>NW_006795399.1:4806529-4824604 GCF_000442215.2 Lipotes vexillifer
ATGCGTTTGTGATAGAGCTGAGAGACTTGGAGAGCAAGGGCTTTTTTCTAAGGATCGTCGGTCTCTGACTTTGTGCAGATAGCCACAGGGTGGCGCAAGCCTGAGGGAATAAGACAACTTGTATCCTGTTCCCTGCTCCTTCCCTTAACCCCTTCAGACTGTATGCCTTCCTGGTCTTGGAGCTGGTGTCTCCTCGAAATGGCTCAGAGAATAAACATTAACCCTTAGGAACCCAGGGGACCCCTAGAAAAGTCAGCCCCTGGTTATTAGAATTTGTGGAAAACCACATGGACAAACAATCTGAATCAGGTTTGAAAATCCCAATACATGTGAATTATCTTTATGAGCTGTTATGCTTTTGATTTGATTTTGATTTCACAAATACCAAAGAAACTGAGGATCTAATGACTGTGGGTCATGGTGGGGGTAGTTGGAGGTTGGATTAGGAAGGAAAAAGAGTATGTGGATAATCAAGCATTTATTGGGTGATACAAGCCTGATGCTATTCTGAATCTAATGGATACGTGGGCAAAAACTCACAGAGGAGTGAGAAGTGAAGACGGAGGGATCCCAGAGCCCAGACATCCTCCCGGGAGGCGCCTCCGCTCATTTTCCACCATCTCTTATCTGCAATTCTCCCCCTAGTTTTCCCTTCTTGCTGCTGAGTTATAGGGTCTCCCCAGTCTAATCTCGTAAAGTCTTATGAAGACATCTGTAGCTTGGCTAGTTTAATGGTCCATGACCCCATAAACATGGGACAGGAGAGCCATTTGGTCCACTTCAGAGCCAGACCTTTCTGAACATTATTTATTTCCTAACTGAAGCCTGGGACTGCTCACCCCCTTCCCTTTCCATCTTTTTCTAGTTCTCTCACCATTGTGCCACTTTGCGTTGGGCTCATCAGAAAGCACGACTCTGGGGTTTTGACACCCACTCCCACTCCTAAGCAACTGTGTCTTGGTTTTTGTTTCCCTCTGACGTGTCAGGGGGTACGCCTGCCTGGCCGTCACTCAGATGAGCTCCGCACCGCTCCTCTTCTCCCGGGAACCCTGCCTCTGTGTGCTGGGCCAGGCCCCCGCCGGCCAGTTGTGCCTTCCCTTTTGTCTCCGCTAAAGGGCCGCAGAGCTCATGGAAGTCCAGGCAGGCCCAGACAGCCTGGGGAAAATGGAGGGCTGCAGTGTGGGAGTCTGCGCTTAGTTGGATGGCTGAGCGCATGGCTTGAAATCGCCCTGCTAGGAGGAAGCAACCCCCCAGGCAGCCTCCGCCCTTTGGAAGGAAGTGTGAGCTGGGGGCTGAGAGCCCCACTGTTGAGAGCGGCTACACAGAGGGGAGCCCATTACAGCCTGTGGATACACCGAGCTGATCCCCGAGCCTGGGGTGTGACCTGCGGGGTGGATGGGGAACAAACAAAGCAAAGCTGGGCCACCTGGTTCGAGCGTGCCACACGGTACGGAGCCCTCTGTTACTCCAGCGGAGCGGGGTTGGGGGGGGCGTGTAAAGGATGAGTGAGAACCCTCATGGACTCCCCTGCTTAAAGTCGTGGACACGGTGAAGACACGTGAATGGAAGGGTCTGGTTCTCAGCTCCGTGGCTCCTCAGCCTTTGTTTTATCCTCCCCCTTGCTCTCCTGCTTCCCCCACCGCCTCTGCAGCTGTAACATCTTGCTTTCCAGGTGCCAGCTCCCTCCTCTCTCAGCTTCTGTCTTTATTTGTGCGTCTGTATTTTTTTTTACGGTTCCTCCCCTTTGTCTACTCCATTGTGTGTGTGTTTTCTCTTTCTTTGTCTTTTTTTTCTTCTCATTCCTGGTCTCTGCACCCCATGTTCTCTCCACCGCCTTCAAAGTCCATAAGCAGCCTCAATTTGGACATTTAATTTCAACCCCATCAAATTATTATCTTTCTTGCAACAACCTGGGACTCTTTATGAGCTCTTTCTACCCCACACAGGTGGGGTAACAGGAAACAGGTGCATCTCTTTCTCCGTATAATGTGATGCCCCCTCCCAGACTGGGGGAGGTGAGGCCAGCTCAGCGGCCTCATGCCCCTTCTCAGCAGAGCCTTGTGCGATCATTTGGTTATGAGCCAAGGAGAGAGAAAGAGCTGCCGAGAATTGAGCTTGCTGGTAAATATGGGGGCTGCTGAGATGAAAATGTTTGGGGTTATTATTGCACCCTTTCCTCTCCCTCCCCCTTCCCGCCGCTGCTGTCTTCTGGGGAAGGAAGCTGGTGGGGAGCCGAGGTATTGGCCACAGCTGCTGCAGCTTATGAAATTCTGCTTCTACATCTGCAGCAAGGGTGGGAGTGGGGGCAGGTGAGCTCTGCAGGGAAGGGGAGGAGGGCAGGGGTGCCAAGCCCCTTGCCTGTGCTGTGTGGGAACGGCATGGACCCTTCCTTCCTGTTACTTCCAATACCATGCAGCACCTCTCTATGCAGCCTGTTTCCGCTGTAACTTCTCACCCCTGTTGTAACCCTCTGCTCCTTTCTGTTTCAACTCTTCCGGGCAAAAGCCTGGAGAGCCAGCTCTCGGAGACCTGAGCCTGACTGTGCTCCTTTGTCCTCTGTCACACACCCCCTTTCTCTAGTTCCTGCCTTACCACTCCAGTCCCGTCTGCAGGAGAAGCTGGGTGGTAGAGGGGATGGAGCTGCTGCTTTGAGCCCTGGGAGAGAGCAGGGCTGGGGCTACCTGTTCCTCAGAGGGGATGGGGAGGGTGCAGGCACATCGGCTCTCCTAGACCAGGACACAGGATGCTCTCTCTTTCCACGTGTTCTCTACCCTTCTCTCCTCTCTCCAACTACCTGCCTCTCTCTGACTTTTTCTCCTGTTCATCCTTTCTGTTCCTGTTTTTCCCTTTTTTATCATCAGTTCCTTTTCCCTTTTTTCTCTGTCTTTTACTTCCATGTTACTAAGAGTAGAAGTAAGTAAGGGAGCTTGAGGAAAGGGGTTGAGAGGGAAAGAAAAGGACACAGGTTTTTTTTTTCCACCTCCCCTTTGGAGGTGTGGGGATGAGGAATATCGCCCATTTTTCTCTTTCTGGGGATTGAAGCATCTCTCCACCCTCAGCCCTTCTGATTTTCTCAGCAATGATGTCTAAAACAGGGATTCCTAACCTTAAAAAACAGTTTCTATTTTTATTTGTTTCTTTATGATTTTGTAGATGAGAGAAAACCTTGCAATCCCTGCAAAGTCAGTTCCCTGTGTGATATGTTTCCGTTAGAATGTTTAAGATGATCACTGTTGAGAATTTAATAACCCTCCTTGAGATGATTGGAGTCTGGGGTGTTGTAACAAGGCAGGAAATCACTGATTTTTAGTGTCCAGCTAAGCCAATTGGATCCTTATTTCTGGGTGAATTTGTTGCAGCCTTTCAGCATGGGAGTAAAAACTTTCTTCCTGGGGGACTCCCGTTGCCCCAATCCTCAGCCTAGGGGATCATGGGGCAGGTCAAACCCAGATTGGTTCCCAGTTTCCCTTCCTCACCCTAAAAGGCCAGCCCAGTCTGCCTGTAGAGGGAGGTGAGGAACAGTGATCTGGTCTCTCATCCCCTCCCTTTACTTCACCGCACGCTTCTTTCAGTCATTGAGAATTTGAGGGTTTGGATCAGAGAAGAGGGTTCCTGGTTTGGATTAAGGAGCTGGGCTAGGAGGCATGGTTGGGGGTGAATTTGCAAGCTTGGATGGAGGAGGTGGGAGAGAGACAGAGAGGGAGGGAGGGAGAGAAGCGGGTACAAGGCTGTCCTTGTGAAAAACTGGGAGACTGGAATGAAATGAGGAAGGATGGGAGGTGAGAGGCTTGGAAAAACATGATGTGCAGGGGGCGCATGTGCCATGTGCCAGAACAGATGCAAAGAATGTGGATGCTCACAGAGGGGCCTGCAAGGCCCTCCGAAGCTGCATCTCCTGTGTCCAGGCATAATGTCGTCTTTGCTCTGACGCAGCTGGCTGGAACTTCACTTCTGAAGAGCTCTGGGCAGTGAATCAACGTAGTGTTTACCCTCATGTGTTCTGAGTTAGAACAGTCTTTGCTCTAGACTGGATGACCACCCTGAAAATCTAAGAAATGTTTTCAGTTACTTCGGAAGGCCCTTCTGCACCCTGAATGACTTCTGTTTCCACACTGGCATGGGAGGTGGAGGGCCTGCAATCCTGGTATTCCTCCCTTCAATCCCCGATCCTGCTTCAGGCGGTCCCAGGAAGGGTCTGAGAGGAGAGTGCGCTGGTGGGGGGGCGGGAGTTGGCCATACAGGGGCCCCATTGGCTGCAGATAGGGGTGCACTAATGTTCATTAGAGATTCAGAACTGAATAGCTATTGCTATCACCTCCAAAGAAGGGATGGGGCAAACAGCTCCAATTTTGCCCCCAAGGAAATGGCAGGTTTGTGTGTGTATGAGAGTTGGAGGGATGTGTTAATTTGAGTATAACTCTCTGAATATATGTTTTTGCTCATCTGAAGGTGTTAAATTCCATGGCGTCCAACTTCAGTCACTCTAACGGCGGGGAAGCAATGGCCTAGGTAATTCCAGGCAGCAGATAACCCCCAAATCATTTATGAATATGATTGAAATGTGCTTTGGACTGTGCTAGGGACGGGCTTTGGAAGGTGCCTTGTGGGCCAAGAGGAGGAAGTCATTAATCGCGGCAAAGGAAAGCTGCTCTTAGCTCTGCACCAGGACAGCCATACAGATCAGAGGCAGAAAATGGCAGGCACTGAGTCTGTTCAGGTGGAAAGGCAAGGAGGCTAGAAAGGGCCTCAGGGGCAGCATGCTAGTGCAAGGCTAGTAAGCATGTGGGAAGGTCAAGGGCACAGAGAGTGGCAGGATAAAGTGTGGATTGAGAGAGGTTAGAAAGCAATAGAAGCTCACAACTGACCTTGCTCTGGAGCCAAAGCACCAGCCTAGGAACAGCCCAGGCACTGGAAAAAAATCATTAGGTGAGAGTTCTATCAGGCTTTGTCTTTCACAGGCTGTGTGATATCGGTTAAGTTAATTTTCCCTTCTGGGTGTCAGTTTCCTGAGAAGAGTCAGCTGAAATGTTGAATAATTATTTCATTTTTCACAAAATAGTTTATCTTTTCTTATAATCATAACACAAAGTTGATAAAAGAAAAAAGTGGAAAAAGCATAATCCTATCACGTTAATACAATACATATTTCTATGTTTGTGCGCTCTATCAGATTTTTGTCCATAGGAGACAAATTCCTATTTTTACACTGTGTACCATTTTGTATGTTTTCACTTATCATACAATAGTTCCATAGCACTATGTATTCTTTCTTTTTCCTTTTTGTTTTTGGTAGCCCAGGTGGGATGCAAATAGCACTATGTATTCTTTTTTTTTTTTTTGTGATACGCGGGCCTCTCACTGCTGTGGCCTCTCCCGTTGTGGAGCACAGGCTCCGGACGCTCAGGCCCAGCGGCCATAGCTCACGGGCCCAGCCGCTCCGCGGCATGCGGGATCCTCCCGGACCGGGGCACGAACCCGTTTCCCTTGCATCGGCAGGCGGACTCTCAACCACTGTGCCACCAGGGAAGCCCCGCACTATGTATTCTTAACAGTTATTGTTTAAAATTATTATGAGAGAAACTAAGCCCGTGCGCCACAACTACTGAGCCTGCGAGCCACAACTACTGAAGCCCACGTGCCACAACTACTGAATCCCGCGCACCTAGAGCCCGTGCTCTGCAACAAGAGAAACCAGCACAATGAGAAGCCCGCACGCTGCAAGGAAGAGTAGCCCCCACTCGCCGCAACTAGGGAAAGCCTGCATGCAGCAACGAAGACCCAACTCAGCCAAAACTAAATAAATTAATTAAAAATAAATAAATAAAAATAAAATGATTATGAATGTATTACATATGAATTCTATCAGGACCTGGGGTCTGGAAGGCCCCTTTCTACCTCTCTGGCTGCTTCAGCTCAGCTTCATACCTTCGAACTAGTGGTGGTTCCCATGTTCCACCCTCAACACTTGTTCTCATCTGTTTCCTCCTCCTGAGAGAGCTCAAGCACTCTCGTAACTTCAACCATTACTTATGATAAGGCTCGTGAGCCCCAGACCTATAAGTCTGGGCCTCAACTGCTCCTCTGTCCCCTCTGTGTCCACGTGCCTTGTGCTGCCTCCTCCCGAGTCTCCTGGAGGTTTTCTCAAAGCAAAGAGCTTTACGGATGGAGTACATGTCGTCCCTGCCTTCTGACTTCACAGTCCAGGACACAGCTGGTGCTGGAGGATGGTCATCACACACTGACTTTCTGAAAGATGGACGGTGAACAGGATGTGAACATAATTTAACGAATGACATGATCTGACATCGAGGTGGGTTGGATTTGTCTCCATCGTCACCAGCAAGTGTGAAACTCACCAAGAACACCAGCGTGGTTTGCAAGACCCTCACTGCCTGGACTGTCTGGCCCCAGCTCCAGTCCTCCTTTCTGCCCTGCTGCTTTCCGCATGGGACTGTCTCGGTCTCAATACCCTTATCAGTGAGGCTGTCCCAGCAGTGAGGTTGCACATTATGTCCCTTGAAGCACCAGAAGATGTTGGTTTCTGAGTTTGGGATCTCCAAAAATGGCTCCTAAATCCTTAGTGCCCTGGTGGTGTCTCAGGCCTGGGAGGGAAGCACAGAGGACAGAGGTGGGTATTGGAGGGAGACGATGGAGAGCTCCCCTAGGAGAGCAGGGGAAACACGGGGATGGAGAGAGGATAGGCTTTCTAGAGGATGAGAGGACGGGAAGAAACTAAGTCGAAACTAAGTCCCAGAAGAAAGAGGAGAGAGGAAATAGAAAGGTGGGTGTATAAAAGGAGAGGAAAAGAAAAGAGTAAAAAGAAAGGTGAGAAGGATGAGGTCCCGTGGAGAGCGAAGGAAAGGCACCACATGAGGGAGGGGCACATGAGTTGTGTCCAGCACCTCCTGGACACCATTGCCATAAAAGAAAGTTGATGAGAGTCTTGATGGGGACGACTGCACCAAATGTCCTGTCTGTGGAATGGGGCGGGGGAGGGGTATGTGTATCCAAGAAGATGTCAGAAAGATGATGGGTCTTTTCATCAGTTCAAGGAAGTTGAGACCAGACAGGAAATAGGGCTGGTATGAGGGAGGCGCTGGCCTGAGCAGGGGTAGGGTGAACCCTGGGCAGAGTCAGAAGGATCAATGTTGAACGAGATACCCACAGAGCAAAGTAGAGCGTTCCATGCAATGAATGCATTGACACCTCACAACTGTGAGAGGAGACCAAGCCCTTTGTGAATTGCCTGAGGAGTCGCAGTTGATTAGTGATAGAGTCAGGCCTGGAACCCATGTCTGTCTTCCCCAGAACTTCATGCTGTGTTTTGTTCCCAGACCTTTTAGTTGTGCCCTCCCCAGACCTGGGATGCCTACTTTAGGGCAAGACTGGCCATGATCAAGGGGAGGCCAGGCAATTAGGGGGCCTGGGAACCTGCTGTAAATTGACCAAGAGAGCATGAAACCACCAGAAAAGACAGGAGGCACCGGGAGAGGGATGGGGGAGACAGGACGGACAGGACACTGAGACTTGCCTGGGAGGGGATGGTAAGAACAGACAAGAGAGTCAGGGACCAGGATTTAGTTCTGAGGATAGCCCGGGAGGGTACTTGCCTCTAGCGGTCAAGCAGCCTGATGTGATTTGGGGGTTTGTGCTGCCCCCTGGTAGCCATTAGGGGAACAGCAGTGAGGACGGCCCTCATCAGACAGGCTGGTATGACCTCCACCCTACTTTGCTGAATGTCTTGCTGTCCCAGACGTCCCTGCAGAATGCACACTGGTGAAATCAGAGGCTCTGGAAACCTCAATCCCTTAAGCTTCTTGGCTTGGATTGTTAGCGGAGGTGCTCTCTTCCCCAGGGAAGGGACAAGATGGATCCTCGCGTCATCTGCCTGGAATACCAAGGAATCCAACCCTTTTTAACACAGGGTAAGCATTTCATGAACTATTCCATTCAAGCATTATGAAGTCTCTATTAAGTGGTCAATATTATTCCTATTATTCCCAGTTAAGGAAACAGCCTCAGTGGGAGGAAGTTACTTTTCTGAGGTCTTGCAGCCCTAGAGTTTGACCCTAGGCCCCATGACTCTGAGTCCACTGCTCTTTCACTGCACTGGCTCTCCTCTCATAATCCTGGTTTCTCACTCCCCACAATCTTTCTGTTGCTTGGAGAGGTGCTTGGACCAAAAGGGAATGGGGTGGGAGCAGGAACTCTCCCGTGGGCTCACAGATGTCATGTAAGGGATGCTTGGGACCAGCACAGTGTCTCAGCTGTGTCCTACTCCGAGTGCCTGGGGCAATTGCAGCTTCATTCATTCATTCATTCAGTATTTCTGAACATCTCCTGGGCAGGAGGGCCAGGAACTTGGGAACTGGGACACAGCAACGAACATAGTCCCCGTCTTAGCAATCTGGTGGGTGCAACTGACCAAACGTTTATACTGTAAGTGTTAACAGATGTCATTACAGATTGCCAAAGGTGAGAGAAATTAGGGAGGGAACTAATTTCTCCCAGAGGAGGGGACGTTTTAGCACCGATTCTTCTGACCCTGGGCAGAGTCAGAAAGATCAATGTTGAACGAGATACCCACAGAGCAAAGTAGAGCTTTCCATGCAATGAATGCATTGACACCTCACAACTCTGAGAGGAGACCAAGTGTTAGTCGAGCAGACAAGAGGGAGGGGCAGTCCAGGTGGAAACGAGGAGCAGATAAAGGCCAGGCAGAGGAGGAGAAAGCTCCTGAGGAGTTTAATGACTCTCCTGCAGTTTTGTGTAACTGAAGCACACGCTGTTGTGTGCCTGGGTCTGGCTACGATGCAGGAGACAAGGCTAAAGGTAAAGAAGAGAGATGCCGGTAGGATGTGAGGGGCTTTCCTTGGTGAGAGTAAAGAATATAAGCTTTATTCTGCAAGCCTAGAGAGTCCACAGAGTTTTAAGCCGCTGACCATGATTAGACCTGTTTTTTGGCAAGGTGCCTCAGGAGGCCGGACTACCACCTAGGAGGCTACGCACTAGTCCTGGCAGGAAAATCGGCCCAGAAGCCCCTGGCCCGAGGCATCAGAGCAACGTGAATTCGTTGCTTGACCGGGTCGCGTCCCAGAGAGACGGAGAACGGGGATCTGGGGTTTTAGGCCTGGCCTACGGCTGGCGGAGACAGACAGACGCCCGGAAGGTGGCGCGAACTGGGGGAGGTGGCTCAGGGAGGCGTGAACAGGCACGGCCGAGATGCACGGAGAGAGTGCCCGCCCAGCGTGGGGCCCGCTCGCCCGGAGCCACCCGCCACGAATTTATGGCCCAAAACCGGATGCAGCTGTGCGCAGCTGGGTATGCAAATGTATGCAAATTAACACTGCCCGGACCCGGGTTTGGTCGCCAGCAGCGTCCATGGGGGTGGGGAGGGGCGCAGCCTTGTGAGTGCTCTTCCGCTCTCCAAAGGAATTCAGAGAGGGTGTGTGCGGGGTGCATCTTCCCTGCCCTCACGGTCCCCCCTCAGGACCGTGACAATCCATTGTGACGAACGTGGAGTCCCCTCCCTGTCCCCGACGACCTTGTGCCCCCCCACCCCTAGGGCGTGGGCAGAGGGACCGTCCCCGGAGGCGACGCTACCACAGCATCCTTGCTGGAGAGAGCTTCCTTAGTGCGGAAGCAGCCGCGGGGCAGGGGCTGATAATCCCACACCCGCCCCAGCCTCCTAAATGTTTCTGTCCTCGCCGCCTGGGAAGGGGAGGGTCGGAAGGCATGTTTCCTTTCATCCTTTCATTGCGATGTCCTCCCAACCGCTTCTAAAGAAGTCCTTCCAGAAGTCTAACCACGGTCACACGTGCTACTGTTTCTGTCTTATCTTTCCTGTGATTTGGTAAGAAAACTATTCCCGAAGTCCCAGTTGTTGAGTTTTTACGGTGTGGAAATGGGATGAAGGATTGCTGGGAACAGCTGCTCTTCCCACAGCAGCCACATGAGGTCTTCCTTGCGCTAAGAATGGGAAATCCAGCGCAAGGCCAGAGCGCTGGGAGGCTGGGGCGCCTGGCGCGGTGTCTTCTCTGCGGCCCCGGAGCACTCAGACCCGCAGGGGTCCGACCAGCCCCGCCCTACCCCGGTGGCTTCACTCGGCTGCAGATAACCTTCAGCTCTCTCACCTCGAGCTCCAGACTGGAGGTGGGCACTCTTGGATCTCCCGCTCCTTCCTCTAAGCCTAAGGAGCAGCGGAGGGCTGCAAGTGAGTCGAGGCGAGGAACTCGGGCTTTCGAGATGAACGAAAGAACGTGGCGGTGTCCTGTTCAGAAGCTGGCGGAGGGACCCTCACAAAACACGAGGGCGCCACAGAGGCAGCGCAACTCCCTACCGGGGAAACTGAGGCCATCTATGGACCCCGGCGAGTGGGACTTGGATATCAGTACAGCTGGGGAGGTCCTGTACTGAGAGGGGATATTAGAAGGGAGGGGGCAACCAATCAGAAAACACCTTGGATTACTTTGACCACGAAAGGCAGGAGAAACGAAGATCGCGACGACCGCTAAAGGGAGGTCTTGTCAGGATGGCGAAATAGGATGTGAAAAAGGGGCTGGAGGCTTGGATTGTTTCGCTAAAAGAAGGAAAGTTAAAGCACCCATTTTAACTTGTTAGGTTTAGCTGCAGCAGGAGGAATGGTGGTCAGACACCAGGAAGGACTTCCCTGTTGGAGTCAGACCTGTGCTGTATGGTGTAAGGGGATGATGATACCCCGTACCCAGGGGCTGGAGGCGAGTTACCCGAAATCATGGAAGCCCGTCAGGGGTTGTTGGCATGCGAGAGGTAATATAGTTTAAGAGACACAGTTGGCAGAAGCCTAGGTGGAGGCGGCCAACCTTCCCTGACGGAAGAGGTTGCAGGATCCGAAGGGTAGGCGGCGTCCGACCAGGTGCTCTCACTCTGACTACCCACTGGGACAGACTCAGGGTGGTCCGTCCTGCGACCCGTCCCCACCTGGGGCTTGCTGGGGGCCCATCCCCAGCCGGATGCGGCGAGCTGTGTCTGCATGAGCTCAGGTTTCGAGTCTCGGACCGCACGCTGGCCGCACAGATCTCCACGAAGGTCTGCACACTGGCTCCCGCTGCACGTCGGCCCCCCCGCACCCCCTCCTTTGGCGCGTTCAGAGCACTTCCTTAAATGTCCTCTCTGTACCCTTGGGAAAGGGCTCCTTCGGGAAGCTTGCCCTGCTAGCGCCAGCCGTGCCGGTATTCCGCTTGGCACTCTAGTTTGTTTGCCTTGTGACCCTTCATCTGCGAACAGTGACCACACCTTGATAAGCACATAGTAGGAACATCAAATATAGCCTTGGGGTGGAGGCCTGGTTTTAAAATTTTGTTCTTACTAACTGTGTGACCTCGGTTTGAAGCCTCCATTTCCCCATCTGTGAAATGGCGATGTATCCCCTATCTTGTTCACTTTCCAGGCGGTTGGAAAGAAGAATGGATGAGAAAGTATTATTTTACGTAAATTGTGAGCTATGGGAGTTCAAGCCAGAACTGGCTGTCTCAGATCTAGGATCCAATATTCTAGGGCAGGACCTCAGTTCCCTGAGGGATTCTGGGTGTAACCCAGCGGGCGCGGCCCCGGAAACCAAAGATGGGAGACTCCACTGTGGGAGCCGCGAGTCCCGGCCTCCGGGACAGGCTCCCAGCAGAGGGCGCCCCGGCCCGCGCGGCCACCTCAATACTGTCCTCTCCAGACCCGGCCTGCCTCCCGCGCGCCCTCTGCTGGGGACCGGGGGCACCGCCGCGAGGCCCCTCCCCTGTGCCCACCCATTGGGCGGGTTTCTGCTTATCTCTGTTCTCATGGCCACGCCCCCTGCTGAAGCCGGACTGAACTCAGAAGTCCGACCCTCCAGCCAGGCCTGGCTCTAAATCCCCCTGTCCCCCAGCTCTGTGGAGGAGGGTCCGGTTCATCCCCACCCCTCAGCCCAGGTTTCTTGCCCATCTCCGCTCCCACGCTGGTCCAATGGCTGTGGGTGGTGAGGAAAATCGCCGCAGCTCGAGGCTTAAGAGTATCTATATCCAGACTCATGGAGGCTTGAAATCTAACCTGCCTGCTCCCAGCTCCCGGGCCACTGCCTGGTCCTAACCGGCCAGACCTTCGGGATCTCTCAGCCGGGAAATGCTTCAGCCTTCTAACTGGACCCCCCTGCCTACCGTCTCTCCTCTGCACCTTCCGTTTTCTCTTTCCAAAACACAAATCAGGGCAGGTCAGTCTCCTAAACTCTAGTCGCTCCCCACTGCCTGCAAGAAAAGGTCCAGACTCCTGCTCAAGCCACCTCCATCCTTGATGATCTGGCCTCCAGTCTTACAATAGGTTGCCTCCTTGCCTCCCTACTCATAACTCTCCAAGCATATATTGGTCTTCCATGTCTTTGCACATACTTTCCATCTACACTTGGCAAATTCCTACTCATTCCTCAAGGCCCAGTTCAAATGTCCCCTCTTTGGATTGTTTTTCTCTGATACCCCCAGGCGGGAAGTTTCTGTGCTCCTGTGGATTTTATATACACCTCTTTTTTATGGCACTTATCGGGAGGAATTATCTATTTCCAAGCCTATTTACCCCCCAACAGGAACTTGAGCTCCTCTAGGGCAAGGTTTGGTTTTTTGTCCTTGCACATACTGGCAGTCTAATATAGGTCTGAACTTACAGTGAACGGCTGACCGGTAGCTCAGCCCCAGACATGGAGAATCCCTGTCTTGTGTCTGCCCCTCTGCCTGAATGTAGCAGAGGTACCCGGCCTGTTTAAAGACTGGCTTGATATGCCAATCGTCTCCCTCCCTCAGCCCTGGGGCTGGATTCTGCCTCCCTTCCCAGCCCCTAGGAGATCAGCTGTCCCCCTTTTCTCTCTGTTTTTTGCTCCCCTCCCTATTGGGAGGGGTGTGGTCCAGACCCTGTAGGTTCTAGAAACTCAATTCTAAGTCCTGTGCAGAGATTTATTTCTCAAGAGCCCAGAAACAGATGATAGGGGGAGGCTTCTCCCCTCTGCAGAGTCCTGGAGACACCCCACTGATTCTTGGACCCCACCCCCAAGTCAGCCCCCTCCCCACCCCAGGACTCACCTGGTCCTTGCTTGTTTAGCCTGGGGCCTGGGGGCAAAATCATAAATTTGGGAGACAAGAGGCTAGATAAAGATCATTTGTTGAAAATGGTGTCATCAGTCATGTGCTGGAGAGAACACATCCAAGATTTCCCCAAAGCTGGGTGTTCAGCTACCCACCCCCAATTCCCGGTTATGGTTTCCTCTCCTCCCTGCAAAAAATGTGCTCCCCCACCCCCACCTCCCCATCAGCTCCTTCCAGGGCTTGCAGTTGCTTGGTCAGTTTGTTTCAGCCCTTCCCATCTGCATTCTCAGAAAGCCCTCAGGCTCTCTTCTCTTCTACCTTGGGAGGGTCTCAGGATGGAGATGTCCCATCCCCCATCCTTCCTTACTCACATTAATGATCACATTTCTGAAAGAGCCTGGAGGGGAGATTCCCAAACTCCTAGTTGCAGTTTCAGGTTGAGGATGAACAGATAAATAATGGCTTGCCAAATTAATTAATTATTTTATTAGCCTGAGTAATTATTAATCAGGTCATTAATCACCCAGCTGTGCACTATGAATAGTAATTGTGCGGTGGTGGTGGGAGCAGCAGTGGAGCAGGTTATGGCTCTAAGGTCTGGCAGTGTCTGGACCTTCTACTGGTCCTAGGAAGATCTGGGAAGGTTTATAAGGCCCCATCATTCCCCCCACCCTCAGACTCATGCTTAGAGATTAGGAACCGAATGGGGTCTACCTGGATCACTTTCCAAGGGCAGGTACCAACTTCATCCTTCTCTTCCTGATTTCCAGAGTCCAGATGGATGCAGGACTTGGCTGCTGGGGATATGCACACAGAGGTGAAAGGAAAATGAAGACAACTTGCACTTATGAGTGTGTGTGTGTGCGTGTGTGCGTGTGTGTGTGTGTGTGTGTGTGTGTGTGTGTGGGGGGGGGACAGGGTGAAAAGAGAGAGGGACCTGGGGTGGAGAGACAGAGAGACAGAGGCAAGTCCTAAATGTGCCAGATATCCCCACAATCTCAGTCTGACGACTGGTCAGTTGATATAGAAGAACGATGCTGGGATGGATTTCAGAGTTTTGCCTTTGAACCTGATGCTTTGGAGAAGCAGAGACCAGAGGAGGGAGGGAGGGGAGGGGAGACAGTCAGGAGAAGGGGGGTGAAGGGCTGGTTCTTTCCCTTTGGCTTTGGAACTCTGCTGGCTCCAGTAGTCCATGTTTTGTTCTTGCTGGGGTGTCTGATGATTCCTTTTGTACCTTCTTTTCCATACCACCCACCCTACTCAGGACCTTCTGTCTCCTGAGGTTTGGAGTAGGCCTCAGCTTCTGAACCTTTCCCCTTGGCTATTCCCTGGGACTCTGCCCACTTCCCTGTGGGGTTGGAGGGAGGGGAGATGTGAGGACAAACAGAAGAGGTGAAGTGCTGGCGGATGACTCTTGCCCTTGACACCAGGAAGTCATTCTGTAAGTCTCACCACCATCCTTCTTGCTCCATCATCTCACATCCTTGGGTGGTGCCCCGTCAGGTAGCAGTAAGCTCTTGTCCCTCATGCCGTCCCTTCTCTGGGCCTCCTTCTCCCTGGGCCAGGTGCTCCCGGGTCCCCTTCCCATCATGGCTTACTTGGGAAGGGGTCAGTGATGATCATGTTTTTAGCTACCCCAGGCCCCTCTGTCATTGTCCATTTCACCTTCTGTTTATGGTGAATTTCACTCTTTATTTGCCTTAGTCTTGCTTTGTTTACAACCTGCTTAGGGTCAGTTTCGGTTCTGTATCTCCAGTTTCTCTCCCATGCACTGTGTTTATTCCTGTTCTTGACGCCCTCTTTGTAGGCCCTTCCTCAAGACCCTCCTCTGAAAGGGGCGAGGCGGGGGCTCTCGCAGGCCCAGCTCCACCTGTTTGGGGCTCAGGCTGCTGTGAGGATATGAACCCCACACTCTTGAGGCCCCGGCCGGGGAGGGCCTGCCTGCGGGGCATCCCTGTTCAGTGTATCCTCTTAGCAGAGCCGTGGGGGCAGGGCAGGAGGTCAGGCGCAGGGTCAGCTTCTGACAAGACAGAGCCTGTCCTGAGATAAACACAAACACAGGGCCTGGAACCCAGCCTCTTGTTTGGAATTCTTGACAGCTGGGATGGTGGTGGGGTGGGGAGGGGCTAGTTGGCGGGAAAGGAATTGGAGGGGGGAGAGCAGACCTCCTGGAGGGTCTGGGGATGCAGACAAAAGGGGCTGCGGCCCTACAGCCCTGCAGCCCTTGACATTGCTCAAGGATTCTTTGCTGATGACTTTGAGGAACGGTCTAGCACCTAGAGTCCCCGAAGGTTGACCTCCCTTCTTATGAAATTGCCCAGTGGTGGGCATGGGTGGGTGAGCAGAGGATGGGGAGATCCGTGGATTCGCAGTGCCTGGGGGCCAGGAAGGGAAATGCAGCGCAATCTCAGCCGAGGCTACAAGTTTTTCCTCTTGTCTGGCATCCTCGCTTCCCTCGGTAAGGGACTGGGGGCGTGGCGAGGGGGGAGGGAGAGTGGAGGAGGCCAAGTTCCTGGCTCTTCTCTCCCGACCCTCCCTGGGAGTTGTTCATCTTCAGCCAGGTTCTGAGCGTTATCTGGAAGACACTCCAGGGAACCAGCTCCAGCTCTGCGGGTGTCTTTATCTTGTCTGCAGACAGACTCAATTAACCTCTTCCCATCCTTGGAGAGTGCGCGAGGGCGTCCTCCTCCCAACCCTAGTGCCCGCCTTTCCTAGCGTCCCTGGGGGCATCATACATCCCTCCCAATCCATGTCCCCCCCCACAAGCCCTGTCTTTGTCAGGTGGGCACGTCGCTGGAAAGGAGCTGTCTTACATTTTCTCTCATTCCCTTCCCCTAAACCCTCTCTCCCTGCATCACTGGGAAGCCCTTCTAGAAGGCTTTCCTTCCTCCCTCCTCTTCCATTCAGTTTCATCTGCCCAAACTTTTCCCTAGAACACAGACGTTCTAGTCCTTGACTCCTACTGCGAAACCTCTCTGAGCCCTATTGCTCTTGGTCCTTTTCTGGGTTCCACAGAGGTTTTCTCTGATACTTGGAGCACTGGGGAGAACCTCTGCACCTCCCTGGCTCTTCTTTCCTTCCTAAGCCTCAGGTTTCTAGGCCCCAGAGGGGAGAGGAGGCTGCAGTTCTGCCCATTGCCAGCAGAGGGCAAGGGCAACACACCCAAGCCCAGGCAGAGCGTGTGGAGGCTGAAGGGTCTGGGGTGGGGCCCGCCTTGGTGAGAGGTGGGACAGAGGCAGCTTGTAGCACAGGGACTGGCTTGAGGGTAGAATTAACGGAAAATTTCTAGGACCACTAAGTGGGGTGAGAATCTCTAGTTCTCTGCCTTATTTACAAATTCTGTAATAGCTAATAATAGCTACAATTTGGGGCAGACACTTTATATAGAATATGTCAAACTCTCAAAATAACCGTGAGGTACTATTATTTTCATTTTACATAATGGTAAACTGAGGCTGGGGAAGGTTAAATCATGTTAAATGATGCCCAAGGTCACACAGGGAGGAACTGGCAGAGCTGGGATTTGGTCCCTGTGGGGTGGCCCATGCCTGGGCGTCTGCATCCTCCCCCCCAGACACTCAGTAAGGAGCTTGGAAGGGGCCTGGAAGGGGCCCTTGTGGCGCCCACCCAGTCCCCTCCTTCCGGCGCCCAGCAGGGTTCAAAGGAGGGGTTGGGAGGCTGGGCGGGGGTGGGGTGGGGTGGGGTGGGGACCCCTGCCCCCACGAGCCTCCCTCAGCCTGGCCAGATGCCTTTGGAGCCTGGAGACAAGGGCTGGAGAATGGGGCTGCCATAAACAGTGTCCGGCAGCACCGCAAGGCTGTAAAAAACCAGCCCGCAGAGGCTGGAATGTGGAGGGATCCAGGAAGGATTTTCCGGCCTGGTCTGACCTGATAGCATCTTTGGGGCCCTGGGGTCAAAGGGGAGCCCGCCTCCCTCCCCTCCCTCTCCTGGCCATCCTGCTGCTCTTTCCTTTTCCCTCCCTGCCTCCTCTACTACGTTTCTGTAGCTGTGTCCATGTGTCTTTACCTCGACTTGCTCCTTCTCAGCTCCTTCCTCTGAGGGGTGGTTCAGCCTCTGTGTGAGCCTGTTGGCTGTGTAACCATGTGACTCCTTTGCCTTGATCCCCCATCTGTAAAATGGGGAATCACGCTAGTGCCTATCTCAGAAACTAGATGAGGTAATATCTGTAAAGTACTTAGGACAGTGCCTGGCTCATATGAAGTGTTATCTAATTGTCTGTTAATATAATAAATATTAGTGTGTCTGGTATTTATTTCTGTTTCCTATTTCTGTTCCCTGCCGAGGGATCCGAATTAGCCGGTGGGTTTTCTTGTCCTCATCTTTTCTCACAGCCTTCACCTGGATCCTGGAATGGAAGCAACTGAGGGGGAGTTGACTCTAAAGAAAGGGTGCCTGCTGGGTGTTCTATCTCCCCTTCCTGCAGGCTCCCAGGGCGGCTCTGCGGGCCAGGCAGCCATACCTTCCCTAGCCAGCAGGGGGCAGCAGACGCTTGACTGTGCTGCCTGGGAAGGGGTGTGCCCAGCTCACCTGGCCCTGCTGAGGGCAGGGGCCAAGGAGGGCCATGCGGAGAACCCAGAGGTTGTGTGTCTGTGGCACCGCCAGGCTGATTCCAGAGTGTCTCCTTCGTGCCACTGGTCCTCTGTGTGTGTGAGAGAGTGAGGTGGGGAGGTCAGTGTCCTGCTCTGTGGTTACCCATGTTGTGACATTGCACGGGGGCAGGTATATGTTTTTCAATGTACCAGAACCACCGAATCAGAATGTTACAATCAAAAGGGACTCAGAGGGGCTTCCCTGGTGGCGCAGTGGTTGAGAGTCCGCCTGCCGATGCAGGGGACGCGGGTTTGTGTCCCGGTCCAGGAAGATCCCACATGCCGTGGAGCGGCTGGGCCTGTGAGCCATGGCCGCTGAGCCTGCGCGTCCGGAGCCTGTGCTCCGCAACGGGAGAGGCTGCAACAGTGAGAGGCCCGCGTACCGCAAA
>NW_006795399.1:4824705-4850717 GCF_000442215.2 Lipotes vexillifer
AAAAAAAAAAAAAAAAAAAAAGGGACTCAGAGATTGTGTAATGGTCCAATCCTCTTCTGCACATGAGGAGGCTTAAGGCACAGAGAGAGCAAGCTGCTTGTTAAGGTTTTTGCGCAGCAAGTTTGCGGCAGAGCTTTCAGACTCTTACCCCATTGCTATTACTAGTGGGTGTACCAGCGTGATCTAGGTGCACATACAGTCTCATTCAGAAACGGGGTTTCAGAACAAGTGCCTGCTCAGTCCCCAGGCACGGTGGCTGCTTGCTGGAAGTGGTCCTGTCCTCCCCTTCCTGGCTCCCCTTCCAAGAGGGTCTGCCCCAGCCTCTTCCTCATGACCCAGCTGGGTGAAGAAAGCTAGGTTTCTGGACATCAGAGCTCTCGCAATAATAACAGTAAAAATATGTCAAGGGACTTTCCTAACGGTCCAGTGGTTAAGACATTGTGCTCTCAGTGCAGGGACCATGGGTTCGAATCCTGGTTGGGGAACTAAGATCCTGCATGCCGTACGGTGGCCAAAAAAAAAAAATTGTCGAATAAAAAAATGAAAAAAAATTGTCGAGTAGTTATTGCCACATGCATCAGATCATTCAATTACTTAATCCTTCAATAACTTTACAAGGGAAGCACTCTGACTGCTGTCAATCTACACGTGAGGCAACGGAGGCACAGAAAGGTTGAGTCCCCTGCCTGAGATGACACAGCCAGCAGGTAACCAGGCTGTCCCAAGGAAGCTCCAAGCACTAAGGATAATGTATCATATGATGGTGCGAGCCCAAGTTCCAGTAACCTGACTGCTTACTGAGGGCTCACCATGGGCCAAGTACTGTGCCAAACACTTCTCATTCCAAGTGGGCTCCAATCCTCATGATGACCGTGCAAAGTAGGTTTTATCATCACTTTGCAGAGGAGACAATGGAAGCTCAGTCAGTAAGCAGAGGAGCCAGGCCTGTGTGGCTCCATGAAACCCATGCACTTGGCCATCTGCTGGTGCAGTGCTCTCAAACTTTATATCACCTGGGGATCTTGTTAAAATGCAGATTCTCGGGAATTCCCTGGTGGTCCAGTGGTTAGGACCCCACGCTTTCACTGCCGAGGGCCCAGGTTCAATCCCTGGTTGGGCAACAAAAGATCCCACAAGCCACTTGGTACGGCCAAAAAAAAAAAAAAAATGCAGATTCTGGTCCAGTTGGTCTGGGGCCAGGCCTGGGATGCTGCAAGTCTATAAGCTCTTTACAGTGGTGCACAGATCATAGGTCGATCACTAAGGGTCTATGGCTAGGCCTGGTCCTGGCATGATGGACTTTCTCTGGACCTCAGTATCGCCATCTGAGAAGAAGAGGCTTGTATGAATCTGGATTCTCAGTTCAGGCTCTTTCTCTCCCTCACCACTGCCTTATACCACCTCTAAGCACTTGGCATCACCGTCTCTTGGAGTGGCAGTGGAGGTGATCTTAAAGACCTCCTGGTGTGCCCGCTATCTTTTTTAAATCAGTCTTTTTTTAAAAATTTTATTTAATTAATTAATTTAGTTATTTTGGGCTGCGTTGGGTCTTTGTTGATGCGCACGGGTTTTCTCTAGTTGCGGCGAGTGGGGGCCACTCTTCATTGCTGTGCGTGGGCTTCTCATTGCAGCGTCTTCTCTTGTTGCGGAGCACGGGCTCTAGGTGCGCGGGCTTCAGTAGTTGTGGCACATGGGCTCAGTAGTTGTGGCGCACGGGCTCAGTTGCTCTGCGGCATGTGGGATCTTCCTGGACCAGGACTCGAACCCATGTCCCCTGCATTGGCAAGCGGATTCTTAACCACTGCACCACCAGGGAAGTCCCTCCCTGCTTTTTAACAGCTGGGAAAACTAAGGCCCTTGTGGGGGTGGGTTCTTTCTCAAAGTCTCAAAGCACATTCATGGCAGATCCTGAACTAGAACCCATATTCCTGCCTGTCAGGTGGCCTGTACTCTTCCTGGAAAGGGTCTTGGGTGCTCTAGGAATCCACAGGGAAGCCCAGCCACTGGACACTGGCAGGGCTGGGAGGTCCCTTGCAAGGCTGCGTGATGAGTCCTTGTTATGGGTAATGGCGTCAAAGGGGAAACCGAGGCAGCTGGAAGCAGATTGCCCTCCTTGCATTGGTGCCGTCATGTCTGTTTTGCTTTTTCTCTCCTCTCTTCCCTTCTCTGTCCCTTGCTGTTTTTTCTGTTGCTAAGCCCTGGGTGTCCCTAAGCTCACCCTATCGCTAGTTGACTCTCTCCCGCCTCTTCCCAGCCTGCCAGCACGTGGTTACAGGGGTGACTGTGAACGGCTCTGACCAGTTGGCCTGGACTGCCCGACTCTCTGTTTCTCCTGCTCAGTCGGACCTTCTCATGGTCTGTGCCCACCTGGCCTTCTGCAGCAGGAGACTTTGGGGGTGGACAGACCCCCTGAGGTTGATAGCATGGGACCTGCCTATCTGAGGTGGGGGCTAGAACAAGAAGGTGGTCCCCTCCTGGCTGCGGGTGGACCTCCTGCAGAAGCTGGCTGGACAGGGCCGCCGGCACCTCACCCCTGCCCCGAGCGGTGGCATTCAGGTTGGTCTCTCTCTTGGCCTTTGGCCCGGGGGGTGGTGGAGCACGCATAACCCTTGGTCTTTTCATGCCACCAGCCCTGCCTGGTCTCCCGAGTGGTCTCCTGACCTCACGTGTTTAGCTAGAGGATGAGTAGACCAGCTGCTCACTGCCCCAGGTAGGGCTGGCTGAGAAAGGACTGGGGGTCAAGGGAGCTGGTCCCACCTCCCTCCAGGACTTAGACTGGAGGCAAGAGATGCCAGCAGCTTTCTTCCTGGCCTTTCCCAGGGACTCCAAGGAAGTTCCTGACCCCCGGGTGGAGGCCGGGAGGGGTTAACTGATGGAGTCATTCATTCTACAGATGTCTGCTGAACACTTCCCATGTGTTAGGTGCTGGGATGGGCATCAGAGACTCGGGCCCAGCTCAGGTCCTGGTGAAGCAAGAGGCCCTGGACACAGACCAGAGAGGGACGGAGGCCCCCATGCATCAGGACTGAGAGGCAAGGCCAGGAAGACCTTTCCTGGAGTCTGCAGCCTGAACAGAAGAGAGAAGCTCTCCCTGCCTGAACGTGTGGGGACCGGTGTGCAGATGGCGATCTGGACAGGTTGCTCGGCCTCTCCGGGCCTCATTTCCCTCCCCTGAAAAATGACAGCGTGAGGCTAAGTCAATGGTTCTCAGGTGCCAACTCAGAATCACCTGTGGGCTGGTTAGAATTCACATTTCTGAGTCCCTCTGACCCAGGAACTCTGGCTCAGGACCTACGTTGTTCCCCTGAGCTCGCCGTGGTTTGATGGCCAGGTGATGGGAGTGGAGCTGGAAGGCGGTGGGGCCTCCCAGGGCCCCTCCTGTCTCCTGCTCTGATCCGGTCGCCGGCCTGCACTTGGGAGGAAGCCACCGTGCCAGGCACTGGGCTGCGTTCATTTAGAGCACAGGCAGGTACTGTTACTCCCACCTTGGTGAGAGGAGAGTAGACGGAAGCCCAGAGTGATTAAGGGCAACAGTCCCATCATAGGTCCTCATCACTGCAGGGCTGTGGCACTTGTCTCCACTCCATGTTGGTTTCTCTTCTTTTTTATGGAAGAGATGCTTCCTTTTTCCATCTCCTCACCTCTTCCCTTCCTCTATCTTTCCTCTCTCTCCCTGTCATCTCCAGTTTGTAATAATCTAAAATAACTTCAGACTCATCAATCCTTTTCTTGGAAGTCCTTCCTGTCATCTGCCCCGAGCCCCTTCTCCAAGGGGAGCTCACAACCCCCATTCCTTCCTCACGGATGGGGAGGAGAGAGAGTCCTAAACATCACCGTGCTGACCGTCACCTACCCCACCTGACTCCCCCCGGCCTCCTGCGCCCTCCCTCTCGTCCATTGCCAGCGCCCCCCGCCCCCCGCCCCCCGCTCCCCGCCCCGCTTCCTTTTCAGGCTTCAGGTGTGTTTGTTTGGTTCACAACAAGGGCAAAAAGCCAGAGTAACCCTCAGGAAGGAATCCTCTCCGATCCCAGAACGAAGGATCGAGGTTAGATGCTTGGAAGGACTTCCAACTAGCTAAAGGGAACATCCTGAAAGGAGGCCGTGGATCCACGGGGGAAGCCTGGGCTCTATCCGGGCTTATGACCCTCTCCCTCTCCCCACTCCCTCTTCTTCACACCCCCCAAGCCCCTGTTAGGGTGACTATGTACCCATCCTCTGACCTCTTAATGGACACTGGTGTGTGTCGGGGGGTAAGTGGTCTTGTGCTCCTCAGGGCCCCACCGATGCTGAAGGATGGGCTGGGGCACACTTCCACCCTGGCCTTGGCCATCGTCCCCGCTCTGGGACCTGTGCTCTCACCACCCACTCCAACCTCCCTCACCTTCTCAGGATGGAAGCAACGGAGAGTCTGCAGGAGCTGCCTCTCAGGAGATCTGTGTGTGCGTGTGTGTGTGTTGTTACATCTGTGGAGCCGGGGGTGTGCATGGCTGTGCGTGGATGTGTGTGCATGCCTGGCTGTCCCCCTGTGGTTTTGCATCAGTCCTTGCCCCAGAGCTGTGGAGACCCTTTGGTCTCTGTCCCCACCTTGTCCCTGGGGTTAGCTGGTGGGTGTGATGAGCTCAGGGCTGCAGATTGGGCCTCTCTCCAAAGGTGGGGCACTGGGGGCTGCTTCCCTGGATCAGGGCTCCGGGGTCTCCAACCCCGCCCTCCTTTGGGGCAGCGGGAGGCAGAGCTGCCTGTCCTGCCTGCATGTGGCCACAAGGGGGCTCTGGGACCAAGTTTTCCTCCTTTCCTCTGGCGCTGCAGCGATTCCCAGCAGGGCAGGCACCCTGAGCTTTTCTGGGAGTGCGGGCCATCCTCCTGCAGCTGCCACTAACGGGTCTCTGCCAGGCTGGGAGGCCACCGGAGGGGGACACTGCCTTTGCCTTCATAATCCTATTCTGTCAGGAAGTCTTCAGCTGTCTACCCTCCATTTCTGTTGCTACTAGGGGGAAGAGATGGGGCTGAGGGAGCTACCCTTCCCCTCTCCCTCTCCTTTTTTTTGCATTACCACTCTTCCCTTTGCCAGGCTTAAAGTAAAGAACTTATTTTCTTCCACACCGCCTGACCATTAGAGTGCAGATTCTGCTCTGTCACAGCCAAGGACAGGATAGGCAGCAGCAGGAAATACGTAAGCTAGACATCAGGAGGGACTTCCCAACCAAGAGGGGCATGAGCCACTGGGCTTGGTATCTGAGGGAGGCTAAACACAGGGCAGTTGCCTGTTCGTCTGGGGTGAGGCTCTGGTTCTGTGGGGCTGGGGAGAGTCCTCTGTGATCCAACATTCCCAGCTCTACTTCCATAGTGTGGGCTAGAGAGGAGCGCTGGGTACAATTGCTTTTGCCCCTGGGCATCTCTGAGCCTCAGAGAACCACGGATGTTGCCGGATCCTTGGGCTTTGGGGATGGGAAGAGACCTGTGAGGGGTCATTCAAAGGAAAACACCTGACTCACTCCTTCCACTGGCTGGTGATCACTGGCAGAGGGAAGGATAAAATGACAGAGCAGATTGAACGTCATCAACCTACTAGGCAAAGACTCCATTGATGTGGGGTGGAGGGGCCCTTCCTGGAGTGGGAGACGGCCGCACTTCACACTCCTCCTTGGGGTGTGGAGGTGACTGGTACCCTTCTGTCCTCAGCACCTCGACTTTCCAAATGGGGTGTGAAATGTCATCTGCCCCTCTTTCTTTCTTATTTTTAAAAAAATTTTTTTATTTTATTTATTTATTTTTGGCTGTGTTGGGTCTTCGTTGCTGCGCGTGGGCTTTCTCTAGTTGTGGCGAGCGGGGGATACTCTTTGTTGCAGCGCGCGGGCTTCTCATTGTGGTGGCTTCTCTTGCTGTGGAGCATGGGCTCTAGGCGCACAGGCTTCAACAGTTGCGGCACGCGGGCTCAGTAGTTGTGGCTCATGGGTTCTAGAGCACGGGCTTAGTTGCTCTGCAGCATGTGGGATCTTCCCGGACCAGGGATCGAAACTGTGTCCCCTGTGTTGGCAGGTGGACTCTCAACCACTGTGCCACCAGGGAAGCCCTGCCCCTCTTTCTTGTGTGTCTTCAATGCCAAGAGGGCCCTGGGGTTGTGGGGAAAGCAGAGTTTTGGAGTCTGACTCCACAGCATGGAGGCAAATGGCATACCTCTCTGCCTCAGTGCCTCCATCTGTAGGGTGGGAATAAGCACTCCTGCATCTCAGGCGAGATTTGTGAGACTGTGTGTGAAGGGCCTCAGGGCTCACAGCACAGCAGGTGCTTCTATCCCCCACCCGCACCCCCACTCCAGGCTCACTTGTTCTTGGAGAAGGAGAGGAGTGCCCGGATGGGAGAAAGGGACCCAAAATGATACTAGGGCCCAAAGCTCGGGGTCTCTGCTGGATGTGTCTGAGGCTCAAAGGCTTGGTCTCCCCGCTTCTCCCCACTTTCCTCACTGCCCTTCTCTGACCCTTCTTCCCTCTGTCCCTTGCCCCACCTCTTTTCTTCCTGTTCCCCCTTTTCCCCTCAGCTCTATTCCTCTGTTCTTCCAACTTCATCTCTCCATGCAGCATTAAATTAGGTGAAAGGGATTATTTAGAAAACCAAGAAGTGCACATCCTGTGCCCCTGGACCATCTCCTGGGACTTCTCTTGCATATGGTTCCGACTTCTCGGGCTTTTTTCTTGACCTCCCCAAGAGGTTGATGCTTCTGTTCATGGGCTGGGCTGGGGAAGGAAGGTGGTCATGAAATCCGGTCCAGTTAAACAATGTGTGCTCTGAGGAAAGAGCTGAACAGGTGTGGTGATCCCTGCCCTTGAAGGACTCTCAGTTAAGGAGTGAGGCTGGGGCGTCAGCAGCAGGTGACAAGTGTTTCCTCAAAGGCTTAAATGTGGTGCTGGGGAGCCATGGAGGAAAATCAGGGAAGGCTTCACCGAGGAGGTGATAGTTGAGCTGGGTTTTGAGGGATGAGCTGGAGTCTTCCTGCTTCATAAGGGGGTGGGAAGAAAGACCTTTCAGAGGGATCCATCATGGGCAAAGACATGTTGCTAGGAAGGGGAAAGGAGAATTCAGGGGACTGCTGTAGTAGTTCTCAGGGAGCTTTTGGGAGACTAAAATCCCAGTCCAGGAGAAGTTAAGCAACAAGATCTAATGGTTTGCTCACCGGTCAGACAAGAAGGTTCTTCCAGAACAGGGCGTTGCTCCCCGATATATGAATGACAAGGAGAGGGTGGCACAAGGGACATTGAGAAGAGTGTCCTGGGCTTGAACTTCCTCCCTACTTGCTGCCTATACTACCCTGGGGAAATTACTTAACTGATTCTGGGCCTCAGTTGCCTCATCTATAAAATGGGGATAGTGATGCATCATCTACTTGAAGACGGGTATGACAATCAGTGGGGTTTCTTGAGGTGCCTTCCAGTACTGAGAACTGTAGTAGTATGATCACTCTGGGCTGTGTGACCAGGGAGATCTTCATGGAAGAGGAGGGCTTAGTGCCTGGTCTTAAAGGATGCTAATATTGAGCTAAACAGACAGGGGTGGGAAGGCTGGGGGAAATGTGGGGACAAAGGTCAGAGGCAGGACAGTGAAAGTCATGTCTGGAAGACAATGTGTGGTGGCGAATGGGGTTGAGAGGCTAGCTCTAAGGTAGGAGGGAAGTTGCCTGTTGGCAGGGCAGGAATGTGACTTGTGCTGGCAGGGGGTGTTGGAGAGAGACTCACGGGCACCAGCGTGTGAGCCCCACCCTCACGCCTGCCCACACTCTCTCTGCCCCCAGCCCTCCTAGGGACCAGACTGAGCTGGAGACAGCCTTGAATTGGAGAGACAGGGTGTGCGGGATGACTGGGTATCAGGGACACGCAAATGCGATGCAAACAGCATGTAAATCAGCCACTCTCCCCTAGACCCACTGCCTGAGGTCTGTTTGGTCTGAGGTTGAGTCACGGGAGGAGGTGGGGGCAGAGAGTCTTTTCACCTTCCCTGCCAGGGCTCCTCCTGCCTCACTGGCTAAGCCTGGCCAGACATGGGGACACATGCTATGCTGTTCTTTCCCTTCTGCAGGCCTGGGAGCTGTCCCCCGCCAAGCTGGAGCCCTTGCCCATCCTGTCCATCCTCGGAGGATTGGCCTGGTTCCCGTGGGAGCCTCCCAAAGCCCACAGGAGGTGTCTGAATCTCTCTGAGAGGGCGAGTGAAGGGCAGGTCAGAGAGATGACCTGGGACAGAAGGAGCGACAGGGATGGAGCATGGCTGGGGAGACTGAAGGGTAAGGGACAGGGCGTGGACAGGCCTGAGGAGAACGCACATTCCCAGGAAAATGGATAGATGCGGACCCAGTGGGCGAAAAGCCCCAGAGAACCTGACTGACAGAGGCAGACGGAGAGAGCCCTTCTCATGTGTCCAGCCTGGGACACGCTGCACCAGTGCCTCTGTTGGCTTCCTCTCACCTGTCTGCCTGTCCCAGGCGGATGGTCCCTTTGTCTGTCTAGCTGTTTGTTTGTTTGTCTCTTTGTTTACCTGTCTCTCTCCCAGTTCCTCCTTTTTTCCCCTCTGCTGTCTGTCTGTCGGTCCAGACCTCTCTGTCTGTTGCTGTCCTCTGCCTTGTCCATCTCTCTATGGAGAGAAAACTGCTCACTGGGACTGTGAGATCCCTGGGTCCTTGCCTCCTGGTCTCAGACAGGTTCTCGCCTTTCCTCTTCTTGAATTTGGGTTTCAATTTCCTCCTTTCTAGGGTGGCCCCACCCTCTGCCTCTTATTTTGCTTATAAGACTCAGAGGTGTGGGCCAGTGACTGTCTTTATGATTGCTCAGGCACTGGAACAAAAGGTCTAATTCACTTGAGACGTAATACGGCTTTTCAAACTTCTAAGGACAAAGCAAGAAGAAAATAACGATTGCAGCATGAGGCACAGTGGTCAGACATTCAGAGGGACTTCCCAATAGACAGGTATGGGAAATATTATGACAGGTCAGCTAAAAGAGATTAAACAACCACCTTCATAATCTCCTGTGGAGGAGCCCCATGGGAGGGGGTGTTGGGCAACATGGCCTTCCCTAGTCTGTGCAGTCTAAGAAACGGTCTTTTGCTGTTGTGACGTAGCAGGGACTCACATGAGGAGGCTAGGGTACTTACCCTAGGGTCCCACCTGCGCAACTTCCCAGGTGGCCGGGGGAGAGGGCCCGAGGGGAAAGTGGCATAGAGGAAGTGCTATCTGTCTATCTCCCCACCTCTACCCTGTTTCCCCACCATCTTCCCAAGCTTAGGACCACCCCGCGCCCCCCACCCCTCGACAATCCATGAGAGATGGCTGCTGGGGGACGGAGTGATATATGTAATGCAGATAAAATGTCAGCAATTCTAAATGGGTCCGGAGATGCAGCCATGGGGTGGGGGTGGGGGGGAGGTTGGGGGGCGGGGAGGGAGAGAGGGCGGAACAGGGGGGAGAGAGGAAGGGAAAATGAGATGTGGGTCTTCACCAGGACGGCGGCAGGGGCAGACACTCCCTCCTCCCAGCAAAGGCCGGAGGAGGGGTGGGCCCAGGCAGCAGGAGCCCAAATGAGATTTTGAAGAGGGAGCTGGAGGGTGGGGGGTGGACGAGAGCAGGAGGCGGGCGGGGGCAGCGGGCCGGAGCTGCTGATGTATAGCGGTTTCATAACTTCCTCAGTATTAAAGGCAGGTTCATGGGGAGGGCAGCACCATTAATCATGAGGCTGAATGGGGCTGGGATTTGCTGAGAGGCGCGCTTGCTGTCTGCTGTGCCCGCCCGGCTCAGGGTGGGAGGGGACAGGCAGGGATGCCCCTCCTGAACTGAGGGATGAGACCAGAGGAATCTATTTTGGGTGTTGGGCAAGTGGGTCCTTGAGGGTAAAGGTGGGGGAGCCGGCGACACTAGTAGGAAGGAGGAAAAGGATGGAGAGGTTCGTGGTAGGGGCCAGGGGAAGAGGGCCAGGGGCTGGGGGGAATGATGGGGGCAGCGGCTGAGGGGACCCTGGGTGGGGAAAACTGGGGAGGGAGGATTGCGCCTTTGAACATGAAATTGATCACATGTAAATACAATGCAAATGACATGCAAATGAGCACAGGATTTCTCTGAGTCCATAGCTCAGGCATTCTCTTCCTAGGACTGAGAATTGGGGCCAATTTGCATCCAGTTCCATGTTCCGTGCCTTGTTTCTTTATTATTAATATTTTCAGAGGGAGAACACAAGGTCTCACTTGCTAAGCGGGAGAGGAAGCCAAGGTGAGGCTGGGCCCCCTGGGCTCCCTGGGAAAGGGTGAGACCACTCCCTCTCACCGTTGGGAATGGTAGCATCAGGAAAATCGACACGCCTGAGTGACAGTGAGGGAGCTGAGTGGTAGGACTCCTGGGCTATGCACTGAATTGATGGGAATCTGAGAGGCAGAGGCTCAGCAGTGAGGCAGAAAGATGGAAAGAGACAGATCCCCACAGCTCAGAGACAGATAGGCGGATAAGATGAGGATGCCTCACATGTCCTGCGAGGTAAGGCATTGTCATCCTCTCTTCTAGGTGAAGAACGAAATGGCCGGCCCAAGGTTCAGAGAGGTGATGAAATTCCTAAGGTCACACTGCTGGTAAGTGCCAGACCCTCAACTCCGAGATTCCTTGAAAGCTTAGTGATGCTTTCAACCCACCATAAGAGCATCTCTGAATGAGATAAAAATAGAGAACAGATATTCATCTTTTCAGCAGGTATTTATTGAGTACTTACTTGGTACAAGGCAGTGGGCCTGTGCTCAGAAGAGAGAAGACTAAAGATTGATCTCTCAAAATATACAGTCTAGCAAGGTTCATAAGCATTTTAGCAATAAGGGAAACTGAACAGTTGGTGACAAGGGTCACCAGGGAGGTGCAAGCAAAGGGAGGATCAGGGAATGCTTGCAGCGGGAGGTGGCATTTGATGTGAGCCTTGGGGAATGGGTAGAATGTATTCAGTGACAGAGATGGGGAGGGAAGAATGTTCCAGGTGAGGGGGGCAAGATGGGCCATGGCGCAAAGGCAGGAGAGGATGAGGGAGTCAAGCTCTCTGATGTGTGGGAGCACAGAATGTGTGGAGAGGTGTGAGGGAGGTTAAGCTGTGATGGTGAGGGAAGCGGGGGTCAGGACACAAGGGAGCTGGGAGGCCACTCCCGGGATGTGGATGTTACCCGGCTGGAGGTCAGTCGGAAGTAGAGGAGAGGGTAAATCATTCATTCAATCATGAATTCAGTAAATAGAGATTTATTGAACCGCATGCCAGGGCTGCCCTGGTAGCTTGGGATGCCAAGCTCAGGTGAGGTCCCTCCTTTAGGAAGTTGGGTCAGCGGCAGTGTCCTCATCAGTACATGCAGATACGAGAGTATGTCCCTCACGGTGTTAGCGTGAAGATTAGATGGGAGAATCCACATAAAGTTCTTAGGGTGTTGTCTCATCTAGAAGGAACACTCAATAAAGGTTCGTTCTTCTTATCAGCCCCATCACTACTCTGAAAGGTATGGGATGGAGGACAGAGGCAGGGAGAGGGGTCAGCAGTCCACTGCACAACGTGGGGAGAGATGGAGTGTGGCAGCGTGGGTGGGAAGGAGGGGGCAGGTAGAAGGCTGCAGGGACCAGAGAAGACAAGTGACGGAGCCAGAGGCAGGGGCAGGGAAAGCGTGGTCTGGAAACACTGTAGGGGGAGGAGCTGGGCTGGGAAGACAGCCTTGGTCAGGTCCCTGCTCTGTGGCTGGTTTGCTGGCAGGGCAGGGAAGGGGAGGGCCTGGGTGGTGGGTAGGCTGGAAGCTGGGGTTCTTGGGTCCTCTTCCCACTTGGCTACTTGGACCCTCTTCCAGACTCATCTTGACTTTTCAGTTGCTTAATTTGGCTCAATCTGTGGGAGATGCACCTCCCACTCTGCCCGAAGTGTAACTTTCATCCTCCTGCTGCAGGACCTAGCTATCAGACAAGTCCACTTGGCTGTCTGTCTGATATCTGTGTGGTCCCTTCAGGATAATTGCTCTGGACAACTCTAACACCACTCAGACAGATTGTCCGGCCTCCTGGCCCCGACATCTCCCACCACTGCATCAAGCCAAATTACTCAGCCCCCCCAAGCCCCAGGCTCTGGTGAAATCCGATTAGCAAGTAGAGCGCTTCGCTGAGCTGACATCTCCTCCGATAATTGCTTCCCAAGCAAGCGATGCAAATCAGCCCATCCAGCCAGTCCCCGCTCCTCTCCTGGGCACCCAGGCGTCCAGGGCGCAGGAGAGGGAGAACACCTGAGTTGGAGAGACTTTGGAAGCTGTCGCCTGCCTCCAGCTAAGTAAAGGCCACCAATCCATAAAGCTGGTCTGTGCTGCCTCTGGGCTGACGAGGGGGCAGTGGGGTGGTAAGGCTGGGACCGGGGCCCCGCTGGCTCTGCATTTCTGCCTTAATTGAGAAGGCGTCATTCTGCACCTCACTCTCGCCCCTTGGAGAAGAATCCTACGTACCCATTTCCCGGTAAGGTAGATGAAGGCAGAGATACAGAAGACAGAGACAGGGAGATGCCTGAACCTGTTAAGAAATAAATGGAATGGGGCTTCCCTGGTGGCTCAGTGGTTGAGAATCCGCCTGCCAATGCAGGGGACACGGGTTCAAGCCCTGGTCAGAGAAGATCCTACATGCTGCGGAGCAACTAAGCCCATGCACCACAACTACTGAGCCTGTGCTCTGGAGCCCACGTGCCACAACTACTGAAGCCCACACACCTAGAGCCCATGCTCCACAATAAGAGAAGCCACCGCAGTGGGAAGCCCGCGCACCGCAACAAAGAGTAGCCCTCGTTCGCCACAACTAAAGAAGAGCCCGCGCGCGGTAATGAAGACCCAATGCAGCCAAAAATAGATAAATAAATAATAAATTTATTAAAAAAAAAAAAGAAAGAAACAAATGCATGAATTCACAGCTTACCTCCCCTGGTTCTCCAGGTATAGGAAGGAGGTGGGAGCGGGACCTGCAGGACTTACAGATAGCTTTCTCCATTTATGAATCCCCTCCCCACCAGCCTGCGGGAGAGACATCGAGGGTTAAGTCCCCACGGAGCTCTGGGCTGCGGCTGTGATATGATGCATGTTTGGAGGCGTGGAGAGCCTGATCAAATCCTGAGACTTCTGAGACTTTACCAAGGAGGACATGTCTTTGGGATGCAGTGGTTCTTGCTTGCCCCATGCATCAGGGACTCCTCGCCACTTCCCTAATTCAAGGTCCTTTTAAGGGCTCGTTAACGTCTCTTCCTTAATGTCCTTCCTTCCTACAGCTTCCCCTCATCCCATCTCCTGCTGACCTTGGAGGCCTGAAACCACTTTCCTTGCAATCCTGAGCTTCCAGCCCCCAAACCTAGCTCATATGGGTCACTGTTTCTGTGGAAATCTCCAGGGACGAGTTGCCCAGTCTTGTCCTCATGCTTGTGTGTCTGATGTGGCTCTATGGCCTGGATCTGGGGTCCTCAGACTAGCATCTGCCTGAGACCCTGGCACATGGCCATAACAGCAACACAATTAACCTTTATGGAGCACCAGTCCTGTACTACCCACTGTACTAAGCACCTTACGTAATTAAGTCACTTAATTATCACAAAAGAAGACTTGGATTACAATGATTATCCCATTTTACAGTTGAGTTAACTGAGGCACAGAGAAGTTAAATAACTTGCCTCAGGTCACCACTAGTAAATGGCAGAGCTGGGATTCAAATGCAGGTGGTCAGAGTCCAGAGATCACACTCTAAAGGCCTCTGCTACATCGCCTCTCCTCTCCAATGCTCTTTGAATGTTTATTGGGCTGACTGAGAGAGGACAAGTGAGACAGCGCCCACTGTGGTGGGGCAGAGGGACACAGCTACACTGACAGACAAACACCTGAAGCCCTTTGGGGTTCCCAAGGATGCAGGTGGCAGGAGCCAACAGGGTGATACCTGTTACTTGGGGAGTGGGAAACATGACCCTCACCTTCTCCAATCCACATATCTATTTTCTGCACTGGAGCCGTGTGCTAGACAGCTCCCCTTCCCTCCCCTAGAAGCCTGGAGGCAGGGGAAGGGCTAAAGATCAGCCTAGAAGCCCAAGTGATCTGGGAGTCTGAGCTAGGACCTCCAGAGGCCGATAGATGGCGCTCGTGGCCCAATACAGCCAGGCAGCCCAAGGAAACCAAAGGAAAACAAGCCAGCAGCTTAACTCCTTCCCGCCTGGGCTCCAGCCCCAGAAGCAGGCTGGTGGGCAGCTGAGGGCGCTGCCCCAGACCTGGCTGGCCCCTAGGGAGTGACCCAACTCTCTAGGCTCTGTCCAGGCCACAGCCTGGGTCTGCTTCTGCTGCTTCCCTACAAGCTTTATCTGTAAATCCCAGTCAGCCAGCCCCCTGGAGACTTCCCAGAGGGCTAGGAGACTAAGACATGGACAAGGCAGGCTGGGAGGCCCCACCCCAGCCAAAGTTTCATCTCTCAGGGTCCATCTCTTGAAAGTCTATGGATCTCTTTCTAATCACCTTCACTTCGGGAGAGCTCATCACCTCCATCTTCCCTGAGAGGGACTCACCAAGTGGGGAGGAGTAGCGTGGACTAGAGACAGAGAAGGCCCCCAGGGCCCTGCTGGATCAGCTACAGGCACTCACTGGGGGTTGCCCAAGATTCAGTAACTCCCATGTTGGGACTCCCTATCTCTGGGGTCTCTGTCTTACAGGGATAGAAACAGTTATCCAACACTTCCAGGAAGTTGGAAATTGGGGGTGGGGGTCCTGGGGATCTCTGCTTGCCTGTCACTCACTTCACTCATTACTGTCCTGTAAACAGACTTGGAGTGTGGAGGGGCTGCCATGATGATAACCTGATAGTGCTTGGCAGCAAGGGACAAAGGCTGGGGTGGCAGGAGGGTTGTCAAAGGGTTGGTGAGGCTCCTAGAATTTTTTTTTTTTTTTTTTTTTTTGGCTGCACCACGCAGCTTGAGGGATCTTAGTTCCCTGACCAGGGATTGAACCTGGGACCACAGCAGTGAAAGCACCAAGTCCTAACCTCTGGACTACCAGGGAATTCCCTCCTAGAATTCCTAAGCAATGAGATAACACCACCGGTGTGGTTCCCCTTCCCTCACTAATTTTTGTTTAGAAACACACAAATGCATAGATCTATGGAGCTAGAGGAGCCTGAGCAGGGACCTGTCTAGAAGTTCAGGATATTCTTTTATTTTTTTTCTGCTTTGGGTTTCCATTGCTGCGCGCGTGCTTTCTCTAGTTGCGGCGAGCGAGCAGGGGGCTACTCTTCGTTGCGGTGCACGGGGTTCTCATTGCAGTGGCTTCTCTTGTTGCAGAGCACAGGCTCTAGGCGCGCGGGCTTCAGTAGTTGCAGCGCGCAGGCTCAGGAGTTGCGGCGCGCAGGCTCTAGAGCGCAGGCTTCAGTTGCTGTGGCGCATGGGCTTGGCTCCTCCGCGGCATGTGGGATCTTCCCAGACCAGGGATCGAACCTGTGTCCCCTGCATTGGCAGGCAGATTCTTAACCGCTGCGCCACCAGGGAAGTCCCCAGGATATTCTTATTTCACTCATTCCAGAGAAAAAAGCAGAGATAGGGAGGTAGATGTACACAGAGGGAGAGAGAGACACACAGATACACAGCTATACAAGAGACTAGGGATAGAGATACATTTACATAGGCAGAGAGAGTCAAAGACACAGAGAGGGAGAGAATCTGGCACAAATGAAAGCTCAGGAAATAATGGAATTTGTTGAGGTGGATGATTAATTCAGTTTCCGAAGTCTTGCCAGGGTAGGGGTGGTTTCTCACCTGTGGTTCAGAGGCTCACTGCTCATAGTTCCCTGAAGCTCCTCCTGCATCCTTTAAGTTTTTGTCTGCTGGTAGGAGAGCAGGGGAGGCTAGGGAAGGGGGTAGCATCCTTGTTCTCTCACCTCTTCCTGTTCTGGGATTCATTGGTCTCCACCTGCAGGGAGACTGCTTTCCCTGGTCTCAGTCATGGCTGTGCTGGACTATTCAGGGCAGGGGGATGGGAGGAATCTACAAGACAACGGGTCTTATGGTGTTTACAGTCTAATGAAAATATTATAGTCAAGACACAGAAACAGATCCAGAGACAGGACAAGAACAAAGCTAGGAGTGGGACAGCTTTGGATATTAGTATTGGGTTGGGGAGGTGGGAGGGAATGAACTGTTACATGAGGCCATGATATTGGTCTAGGAAGGTGTACTGGACAGAGTATTCGAGGGGGAGGATTGGGAAGGATGGGAGGTCATAGAGCTGGGTAGACAGCAGAGCAGAGTAGGGAGAGAACTGAAATGGTAAAGCCATGGAGACAGGGGTTTGGACAGTAATGGGGGATGCAAGAGTCTCAAAGTCATTACTAAGGAGTTGTTAGAGATGCCAGAAGTGCCTCCGTGGATGATCTATATACAGTCCTTGGAGAGCTGCAAAGGAGAGGTCTCTTATACCTGGGGCAGAAGGAGGGCTAGAAATGGTCTGTAGCCGTCGTTAATATCCTCAGGTGAGTTGAGAGACTGCGGATAGTTGAAGCTCCTTGACAGTCCCTTTGGGAAAAGTGTTGTGGATGAACTTTTGGAAAGGTGATGCCCTTTACGGCTAGAATCCAGGAACTCCAAGATCCTTACAGAGTTTGGCTTCTCACTTCTCAAGTCTGCAGGATTTAGCCCCGCTGTAAAGAATAAACTACAATCCCCAGCGTCACTTAGGGCTAATTTAGCACACCTTCCGGGAATTTTAGTATTTCCGGCGGAAGTGTCCGCAGCTACGCCAATCACCTTCCCTATACAAAGTAGACTACAATTCCCACAGCCCTCCGCGCCCAGGGGCGGGGGAAAGGAACCGGAAACCGGATGGGGCGCTGGACCAGGTAAGGAAGTGGGGGCCTGGGAACTTGGGGCGTTGGGGGCGGGCTGGGAGCTCCACGGGCTCCCCGTGGGTGGCAGGCGGGGAGTCGGGATGTTTGTATTTCGGGGCCCCTCGTTCCGTCAGGGGCGCGCCCGGCGCAGGGAGAGCCGAACCCATGGAGCCGCCCGGAAGGCCTGCGGAGACGAGGCTTTCCCGTCGGGCGGAGCCCGCGGGCGGAGGTCGAGATTTCTTGTGGAGCTTAGCCGTCAGCCCCCTCGGAACTAGGAGGAGAGATGAAATGTTGTTTCGGGGTCCATGCTCCATTATTATTATTGTTATCTTTATTGGCTTAAGGATTTGCTGATTGTCCCTGTGGATTCCTGGAGTGCCCCCAAGGGACAGGGGAGTGGATAGTGTCTTGGATTCCTTATGCACTTGCTGGGTTTAGTGTCAGAGAGCCTGGGTGGCCAGACTTATCGGTGGGTCACCCTCCATTTCCTTCGCACTTAATGTAATATGATACTGTCATTTAGAAAGTATCTGCCTTTCTTAAGTCTGTGGCCCTGGGTGACTTTAGATAGGACATCCAAGTTTCTCCTTTGGTGGGCTTTCATGGTGTTTTGTTCAGGACATTAAAGCTGGAATCACAGTGTATAGCAATTGTTTATCTGTCTTGTCACAGTCATTTATGAACCTGGCTTACATTTTATTCATTTTGGACTCTTCTTCCCCACCAGTGCCTCTCATGTAAGAGACTCATAAATATTGAAAAGTATAAATGAGTTAACAGCTGGTGGTAGGTTGGATGGAATTTGTGATTTTTATTTCATAGAGAAGAGAGGTAGATGACTTAAGAGAACCTTAGAGATAAAACCAGGACTAGAATTTGAGTCAGTTGACACATAGCCTGCCATCCAGTCAGGCTTTGAAATTCTGGAACACTGAAAATAAGACCTTGTCACTCTTTTGTGTACCCCCAGCCTTGCTGTCTTCAGCATGGGTCCCTTGAGATCAAAGTTAGGCTCAACTTAAGGCCTGAGAGAGGTCCCAGACTTGGAGCAGCCAACCTACTAATGTTGGCACTGTGTGGGGAGATGCAAATCAAGGGCCCCTGAGACAATTGAGTTCTCCGCAGCTCCCTTCTCAGCTTTTGTTTGAGTTCAATTGGCCTTGGGTAGCCACCCAGACAGATCAGTTAAAGACTTCTGATATCAGTCTAGGGAAGGATTTCCTAAGTTCGGCCCTGATATTTTTTTTTTTAATTTTTATTTTATATTGGGGTATAGTTGATTTAAGATTTTTTTTTTCTCTCTCTCTCTCTCCCACTTTCTCTAGGCTAGGGTCAGAGAACAGGTTGATGGATAAAGCTGTTGTGTCAACCTTGAGGTCCCATCTCGGGGAAGAGGTTACTCTTGACCTGGGCAAGGGGTTGAGAGGGAGAAGAACCATGGTCCCTGCCCTGTGGGAGGCCCAGATGTGATGGAAACATGACAGAGCCTGGCAAGCCCTCGGAAGCAAGCAGAGGGCAAAGCAGGCAGCTGAGCCTTGAGTGAACTCAGGATGTAGAAGTGGAGAGGAGTCCATCAGGAAAGGCTCCTTGGTAGAAGGTAGTTTTATTAATTTTTTAATTTATTTTGGCCGTGTTGCACAGCTTGCAGGATCTCAGTTCCCCAGTCAGGGATTGGACCTGGTCCATGGCAATGAAAGCCCGGAATCCTAACCACTAGGCCACCAGGAACTCCCAGAAGGTATTTTTAAACGGGGTTGAAAAAAGATGGTATGGATACAGCTGAGCAGGTGTTTGTTGACTGCCTAATAAAAGCTAGGACCTTGGAGCTGTTTAGGAAAATTAAACAGGGTCTCCTCTCTGATCCGCCTCAAGTCTAGTCCGGGAGGCCAGGTGTGAATTCACGAAGAAGCAGCTAACCGTGGTGACGTGCAGTGGTTCTCGGCCGTCACCAACAATCAGCATCCCTTGAAGAAGCCTGTTTAAAATACAGCTTCCCAGGCCCCACGCCAGCCGTACTTGGGTTGGGCGAGGCTGGGGAGGTACAGCAAATGGTGCAGCATCCTGCAGAGGGACGGCTTTACCAAAGGGATAGTTCGAGCTGCATCTGGAAGGAGACGTATGATTTGGATGTGTGGGGAGGGGTAGGGGGCTCACAGTCGTGCTTCACTCAAGGAGTCTGAAAAATTGGCTTTGTAGAAATAGCATGTGCAAGGTTTGGGGAGTTGAGGTAGGAGGGGCATTTTGAAAGTGTGAGTGGAAAGGTCAGTTTGGAACACTGGGTTTGCATGGGAGTGATTAGGAGGAAGATTGGAAGGAATGCCCTCTGTGGGTTACAGAGCTCGCTGGGGTGCTCCCTCTTCCTGCTTCCCCTCTTTCTCGTCCTCTTCCCTTCCCCCTTTACCTCCCCCAGGCCACCCTTTACACACAATATCTCATTCCATTTCTTATATCAGTATTTTCAAGTGGATATTGTTTTTCTTAGTATTTGGGTGAGGAGACCTGAGGCTCTGGCCAGGGTTACCTAGCCTGTAGGAGTCTGGTGTGAGTCTGGTAGTCGTCTCACTCAGCACTGAGGATTCTTGAACGTGGGCAAGAAGCTGGGCTGCGGTTGGGGGGTTGTAGGATTAGCAGCGTGGCCAATGGAACCGTCTAAAGCGAGATGGGTGTGGATGGTGATGCGCACAGCCTCGAGTCACATGGTTTGGGTTCAAATCCCAGCTTCATTATTTGCTAAGTGCGTGACCCTGGGCAAGTTGCTTGATCTTGCTGAGCCTCAGTTCTCTCACCTGTAACGTGGGAACAGTAATACCCACCTCGTGGGGTTGTTGTGCACATCAGTGATGGGTACCTGGCACAGAGCAGTTGCTCACCACCTGGAAGCTATTGTAATCAGCTGTGTAATTAGTCTCTGGGCTGTGGCTGTGCAGCTGCATCCCACCCTTTAGCACTTCGGTTTCCAGGACACAGCCCCTCCTGGCTGGGCTTGTTTTAGGTGCTGAAAGTTTGCCATGTAAATATTTATTGAAAACTTAGGCATGGCCTAGGAACCAGTGACTCAAAACCTGTGCCTGATGGAAAGGAGGTTTGGAGTGGGGGATGGTTGGTGGTTACGGGTTGTGCTCACCAGGTAATATATAAAGAGGGAGGATACTTGAATCCAGAAGAGGAAGGGCCCTTCATTACCAGGAGCTGACATGAGTGAGGGCTTGCCTGGAGGTTGGGGATGACTGACAGTCTCTTTTTCTTTTACTTTTTTTTTTTTTTTGCGGTACGCGGGCCTCTCACTGCTGTGGCCTCTCCCATTGCGGAGCACAGGCTCCGGACGCGCAGGCTTAGCGGCCATGGCTCATGGGCCCAGCCACTCCGCGGCACGTGGGATCTTCCCAGACCGGGGCACGAACCCGTGTCCCCCGCATCGACAGGCGGACTCTCAACCACTGCGCCACAAGGGAAGCCCGACAGTCTCTTCTGAGCCCAGGAAGTGGTAGTAGGGGCCCTGGCCAGCCTGGATCCCTCCCACGCTATGACTGGGGCTGTTGGGGCCTCTGTCCATCTCTTTTCCAGGTGACAGTGGCATGGCTGTGCCCCAGGCTTTCCCGCCGGGGCTCCTCCATGAGGGGGGTGCTCTGGTGGAGCCCCAGCCCTCTCCTCGAAGCTCGGCCGAGGGCTTCTTGGAGGAGGAGCTCCGGCTTAACGCTGAGCTAAAGCAGCTGCAGTTTTCTGAGCCTGTGGGCATCATCTACAATCCTGTGGAGTACGCGTGGGAGCCGCATCGCAGCTACGTGACCCGCTACTGCCAGGGGCCCAAGCAAGTGCTCTTCTTGGGCATGAACCCAGGACCCTTTGGCATGGCCCAGACTGGGGTAAAGAGGTCGGCTTCCTCTGTTGGGTGGAGGGGGAGGCTTCAGGGTGGATGCTTGGCTGCGTGTGCTCTGGGGAGCCTGTGCACGGCTGTGGACGTGTGTGGGACCCCCCGCCCCACACACTGGCTCCTGTGGTCTCAGACACTCTTCCGGCCTCGCTGCCCCTAGTTAACCAAGCACATTAATGGTAGTTCCGCTTCCCCTGTGAGCTGTCCACTAATTGCCTCCGAGAGCCCTTCCTTCCGCCAGCCCCATCCTTTCCTTACCCTGCCGGATCTCCCCTCTCCCTAGAGCGTGCTTGAGTTCAGGAGAGGGACCAGGACTTATGGGGTCCGTGGGGAGACTGGTTGACCGGGGTGGGTAGGGAAGAGATGCAGGACTTTCCGGCAACCCGGGTTCTGCTTCTTAGCTTGAGGAGAGCTTCGGAACAGAGCAGACTCCAGGGCCTGCCTGCTTCCCTTTCAGACCTCCAGATGAGTGACTGCCCCTCAGTGAGGGTGCTCGGCAGGTGGGGGAGGGGAAGAGGCTTCAGGGCAGGAGGCTCAATCGCTTTTATTGATCCCAACTGGGGGCTGAAAGGTGATCCATGATGATCGATGGAAATGACAGCTTGAGGCTTGGGGCTGAGAGGGCACCCAGAGAGCAGTGGTCAGCCCTGTCCTTGTGCCTCCTCTAGCTCTGGCTGCCTTTCTGTCTCGGGCCATCTGTCTGTCCCCTCTGCTACCCATCACGCCCTGTGTGGGACCACATATCCCCCATGCGCTTCCTGTACCTGGTCCCAAAGGCTCGTGGGGTAGAGGCAAACAAATAGACCCTCCTGGACCGCAAGCCACACGAACAATTGGAGAAAGAGGGACAGGCTCAAACCAAGGGCCAGGAATCCTTGTCTCAGGCCCTTGGGTGAAGGTGGTTAGAGTGGGGGGGTGAGTGGGGCACAGCTAGATCCTCTTGGAGGGTGGAGAGGGGGTGGTTGGTTCAGAGCCCAGGTGTTGGGTCTCCAGTCTGAAGCCCTGGTGTGTCTCTCCTTCCCCACAGGTGCCCTTTGGGGAAGTGAGTGTAGTCCGGGACTGGTTGGGCATTGGGGGGCCTGTGCAGACCCCTCCCCAAGAGCACCCCAAGCGACCAGTGCTGGGACTGGAGTGCCCTCAGTCCGAGGTGAGTGGTGCCCGGTTCTGGGGCTTTTTCCGGAACCTCTGTGGACAGCCCGAGGTCTTCTTCCGTCACTGTTTCGTCCACAACCTGTGTCCTCTGCTCCTCCTGGCTCCCAGCGGCCGCAACCTCACCCCCGCCGAGCTGCCGGCCAAGCAGCGAGAACAGCTCCTTGGGGTCTGTGATGCGGCCCTGTGCCGGCAGGTGCAGCTGCTGGGGGTGAGGCTGGTGGTGGGCGTGGGCCGCCTGGCCGAGCAGCGGGCGCGGCGAGCTCTGGCCGGCCTGATGCCCGAGGTCCAGGTGGAGGGGCTCCTGCACCCCTCCCCTCGCAACCCGCAGGCCAACAAGGGCTGGGAGGTGGTGGCCAAGGAGAGACTGAATGAGCTGGGGCTGCTGCCGCTGTTAACGAGGTGAGCGCCCCTGTGGCCTGCACAGGACGTGTTCAAGGTCCCCTGGGTCCTTCGGGGCAAGCAGATGGCTGCGCGCCTCCTGGACTGGAGCAACAAGGTCCCCCTCGGCTTCCTGGTTGCTGGGACCTGCCGCAGCAGTTTGGACACTACTCCTGCTTGCCCTCCCGATTCCTGCCCGCCTCACCTTCCTTTGAGCGTTGCTTCTTTGGTCTGTGGTACCCAGCTCCACAGAGAGCCAGCACCTGCAAACTGCTCCACCTGGAGCCTCTCTTCGGCGGAGAGTGACCTGAACAGTGACTTCCGAGGTCATATTTGCCGTTTTAGAGAAAAGATCCTGCCAGGATCCCCATCCGTCCTAGAACGGCTTCCTTCAGCTCACCCCTTGCCTCACAGGGACCAGGACAAAGCATGGGTCATGGCTGCTGAGAGTGAACTTCTGATGGGAGACTGAGGCTGCGTCAGAGAGAGACAATTCAGTGTGGCAGCGTGGGAATGGCCAGAAGACCTGGATTTCCATCCCAGCTTTGAGACTTGTGAACTTTATGACTTTGAACAAGTTGCTTGACCTCTCCAAGCCTCAGGATCCTCATCTATAAAATGGGGTCCCTACCTCATGGGGCTGGTGTGGGGATTAACTGAGATAACCCTTAAAAGTGCCTTGCGTAGTGCCTGGCACGTGGCTGCTCATTACACCTTTTCTAGCTTTCTTGCCCCCAGGTTGGGGAGGCACTGCACTGCACTACACAGGAAGCCCCTCTGACCCAAAGACCCGGGTGGGGGTAGGGATCTGGGCCTCCACCTGTAGCCTGAGTGACGGGCAGATTCTTGCCCCACCAGAGATGGACTAATGACTTTATGACAAACCCAGCCTGTGATTTTTCCGTCTAAGCATTAAAAGCTCCTAAACCCTTTTGTGTTGGCTCTTTTTCCCTCCTGCATGTCAGGTGTGGTAGGCGGTGGTTTATGTTTTCCCATCTCTTACCTCTTCCTGTTTGCAAAGGGTTCTCTTGGGTAGCTGGGTGTAGTATGAACAGTCTCTAATTGCCTTACCAAAGCTGCAGGGTCTCTGTTAGTGCCCTGTCCAGTGGTTTGTCTGCTACTTGGGGCACTGTGATGGGTGGATGGGAGCCTGGTATCTCCAGCTGACGTCTGCTGAGTGGCTGCCCCTTTAGTAAGGGCTGGGAGAGTATATTCAGTTGGGGGCAGAGACCAGCTTAATAAGGAACACATGGTTGGACTCTAGCTCCTAGGACAGGTCATCTCCAGCTCTCAAATAAGATTTTTTTCTTATTTATTTTTGCGGTACGCGGGCCTCTCACTGTTGTGTCCTCTCCCGTTGTGGGGCACAGGCTCCAGACGTGCGGGCTCAGCGGCCATGGCTCACGGGCCCAGCCGCTCTGCGGCATGTGGGATCTTCCCGGATCGGGGCATGAACCCATGTCCCCTGCATCGGCAGGCGGACTCTCAACCACTGTGCCACCAGGGAAACCCAATAAATAAGATTTTTAATATGTGTCCTCCCCATTGTATAACAAATAGAGTGGCCTCCATTCTTGGTTCTTGGGAGGGAGCCTCTGGATCCTCAGAATTTCCCAGGTGCTGGGAGTTTGTCATCCATGGTGGGACCCTCAGACCACACTTGAGGTTATGCTGAAATTTGACTCAGGAGGGCTGACCATGCCCGAAAGACCAACAGTGTGATTAGAGGGCTGGGGCTTCAAGCCAGGTGATATCAGCCTGCCCTCCAGAGAGGGTAGGCGGGACTGGAGGCTGAGCTCAGCCACATGGTCAATGATTTCAATCACTTATGCCTGCATAATGACACCCTAATAAAGACTCTGGACATGGAAGCTTCGGTGAGCTTCCTGGTTGGTGAACACATGGATGTGTCAGGAGGGTGATGTGTCCTGACTCTGGGAGAAAGGACGTGGAAACTGGGAGCCTGCCAGATCTTGCATTATGTGTTTCTTCATTTGGCTGGTCCTGATTTGTATCCTTTATAATAAAACTGTAATTGTAAGTGGAGTGCTTTCCTAAGTTCTATGTCATTCTAGCAAGTTATCGATCCTGAGGAGGGTGTGGGAACCCTTGAATTTGTAGCCAGTTAGTCAGCAGTGCAGGTGGCCTGGGGACCTCCAAACTTGAAGTTGGCATCTACAGTGAGGGCAGTCTTGTTGGGGGCTCTGCCCTTAAACCTGAGAGGTCTGTGCTAACTCTGGGTGGTTGGCATCAGAATTACATTACAGTTTTGCACCCCTATGTTCCTTAGACTCCTTTCCTCTCTTTCTAAGTAGTTATTGCCCCAGTTAGGGCACTAGAACTGGGCACTGGAATAATTGCACAGAGATAGGAGCCATTGTTCTCTTATGTATTTAGGTAAGGTAGTCAGGGAGAGCTTTCTGGAGGAGGTGGCATTTCAGGTGGCTTTAGAGACTGGGAAAGTTTTGGAGAGCTTAGAGAAGAGCATTGTTCAAGGGCTGGCGAACCCAATAAATAAGATTTTTAATATGTGTCCTCCCCATTGTATAACAAATAGAGTGGCCTCCATTCTTGGTTCTTGGGAGGGAGCCTCTGGATCCTCAGAATTTCCCAGGTGCTGGGAGTTTGTCATCCATGGTGGGACCCTCAGACCACACTTGAGGTTATGCTGAAATTTGACTCAGGAGGGCTGACCATGCCCGAAAGACCAACAGTGTGATTAGAGGGCTGGGGCTTCAAGCCAGGTGATATCAGCCTGCCCTCCAGAGAGGGTAGGCGGGACTGGAGGCTGAGCTCAGCCACATGGTCAATGATTTCAATCACTTATGCCTGCATAATGACACCCTAATAAAGACTCTGGACATGGAAGCTTCGGTGAGCTTCCTGGTTGGTGAACACATGGATGTGTCAGGAGGGTGATGTGTCCTGACTCTGGGAGAAAGGACGTGGAAACTGGGAGCCTGCCAGATCTTGCATTATGTGTTTCTTCATTTGGCTGGTCCTGATTTGTATCCTTTATAATAAAACTGTAATTGTAAGTGGAGTGCTTTCCTAAGTTCTATGTCATTCTAGCAAGTTATCGATCCTGAGGAGGGTGTGGGAACCCTTGAATTTGTAGCCAGTTAGTCAGCAGTGCAGGTGGCCTGGGGACCTCCAAACTTGAAGTTGGCATCTACAGTGAGGGCAGTCTTGTTGGGGGCTCTGCCCTTAAACCTGAGAGGTCTGTGCTAACTCTGGGTGGTTGGCATCAGAATTACATTACAGTTTTGCACCCCTATGTTCCTTAGACTCCTTTCCTCTCTTTCTAAGTAGTTATTGCCCCAGTTAGGGCACTAGAACTGGGCACTGGAATAATTGCACAGAGATAGGAGCCATTGTTCTCTTATGTATTTAGGTAAGGTAGTCAGGGAGAGCTTTCTGGAGGAGGTGGCATTTCAGGTGGCTTTAGAGACTGGGAAAGTTTTGGAGAGCTTAGAGAAGAGCATTGTTCAAGGGCTGGCGAGTAGATTAATGTTGACTTGGCCCAGTTGGGAGAACAAGGTGGAGAGCTAAGTTGGGGCCAGCTTGTGAAAGTTCTTGAATGCTAGACTAATCTTTGAGAATTTGCAGTCCAGTGAAGGAAGTGAGATGCACAGAACATGCACTTAAAACACCCAACAGATGGGGGATGGAGGGGCAAGCCATATAGGAGGCAGTGTAGGTGCAGTGGGGTCAGGAATGGGAAGGGAGGGGATTAGTGTGTAGGGGAGATGTCTC
>NW_006795399.1:4850727-4855910 GCF_000442215.2 Lipotes vexillifer
GGGATAGAGTTGGTTGGGGTGAAAGCCTAGCATTGGGGTGAGAATCATGAGGTCGTGGAGGTAGGGTTGGGCAGTGCGTAGAGGTTCTTGAATAGTAGTGACCAAGATGATGACTTGAAGGCTTAGATGTGTCAGAGTCACTGCTGGATCTGGCTTCTAGAGGGTTGTTGCCCTCAATTCTTGGGGTGCATCTTTTCAGGGAGAGGCTGAATAGGGTCCTGGGCCTGCTTTTTCCCAATGGCACCATGTTAGTCTGCTAGGGCTTCCATAACAAAATGCCACAGACTGGGGGGCTTGAACAATTTATTTTCTCACAGTGCTGGAGGCTGGAAGTCCAAGATGTAGATGTCAGCAGGTTTGACTTCCCCTGAGGCCTCTCTCCTAGGTGTGCAGGTGGCTGCCTTCTCGCTGTATCCTTCATGGCCTTTTCTCTGTGTGCACCTCTCTGGTATCTCTCTTCTTAGAAGGACACCAGTCGTATTGGATTAAGGTGCCACCCACCCTCATGACCTCATTTAACTTGTCTTCAGTAGGAGTTTGGGGGAGTCACAATTCAGTCCATAACAGGCACCTAAAATCATGTCACCGCTTTTTCTTCCCTGACCAATGTCAACCTCTAACAAATGGGTACTCCATGCCTTTCCTCCAGTCTGGGCACAGAGGCTGGTGTGGTGGCTTAGCTGGCTAATAGGCCTTAAAGTACCAAACCGGCCCCTACCCTCCAATCCATTTTAGAACAGTTTCTTCAGTACAGATGAGAGTGTCCTTAGGGAGGGGAAGCTCATTGTTTTCTCCTGGGCCAAAGGGAATGGTGATGTCAGCTGCTACAAAACAATATCGTAAGGGAATTCCCCGGCAGACCAGTGGTTAGGACTCAGGTGCTTTCACTACCCGGGCCGGGGTTCAATCCCTTGTCAGGGAACTAAGATCCTGCAAGCCGCATGGCGTGGCAACCCCCCCTCCCGCCCCCCAGCCACACACACACACACACACACACACGATGTTGTGAAAAGTATTTTAAAGCCAAATTGAAGTGATTTGGGATCATCAAGAGTTTTGCAGTCTGATATGTTGGCCACTAGCCATGTGTGGCTGTTTAATTAAAATTAAGCAAAATAAAAAATTCAACTCTTTAGTCACTTGCCATATTTCAAGTGCTCAATAGCCACACGTGGCTAGTGGCTACTGACTGGATGATGCAGATCCAGAACATTCCATCCTCTTGGAAGGTTCTGTTGGATAGAACTGTGAGTCAATTCACCTGTAGAGGTTTTAAAAAAGGCAAGCATCCCAGCTCCACTTTAAGAGATGTTAATTAGGGAGGTCTGAAGTATAGCCTCGCATCTATTTTTCTCTTTGTGCTGTGGATATGCAGCCAAGGTGAAGACAGGATTGCACTGGATGCCCTGAAGGCAAGGAGAGGGCCTCATATTCCTTTCCCCGTATGTAACCCCACACCTGGCACAAAGTAGGTGTCCAGGACGAATGCACATCTGGGTGCTCGCATCTGGGTTTGGAGATCTACCCCAGGGTGCCCATCCAGTAACATGAGTATCTCCAGGGTTTGTTGTGTTTGCCCACTGATGGTGATGCGAATTCCGGTTCAGAGAAGTGATGGGGTCTTCAGGGTCCCACTCCGACATGTATGTATGCGTGCACACACGCACACAATTACACACACTCAACTTGATAGAAACCAAGCTGTGCTTGGGGTGGGAGTGCTTCTGAGACTCTGCAGGATGGAGTGTGTTGGGGAGGAAAGGGGCTCTTCCTGTTTTTTTTTTTTTTCTTACTGAAACAGGATGGCCTAAAGCAAGATTGAGTCTTCTTTTTAAAATAAATTTATTTATTTATTTATTTTTGGCTGTGTTGGGTCTTCGTTGCTGCACGCGGGCTTTCTCTAGTTGCGGTGAGCGGGGGCTACTCTTCGTTGTGGTGCACAGGCTTCTCATTGTGGTGGCTTCTCTTGTCGCGGGGCACGGGCTCTAGGCGTGTGGGCTTCAGTAGTTGTGGCTCGCGGGCTCTAGAGCGCAGGCTCAGTAGTTGTGGCGCACGGGTTTAGTTGCTCGGCGGCATGTGGGATCTTCCCAGACCAGGGATTGAACCCATGTCCCCTGCACTGGCAGGCGGATTCTCAACCACTGAGCCACCAGGGAAGACCCAAGATTGAGTCTTGAGTTTGACCACTGTGTGGTCCTTGACTTTCCTTTCCCGGTTTGACAAACATTTATTGATGTCTGCTATGTGCCGTTCCCCACGCTAGACACCGTAGGGAGTGACAGAGGTGAATTAGATGACTCTGCCCTCATGTTGCTCACTGTCTGGTGCTGGGAGATACAAGCATACAATTATAGTATAAATCAAACGGAAAACGTGCTGTGAGCAAGTTCTAAACACAGTGCTCTGGGCACACTGACTGAGGAAGGGTTTAGCCCTCAGTGTGGATAGGAGGCTGTGTGCCACTGAGAGAGGGCAATGATTGGAAAGTTCTTCTCTCATCACTTGCTCAATCTTGCCACCTCCATGGCATGCGTGTTCGGAAGAGGAGAACACCCGATGGTGTCAGATTGCCCCAAGAATTTCTCAGCCCCAACTGCAAGGTTGAGGGGAGGGGCTCAGGGGCCAGGATTGGCCGGAACCAGGCGTTGGGCGTGGCTCTATGGGAGATGGGAAATGGGGCTTCCTTTTTGATCTCTCCTTCTGTGAACCTCTGGGATGGAAAACAGCAATAGGTGTGTCAGGGGGTGTCCAGGTGCTGAAGCAAAAAAGGCCAGAAACTCAGCCTGGGCATTGCCGGGCAGAGAAGATGAGTGGAATGGAGGGAGGGAATAGAGATTGTGGCCCAGCCCAGACTAGGTCTCAATTCTCCAGATATTCCTGTTTGGGAGGATGTAGGCCAGCTGTTTTCTATTTTTTCCTAATGCCCCAAAGAAGGAAATAATTCCAGTTGGATCATAAGACATTGAGGTTAGACACATGGTAAACGTCCCAGCTATGACCATCAGGTGATACAGAAATAAACTGCTTTGGGGGAGGCTGAACTGCTTTCTCCTTCAGAGGTCTTTATGCCAGCCTGGCCCCAGCCCAAGCTTACCAGTCAAGGTTGAATTATGTATTTGGGGAAACTTTCTCTCCCTTTTTCTTTTCTCTCTCCTTGTTTTGGCCCTCATTCTGTCAAAAACAAAACAAACAAAACAACTGCGATAGAATTTTCCTGCACATCTTCTTGCCTGTTCTTCTGCCCCTAACTCCTCCTCAAGGATCTCAGCCTGATGTCAGTCTCTACGCCCAGCTTGCAGAGGGAGTGGCCGAGAGCCCAGAACAGTCCTCCATGGTGGCCTGCGCCAAGCCGGGTTGCCATTTCCATTTTCATTAATTGAAGCATCTTGACCCTGATCATTTCAGGCCAGCAATTTCCTGTCGGCTGGTTGGGAGTGTGTGGGGGACATGCCTCAGCAGGTCATTTTGTCCTTCCATCTATCTTGATGGTGCTGACTCCTGGTCCAGGCTGCAGAAGTGGGTCTCTTATTGCAGTTGATAGGGGAGAAGCCCAGTCTCACCCCTTGGGATCTCAAACTTTGTCTTCTGAGGAAGGCCTTCCTGGTGTCTATCCTCAAGCCTACCTGTTGTGATTTTGGCTCAGTTTTGTTTCTTTGTTCGGTTTTAAGGAACTTGATGACTGATGCAGTGGCCTCGCAGAACCTCATCCGATGACGCTTTCTGCTGTGCACTGGGAGAGGAACAAGTCTTTGAAGAAAGGGTTTGCCTTCCAACCGTGGAAAGGCACTGCAGTGGAGCGATTGGGGTGTGATGGTGGCTCTGAGTGTGAGAGTGAATGTGTGTTTTACTCCTTACCTAACTTTAGGAAGGGCTATGAAAGTCACTGAGTTAGCAAGATCTTGCCCCCCCCCCCCCCGTGTGGGCGAGTCACTTCGTAAGAACCATTCCAAGGGGTACGGTGATGTGTTCCCTACCCCTACAGAGCGTGGGTCTCCAGTGTATTACATGCATTTGTGTACTTTTGTGATCCCTGGGGATCTTCTTTGTCTCTGCATTTTGAAAAATCTCCCAGATGGACACTCGTGTAATTCAGCGTGACCCATTTTTGCTGCCGTTGGGTCTCTGTGCGTCTGGAGTCTTTTTGTGTAGCCCCTGCCTTTTCACGCATCTTCCGGGGACTTGCGTCTTTCTGAGTGTCCTCTGGCTCCATTTGGGAGGGGGGAACAGAAGAAGGACCCCAAACGCGGAGGGGAGCCGTCGGGCTGGGGGAGGAGGTAGGGAGGGGGTGCGCTGCAATCTGTGACTCGGAATACAGATTTGTGGTGGAGGCAGCAGCCCCTGCGCGCGGCGTGTGCGGGGCGGGGGCCGCTCTGGCCCCCAGCTCCTCCGCAATCCAATTAAATAACATTTAAATGCATAACCAGCCCGCGCGGCGATGAGTCTGGAGATTGGAGCGGGTGCGGCGGCGGGCCGCGCGGGCAGCGTTTTGTGGAGCTCAGCGATTCTGGCGGCAATTTCCCCGCTCGGCGCGGCTTTTACGAGCCGGCTCCCGGCGCCCGCGCCCGCTCCGCTGCGCCCGCCCCGCGCCCGCCGTTTCCCGCCACTACCGCCTCCGCTCTTTCTTCTCTCTCGCCTTCTTTGCAGCCTTCTGGTCTGTCCGTGCATCTCTCCATCTCTTTCGGTAGCCTCTGCCGCCGTCCCTCCCCGCCTATAGCGGTCTTGCTCCTGCGTCTCTCTGCCTCTTTCCAATGGTCTGTCTCTGTCCGTCTGTCTGTCTCTGGGGGTCAGACTCTCTGTCGCACCCCCTGTCTCCAGCTCCTGATGTCTGTCGGCTCTTGCTTCTCTCCCCATTTCTGCTTCTGAGTGTGACCCCCATTTTCTGGCCGATGCCCTCTCGGCATCCCTCTGGATCGCCATCTCATCACAGCTTCTGATTCTCTTTGCTTGTTTCCTTGTCTCTCTGGCCTCTGCAGCCTCCCACCCCCAAAGCCTTCCCCTCAAGTCTACTTGCCTTCCCCCACGACTTGGAGGCCCATGGCCGGGCTGTTCTGGCCTCATCACACCAGCCTTCACGCCTCAGCCTGCCTCCGATGTGTGCTAACGGGGCCCTGATGATTGGGAGTAGCAAGGCAGGGCCGAGGAGGGAAAGTAAGCAGAGGTTAAGAAGGGGTGGCGGGGGTGGG
>NW_006795399.1:4855948-4858076 GCF_000442215.2 Lipotes vexillifer
GGGGGGCGGGCGGCTTCCCTGGTGGCGCAGTGGTTGAGAGTCTGCCTGCCGATGCAGGGGACACGGGTTCGTGCCCCAGTCCGGGAAGATCCCACATGCTGCGGAGCGGCTGGGCCCGTGGGCCGTGGCTGCTGAGCCTGTGCGTCCTGTGCTCCGCATCGGGAGAGGCCACAACAGTGAGAGGCCCGCGTACCGCAAGAAAAAAAGAGCGTGAGACCGTTCTTCCCCACATCCTCTGGGAGCAGAGCAGAGAGGGTTGTCCCATTCAGCGTCAGGGGAGTGAGGTGTTTCCTTTTCAGGAGGTCCACGAATCCTGCAGGGATGTGATGCCATTGGAGCTTGAGGCTCTCCTGAGGGTGGGATGGAGAGTGGGGTGCTTCCTGAGGAACCAGGGTGGAGCAAGTTCCCTATAAGGAGGAAGACAGAGAAAGCAAGATGAACCATTTTGTTTCTTGCATGGGACCAGACTCCATTATCATCTCCTCTTCCTCCTCATGCCCTTTCTTATCACTGCTCAGGCCCCCAACATATGGAGCTTGCCATTTACCAGATGCTATGGGCCCATGCAGATTTCTGGGGGAAGAGCATTCCTGACAAAGCAAGGGCAAAGGCCCTGATGCGAGCGTGTCTACTGTTGGAGAACAGTGATGAGGCTGATACAGCTGGAGCAGAGAGAATAAGGGAGAGAGTGAATGGTGGGACTGGGAGGTAATGGGAACCAGATCATGTGGGGACTAATAACCAACATGAGGCTTTAGCTTTAGCTCTGCGTAAGATGGAGAGTCACTGGAAGGTTTGGAGCAGGGCAGAAGGTTTGACATGATCTGCCTTGTATTTGTATAGAAAATTCTTACTGTTCTGTTGAGACTCGATTGAGAAAACAAGGGTGGGGGGGAGGGGGACCAGGCAGGAGCTTATTGCAGTACCAGGTAAGAGATGTTGGTGGCCTGGACCAGGGAGGTGGCAGTGAAGCCAGTGACGAGTGGTCAAATTCTGGGTGTACTTTTCAGAGAGCCCAGGGATTTGCTGATGGGCTGGATGGAGGGTGTGAGAGAAAGAGGGGAGTCGGCATGAGACCCAGGGATTTAGCCTGAGTGACCAGAACCATGGAGATTTGGGGAATACTGCAGGAGGAGCTGGTTTGGGGGGAGTCAGTTTGGACATGTTAGGTTGGAGATGCCTGTTAAGCAACCAAGTGGAGGCGTCTGGTAGGCAGAGGAATGTACAGGTCTGGGTTTCGTGGTGAAGTCCAGGCTGTAGATATAAATCTGGGGTCATCAGTGTCATTGAATGAGATCCCCTAAGGAGTGAGAACGGATAGAAAATAAAGGGCATCCAATGACTGAGTCCAAGCATTTCAATATTTAGAAGTTGTGGAGTTGCAAAAACTCCCCCAAAATGCTGAGACATCACAGCAAGGAAAATTTGGGCATGGCATGTGTGGGGCTCTTGGCTTGATCATTTTTCATCATTCCCAGCTACGCTGGTGGGTGAACTCTCGTTGACCCATATCTAGATGGTTCCGACCCACTCTCTGGGTCTCGGCTTCATTCCCCTCCAGACTGCCCACCTCATGCCACCTCTGCTCAAAGGACCTACAGTGGCTCCCGAAGCTCAGCATTCTGGTCTTAGAGCCAAGGAAAGAGGATTGGGGTGAGAAAGGACTGAAGATCTGAGACCCTGAGAGACAGTGACTTGCCCAGGGTCCCTCTGCCAGAAGGTGGTCAGGGCTCCCAAGACATAGTTGAGTGCTCTTTATACCACCCTACCCTGCCTTTTGGGTCACTTCTCAACAAGCAACAAATGTTTACTGAGTACCTGATTAAACCCGCCATGTACAGAATATCAATGGAAGACCCTAAGGGATCCAGTGGAAACATGATGCAACTCTTGCCCTCGAGAAGCTTGAACTAAGGACCCCTGAATAGTTGTTCCCTTCTTTTCCCATCTCTTCACTCTCATTCCTTATGACTCCCCAACAGGGACTCTCTTCTTCCCCACTTTATGCCCTAGGTCTTTCCTTCCCTCCAAACCTTGCCCCAACCCTTTCTTCTGGAACCCTTCCCAGACCACCTTGGATTACCCTAATCTGACAGGTAGCTCAGGCCCATCTTCATTAACTCTCTTT
>NW_006795399.1:4858096-4858680 GCF_000442215.2 Lipotes vexillifer
TCTTTCCCTCGCTTCTCATACTGAATCCATATGCAAGTTCTGTCAGCCTTATCATCCAAGGAGATCCCAGATCTGACCACATCTCACAGTCTCCACTTGTACAATTCTAGCCAAGACACTAGCTTGCCTGCACTGCTGAGCACAGGGGCCCACGATGGGCCTCCCTAGAGTTCATTCTCCACACCGCAGTCCCTTTCGCCTGGAGCCCCACCCCGTCTCCTGAGTCTGTGTGCTTCTTACCATCCCTACGCCCTTCCAACCAGTCCCCCTGCCGTGGACACTTCTCCTCCGGGTGTGACCTATCTTCTCCCCTCTCAGCCCCTGGGGTGGAGGGTGCTGGAGGGCTGGGGCTGTCCTTCGTTCATGGACCACTGAGGACCCCTGTTGTGGGAGGCCATCTGCCTGGAGTTGGGATGGGGCACGTCCTGGAGGGGGTACTCAACAGGGAGCTTGGGAAGTAAGACCGAGTGTATCTCTGCAGTGGCCGGCAGGGGGGGTTCAGAGAGGCAGTTGTAGACTCACGTTTCCTCATTTCCATCCTCCGTTTCTTCCCGCTCAGCATTCTCCCTCGTTCTCATCACTCT
>NW_006795399.1:4858695-4871956 GCF_000442215.2 Lipotes vexillifer
TTTCCCTTCCATCTCTCTGACTGATGCTCTGTCTTTGTATTGGGGAGTGGGAGGGATCCCTCGCCAGCCTCAGGGTCTTGAGAGAGTCTCCAGTGGAATGCACCCCTGTTCCTGATCTAAGCCCCCCAACTCTGGGGAGCTGGGACAACCAGATGGGGAGCACTGATCTCACCCCCTCCAGCCTGTGCACCCAGGGCTGAATCATTTCACCATTTCCTCCCCAGTGCCTAGCACCGCACTTTGCACCCAGTAGGTGCTTATTAAATATTTATTGAAAGGATAAATGAATGAAGAGCTGAAGCATTCAGCTTCCCTGTTGGGCCCTGGGCCTAGCTTTTCTGGTTCTTTAAATGAGTTCTTTCAAACTTTAATGTATACACAAACCACCTGGGGATCTTGCTAAACGGAAGGATGGGACTGACCAGTCTGGGCTGGGGCCTGAGAGTTGGCATTTCTAGCACATTTTCAGCGATGCTGTTGCTGCTGTTCTCAGATCACATTCTGAGTAGCAAAGCTGTGAGGGGAGGTGTCTCTCGGGCAGAAGGAAGCCCCTGTCTAATTGAAAGAGAGAATAATGATGATTGCGAGGGACTGAGAGAGAGTGACAGAGAGAGGAGCCAGAGGAAGAAAGGAAACCCTCCACCGCTGGTCTAACGGCCCCTAGAGCCCCTCAGCAGTGCCCGTCCCAACGGTCTCAGGAAGCCTAGAATTACCTGTAACGTCTCCCGCAGCAGCCTCCGTCTCCCCAGGGTCCTACCCTGACTCAGGGTAATGGGGCTCTAGAGACATCTGCCACCTCTGTGTCCTTGATTGGCCTCCTTATTTCTGAGACCACTGTGAGTCCCAGAAAAGAAAGCTCGGCTGGGAGCAGGTTTGGAGTTTTCACTCAATTCCACGAACGTTCCCCAGACTGCCTCTCAGTACCAGGCACACGGGTGAATAAGAGCCAGGAGGCTCGTCTAGTGGGCAGGGAGACAACTTGCATGAGTGAAAGAAGGTGGGATTTGCATTTGCCCTGGAGGAGGGTGGGTAGAGCTTTGATGAGCATGTGGGAGCTCCAGGGAGTAGTGGAAAGGGCATTCCAGGCAACGTGGGCCGGAAGCAGGATGGTTCAGGACGTGTTCCTTGAAGCACATCGGGATCAGCAGCTGGGGAGAGGGGAGGTGATGGAGGAAGGGGAAATTGTAGGAGCTGAGTATGGGTCTGTATTAAGGAGGGCTCTAAATGTTGGTCTGAGGAATCAACGCTGTGGCGTGAAGGCAGGTTTATTCTGCACGCGTTAGGGAGCCGTGGAAGGGAGGTCCGTGTATTGGAAGAGGTGCTTGGAGGAAAGGCTCTGCCATCTCTTGGTTTACCTGGCCTACCAGGGAGGGACTCTGCTCTGTGAGTTGCCTTGTTCGTCTCTGTTACTCACTGGAGGCTTGGTCAGGCTCTGAAGGTGCCAGTGGTGCCTGGTTTGGGAGGAGCTGGGGGTGGTGGTGTTTTTTTCCCCCACTGTGGGAAAGAGCTAATTTTGTTCTGTGGGAAGTTTAATGATCTTCTGTCCTAACTCCAGGTTCTTTCACCCAGGAGTCCCTGATGAGGACAAACTATGCTTCAGGAAAGGGAGCAGGAGGGGGAAAAGGAGGCCAGTTTTCCATGGTGGCTGAGCAGGTGAAGCATGTGTGCTCCGAGCTGGTGAATGCTCGGACCCATCTACCTGCCCAGGACTGCGCTTCAGTCTTAAGCCACACCAGCCACTCACAACCCCTCGAAGCATTTTAAGACGTGGGAGTGGGTGCCCCGGGCGTATCACCAGTGCCATATACTTAGGTACCTCCAGCGCTGGCCAGGCCAGGTGTCAGCCTTCCTAAGAACCGGCTTTTAAGTTTAACACGTATATATTTCATCCACAGACACGTGTGGGTGTAGGCCCTGTTTTGCTGGCTGCTGGGGAAGGGGTAGCATCTTTGTGATTGTGGAAGGGTGCCCCCCGCCCTGCACAGATCTGGGGTTTTCCCTGACAGGGGTCCATGTCTTTCCTCCCAGCATGCCCCTGTCCTCTGTCACTCTCACTGTGCTCACCCTTCCCGCAGGCTGGAAATTGTGCCAACACGGAGGGCAGATTTTGTTTTTGTGGGAGAGCGTGGAATATTATTTTCGTCTGATTTATTTTCATTCCTGATGATTCCCATGCTGATGCACTAACGAGCAGAAATAGCCAGGAGCAGCCATCACCAGCGTGGTGTGCAAGGTGGATGGGCTAACGGGCTGGCAGGGACCTCATCCCAAATAGGCCACTCAGGAAAGGGCTCAGGGGCAGGAACCAAGGGCTGCCACTGACACACCCCAGCCTTGGTTTCTCAGTTCTGGGACAACGTTGTGTGGGCCTTTCCTCTCCCTGCGTCCCACGGCCTCTGACCTATGCGGTCCTCGCTGCTCTCCACCTCATCCAGCCCACAGTCCTGTCAGTTCTTCAACAGCAACAGCACCCAGCGCATCTCAGGTAAAACCTCCTTGAACTTGTAGGTGAAAAGTCCACGTGCTTGGCGTTGATCACGTCTTTGATCTGTGGCACACAGTGGGTGCTGAGTTCATGACCAATGAACAGGTGAAGGGCTTCTGGTGGAGGGGAGGAGGATTTTAGCTACTCCCTGGTTTCATTTATTTTCAGTGTTCGAGAGCTGAGGGCTAAGTTTTTGTTTCCTCGGTGGTAATTCTCCAACCTTAGGTTTCCTTTTTGGGGGACGTTTTCTCACCCCGACTTGTTGATCTTGTCTTACTCTTTCATGTGTGTGTGTTTTTTTTTAAACAGCTTTTAAAAATTTATTTTATTTTTGGCTGCGTTGGGTCTCTGTTGCTGTGCGGGCTTTCTCTAGTTGTGGCGAGTGGAGGCTACTCTTCATTGCAGTGCGTGGGCTTTTCCTTGCGGTGGCTTCTCTTGTTGCGGAGCATGGGCTCTAGGCACACAGGCTTCAGTCGTTGTGGCACATGGGCTCAGTCGTTGTGCCTCGCGGGCTTCAGTAGTTGTGGCTCACGGGCTCTAGAGCGCAGGCTCAGTAGTTGTGGCACATGGGCTTAGTTGCTCTGCGGCATGTGGGATCTTCCCGGACCAGGGCTTGAACCCGTGTCCCCTGCACTGGCAGGCGGATTCTTAACCACTGCGCCACCAGGGAAGCCCTTTCATGTGTGTTTTTCTGTTTTATGTGTCTTACGTGCTAGATCCTCTCAGGTCTTTTGGAGAAGAATGTGGGGAAAAAACAGCAGCTCTGAAGACATTGTCATAGTTCACTTCCACTGCCGTGTGGTTTCCTTTTCGTCCCTCCCTGTCAGGTGGCCCCTCCCAATGAAGGGGCTGCCAGTCATCTGTAATCACACCAGTTCCTGCAGGTCACTGTGAGGGGGAAAGTGCCTGGAGAGTGAACAAAATGCCAAGTTGAAGTTTAATGAGGCAGCATGATTGGAAGAGGGGAATCAGGGGAGGACAAGAGGAGATGAGAGAACAGAAAAGAGGGCTGAGCAAAGACCGGAGAGATCAGAGATGAGGCAAAGGGGTAGGGGCATAGGATCTAGGCCCCAGCTTGTCATCTGTAAAATGGGGATAATAGAGTTGTTGTCAGGAGTAAGAGAATATAGTGCTTAGCAGGTTGTGAGCATTATAGAATCCTTGATGATAATGATAGTAATACATGGGGGTGATATGGCCTACATCACAAGGGGTGCTGGGAGACTTGGGGCTTGTAAAACACTTTGTAAACTGCAGACTGCTAATGCTTTAGCTGCTATTATTATTATTATTATTCCATTCGTGCATGTCTTTCGGCCACTGTCTTGTATTTATGCTGATGAAGGGGGAAGCTGCCAGAAGGCGGGGAGGACCCCCGCGTTCTGTTCTGCTTTGGGGACTGTTTCCTTCCTCTCCTCCTCACCGCCTGGGGAGCAGAGCCCAAGCCCCTCACCCCTCTGCTGCCTCATCTGCCCCCGGGAGAAGGTAGAGGCCGGCAGGAGGGTGCAGGAGGGAGGCCAGGGAGAAGCCAAGCTGAAAATGAAAGCCGAGGAGGGGGCAGCTGAGCAGTGCCTGGAATCATGTTTGCGTAATGAGCTGCACCAGCTCGGCTTGCTGTTTCTCCAGATACTGCCCTTCCTCCTTTGTCTCTCGGCCTGTACTCCCATTGCTTTTCTTCTTTCTTCTCTCCTCACTTCCCTTGCCCCTCAGTACTCCCCCTCCCACTTCCCCGACTCCTGCTCTGAGGCCCCGTCCATTTGTCCCCTTGATCTGGACAAGCCCCCCACCCCCAGGGTTCTCCTCTCTCTCCCTCCAACTCCCCCCCCCATCTCTCCTTGTCCTTCATCTCTGTGCCATTCCCTTTTTTCTCTTTCCGCTCCCAAGTCTCGCATCTTTACCTGCCTGCTTTTATCTTCCCTTTCCTTTGTCCGGCCCCTTTTCTCCTTACTGACCCCTCTGCCCCCACCCCCAGCCTTCACCCTCTCTCCTCCTTTCTCTCCCTGTCGGCTTCGCTGCTTGGGTTTAGGATCCACTGTGTAGCCATCATTCCCTTGATGAAATAACAGTAATAACAAAACAAAAATTTACTGAGCACTTACTATGGACAACGCACCACTAAACACTTCAATTATGTCTGATCTCGTGTAATCCTCTCAATAACCCTGTGAGGTGAGTGGTATTATCAGCCCCATTTTACAGATGGGGACAGTCAGGTACAGCGAAGTGAAATATCTTGCTGAAGTTCTCATAGTTAATAGGTGTCGAAACTCGAAGGCCAGCCTGTGTGACCCAGTAGCCTGTGCCCCTAGCCACAGTAATCCACTGGGAGAAGCTGTTCTCACCTTCTCCCTGGGGTTAAGAGAGCCCTCTTTCTTTAAACATCATCTTGGAACCCCCAGATTCTTCCAAAGTTCATTTGGCCCCTTCTCCTTTCTCTGCACAAGACCAGATCTAAACCACCCCGGACAGCTTGTTCTGTGTGACGGTACAACTAACGCTACACTGTCAGGCACTGCTCCAAGCACTGTATGCCTGTCACTTCATTTAATCAGCCCCATTTTACAGATGGAAAAACTGAGGCACAAGGAAGTGAGTAACTTGCCCATTTCACACAGGTAATCAGTGGCAGAGCCAGGATTTGAGCCCAGGCAATTGGGCTTTAGAGAACCTGCCCTCCTAGGTGGTGACACTGCTCCACTCAGCCCCTGGGAAACCCGGTTTTGGTTTCCCAACCACTGTTACTCACCCAGCTGCTCTGAGAAGTCCCTGTGGCCCAGCCCTGGGCTGCAGCCTATTTCTGTGGGTACTGCCCGAAGTGGTATAATCTCTGCCACCAGCACTGACAGCCCTCAAGATCTGGTCAGGCCACCAGCCCTAATCGGTGCCTGAGGGGATTTATTGGCTGCCGCCCCCAGGGAACAGGGACAAGTGTTTCCCTCTCCAGCCCTGCTGTGCCTCCTCCCAGCCCGACAAGCTCCCACGTTCCGGCCCATCGCAGCAGCTGATTTACCTCTGTGGCTGGGGGATTTAGCTGCTGTCCTGGCTCCTACTATAAATTCCCGGGCAAATAACGGAGCTCTGCATCAAAGCGGCCAACAGGGGAGCAAGTGGGAGCAGATGGCCGCTTTGGCCATGGGGTGCGGAGGACAGGGGCAGACGGGGAATGCTCTGAGGCTTTCTCGTCCACCCCTGGCCACAAGGCCAGGCTGTGCCATCCTCAGGCCCCTGGGTCCCCCTTAACTTCCGGAGGCATCTCCCAACCCCCAGCACCCACAGGTTCTGCCTGGTGTCTAATCTTGGCCCCCTCTTGCCCCATCTGAAGTCTATTTGCCTGTTCGCTCGGGAAGGAGAGAGCTGACTACCATTCCTGGGTTTGATTAGGCTTCAAAGAGTCAGGCATTGCTTGGTTTTCTGGGGCACCATATGGCACATATTGGACCTATGTTCTGCCCTCCAGAAGGAGGCTCAAACTGGAGCAGGAAGTGGTAAGGACTTTCAGTGGGAAGGGGTGAGAGACTCTAGGAGGTAGGCGACCTAGAGCGGGGGCTGAGGGAGCCCTCCCCAAAGTAAGTCCGAGTCAAGTTGGGTGAGCCCCAAACGATAGAGGCACTTCCTAAAAGTGAAGGAGGGAGGCTTGTGGTAGCCAAGGTCAGGACCCTGAAACCTTCCACGCGGTGGCTGCCGGGATCCGCGCTGGAACTGGGGCTGGCTGGGCCTGAACGGGGTCAACCCTCTATCAATGCCTCTATCAATGCCCCTTGTTTTTCTGGCTTCCCCTGACCCCTCTTTCTCTGGTTTCTGCAACACCTCCCGGCCACCCCTGCCTGCTCCCCTCTGCTCCTGTCCGTTTGCCTTATCTTTGCCGTGGTGCCGTCTCTCGTACCAGAAAACACTTCTTTTCGCCCCACTGGACCAGCCGGCGGTGGTGAGGTTGGTGTGAAGCTCGGGGCTCTGGTTCCGCTCCCCGGAACCTCCCTCAGCCTGGAGCCCGTCCCTGGTGTCCATGCCATTTTGTTCTCCTACCCCTCATCCATCTTCCCCGTCCCCCCTCCTTGCCCCCCTGCCATGGCCGCCTCCGCCTGGGAGATTACAGACACTGAATCAGCAGCCAGCCCCAGCGTTCTGCTGACAGGGGACTTTCTGCCTCTGAGGGCTCTGTGGTGGGATCAGGGCCCCCCCTGGGGCCTGGGGATTCGGGATTGGCGGAAGAAAGGACCGGGGCGGAGAACAAGTGGATGGAGAGGGCGAGGTGAAGGGCAGGAGGTAAAGAGAGAGGAAGGAGGATGGTTAGAGGAGAGGTGGGAAAGAGGAGATACTACAGGAAAACACGGGAAAGATGAAAGAACAGTGAGGGAGGTGGAGAGAGAAGCAGAGGGCAGGGGGATGGGAAAGAGGGAGAGAGGGAGAGAGGGAGAGAGGGAGGGCGTGGAAATTAGGTGGAGGTGAGCCTGTTCGCCAGCCTGCAAGCCCAGGCCCCAGCTCCGCTCTCCCCTCCCCGAGTGCCCACCCAGGCAGGCCCCTTGGAGGCCCAAGTTCATGGGGACCAGGCTGAGGGGTGCGGCCCGGGGCCCCCGGCCCTGGGTCTGGGGCTCTGCCTTGTGCCTCCCTCTCTCCCTCTCACGTGGTGGTTGGCACTTCATCTTGTTTGCGGGGCGGCTGGGCCTGCTCTCGGGGTTTAATGATCTGTGCCATTATTTATAGCTTTGAGCGCCGAGAAACACACTGAATTTATCGCTTGCTTCTATAAATAACCCTGGCAAACGGGTGCCCAGCAAGGAGGGCAGGAGGGCGAGGGAGAAGCAAGGAAAGGAGCGGTGGGGGGTAGGGCATGGGACGTCTCTGTGGACTCTGTCCCCAAGGTGGGGTGACGCGTGTGCTCAAGGACGGCGGAGGCTGGGTGTGGGTGTGTGTCTGAGGGCAAGTTCACCTAAGTCACACAGCGTGTGCCCCTGGGATGAGGGTGACTGCACGTTTCCGAGGGCATGTGTGAGCTGACTGTGTATTGGTGTTTGTCTCTGGTGCCACGTTGGTGGCAGTGAGGTGAATAAACACAAGACAGCCCCGAAGAGTGGCTGGTCTATAAATGGATGTGCAATGGGGCTGAGAGGCAGCAGCTCTGGACTAGAATCAGGCTCCTTTCTCTATGGTTGGGTGACAGAAAAAGACGACAAGGACACTGTTTTCTCCAGGGTTCAATGGCACAGGGGGCAGGAAGTGAGGCCTAGGAAGCAGGCTGAGCATAAGTCTGTCTGTGTGTCAGGCTGCGCCGGTAGGAGGGAGGAGGCGCCTGGTGTCCTAGAGCAGCAGCCAGAGTCACCTGCTCCCAGACCTACAGGGACCCTGGCTTTGGGGCTTTTGGCTACCGCCCTCCTCAGAGGACCCTGATGGCAAGTCCTGGCTCAGGGTGGGGGTAGGGGACCAGGCAGTGCCAAGTGCCAGAGCTGTGCTTTCTGATGCTGTGCCGCCTGCCCCTCCCACGGGCTCCCCCCCGCGCCCCCAGGACTGCCCAGGACCAGGCTTGCGGAATGAAAGCCTTGGCCCTGCTCAGCCAGAGGGCAGTGGTCCTGCCCCTTCTCCTCTCCCCCAGCTGCAGTCCCCCGCTCAGCACTTCCACACAGAAATGGCTGCAGCAGCCATTAGCTCAGGGAAGCGCTCTGCATCTCTAATGAGGACATTTGCATATATAATGAAGAACCTTCACATGTGTTGGGGAAGCTGCCCCTCCTCTCTTTCCCCTTCTTCTCTCCCACCAGCTGCCACCCTGACCTGTAGCTCTGGGGGTGGGCGTGAGGGTCCCTGCCCACTTGGCTGGGGGATGTGCTGAGGGGTCCCAGGCACAGGCAGATTGCAGGGGGTTCCCCTCTCTGGGTCAGACACAGGCAAGGTGAGAGCCCATTGTGGCAGTGTGCTCGAAGGGACCCAGCTACTTGTGAACAGGAGCCTGGGCACATGCACAGAGAGAAGGTCAAGGTCAACCCGCCCATCTCTGCCCAAGTGCACTACAGCACATGGTAAGGTAGCCGGCTCAGCACAAGTATGCAAGACACGTCCCAGGCTGCACCCACGCGATGCGCCTGCACACTCACGCCCTGGCACCAACACAGGCAACTGGAGAAAAATGCGCCTGTACCAACACTTCCTCCATCCAAGCAGGGTCCCCTCTCTCCTTTCCCCCTCCTTTCCTTGCTCCCTTCAAACCCTATCCACAGTGTTTCTCATAGAGTCACCAGCCCCTGTTCAGGCCAGAAAAATACCGCCTCCCACTCCCACATGCTTTCTCAGATCTATTAAGCACACAAGAGGCCATTTTCCTTAAAAAAAAAAAAAAAAAAAAAGTAAGAGGGGCCCTTGCACCCTAGATAGGTGGTACTGAAGGAGGAGAGAAAATGCCAGGGCAAGGGCAGCTGGGAGGGCTGCAGGTTAGGAACTGGGGGAAGGTGGGGGGGCGTCTAGGGAGGAGCAGAGACTGGGAGCTAAAGTCCCCACAAGGTCATTCTCAGGTTATCCCCGACAGCCCTGACTCCCCCCGCAGCAGACCAGCCAATCCCTGGCCCCCACGGCCTCCCCCACCCTCCTGTTGGTCCTGCTGAGCCACGTGACCTTCCCCTTCTCTGGCAGCTGCCCCCCGATGATGGATGCAGCTGCTCAGCTGTACCTGTTGGGGGACAGGGACTGCACAGCTCCTAATTACCTCCTTCTTGAGCTTGGGCTGGGGGCAGGGCTGGGCTGTACGAGGGCTCCCCGCTTGCTCGCTCGCTCCACTGGGGCTGGGGCTGACCTCCTGAACTAGAGCCAGGCCCGGAGGCAGGCAGTCCCTGAGCTGCTCTGGGGTGATGGGCGTGTGGGGGGCACTGGGTGGGGGTGTGGAGTGGCGGGGAGCTTCTGGAAGGCTGATAGAGGGAACGAAAGCACATCACAGCTCATCACATCAGTGACCTGGGAAGCTGGGATACTTTGAATAAATGACCTTTTTCCAAGTCTGTCCCACTGAGAGCAAGGTTCAAGTTAAATATCGAGGAGAACTTTCTGGCAGTCAGGGACAAGAAACACTTGCACAAAAGTCGGAAATGTGGAGGCAGAGGTTTGGAAGACTTCTTAGAAGGCAAATGAGATCATCCTTTTTCTGCCCGGTGGGAGGCTCACAGCAAACAGCTGCAGAAGAAGGAGGCTGGAGTTAGAGTAGCTGGGCTGGAGGTAGAATTTGGAAGGGCTTCTCGGAGGGGTGGGATTGGGTGACCCTGGACTTGGCAGTTGAGGAGCTTATCATAGATCAGTGTGGGAGGCTCTATGTCTGGGCCTGCTTGGGGAGGCATGGGGAAAGACCTCAGGATTGTAAAGGTGGCAGAGCTCCATCAGGCTTCTCCACAGCGGCACCAAGGTCTTAGGGGGCAGGTGCACATTTTAACAGATCGCCAGTGTGGGGGATGCCTGGTGGGCTCGAGCGCCTGGGCCAGAGGTGGGCAAACAGGTGGTTACAGAGGGAATGGGACCTCTCCAAGATTTGTCCTGACTCCGAGATCCTATGAATCCCCAAATTAGGATTCTCCATGGGATTCAAGAAGGGAAACCTGGGAAGGGTGAGCAGAGCTGGTGAATAGCACCAGGAATCCTGGCTACCAGCCGCCTCCCCTTGGGGGCAGTGGCTGTGATAATCACTGATCACTATTAATGGATACTGCAGGTCTCAGTGATGACAGCCGCCCTGGGATTCATTAGTCACGGTCCCCACCCCACTGGGGGTCTCTCAGCTAAGGGAACAGGGGCAAGAGGTAGCCTGAGCCGCTGGCACACTGGGTCCCAGAGGAGGACAGAATAGAACAGCTGTCCTGGTGAGACATCTCTTCCTCTTACTTCAGCCAGTGCCTGCAGTGAGGACAGTGTGCAGGAAGGCGAGGGGCAGGTGGGCTCCCAATGTCTCCAGTGACCCCTCTTCTGAGGGGTCTCTACTCTCTCTCTCCAGAGCATTTCCCCTCCTCTCTGTGTTTACATGGGTCCCTGTTGGCTGAACTGTCCCCCACCACTTGACTCTCCCTGCCCTTCTGAGCTCATGGGCTGCTGAATGGTCAGCCCTCGCCCTCCCCTGCCCTTTCCTAGTGTCCTGGGCATCCTTCACTACTGTTGTGAGATTTGGGGGAAGTCTCAGGTGAGGAGATGCTTACTCTGTTCCTGGGTGTGTGTCTCTTCTCAGAGGGTTTCTTCCTGGGCCTGCTGGGTGCAGGCTCGAGGAGTGTCTGGAGGAGGTGGCGAGGCTTTTGCCCATTCAGGGTGGCTTACGAGGGAGACGGAAGGGGCGGGGAGCTGGTGTTCCATCATCTCCCCAAAAGCAGACCAGGGCGGTTTTTGAAACTAGGTTTTCCTGATCTGAGCATCACACTAACATGTGCACACATGCACACACACACTCACCCCAAGAGACAACACACAGATACACTGACACATTTTCTCCGGCAGTCTGCCCTGTGAGCTGTTTCCAGGGTAAATTCACTAAGAAACTCCTTCGCGTGGGTCCCCCCCTCCTAACCCGGGTGAAAACCTTCCACGACTCCCCGGTGCCCATGGGTGAGGCTCAGACTCTCTGTCCTAGTATTCAAGGTCTTCTCTGATCTGGTCCCGACCTGACTTCCCAGCCCAGTCTCCCATAATCCTCCAACAGGAGTATCTTCCGAAAGAAAGGTCGTACGCACTTACATTTCCTCCAGGATCACCGGGGGACGTGCCCTCTTCCCACTCACATCTCTCCTGGGGTAGATCCACCTCCTCCAGGAGGCCTTCTTGACTCAAGGCCTCAGCTTACAGCAACTTCTTGCTTAGCATGTCCTTGACATTCGGAGGATAAGTCTTTCTATAGGCTGGGGGGAGGGCCCTTTTTCCCCACTTCTGAGCCTCTCCAGGCAGGGCCTGTATTTACTCACCTTTATTTCCCTGGTGCCAACATGGTACCTGGAATCTGTATGTGTAAACAGCTGAGAACCTGGCTCCGGGGAAGAGCATCCATCCAAATTGGATCAAGCTCCTGCTTTGGCTCTTCCTGACTTTGTGACCCCGAGCAAGCAGCTTATCCTCTCTGGGCATCAGTTTCCCAGTTGTACCATGAGGAGGTTAGACCTCCCTGCTCTGAGATTCTGTATTTCTGTTGTGGTGAGGATGGAGACAAACGTCCTCAGGTAGGTGCACATATAGCCCTTTTCAGTATAGAGGGTAAGGAGGCTGAGGGTGGTAACTAACTCAATGGCAATTAAACTCAAGGGTCCAGAGAGTTCCTGACCCAGGGAGAAACCAGGTTGGCGTCAGGTCTAGACAGATCCATGTGATTTTGGACAATTTCCTCTACCTCTTGCACCCTCAATTTATTTATATGAAAAATAGGATTGATATTTCAGGCTTCTTTTTGGCCTCAGAGAAGATTAAGTATGCAGAAGCTTAATTCATACACGCAGTACATCTAGGGACTCAGTTATCTGGGGAGTGGTGTGTCTGGGTCCTCTTCCCTTCTCAGGTCCTCTCGTGAGGGTTCTGCTCTGTTTCTTCTCTCCTTGATCATTGCCTGGGAGAACCCATGCTCACCTCTCCTGCAATCAGCTGGGGGTGCTTGGCAACAGGCTTTAGTTGGGTCCCTGCTGGGTGGTCTGGGCTGCAGAATGCTGGGTGAGTTAGCTCCTGGGGGGAGTCTCCTATGCAAATGCCGCTGTGCAGGGATGGCAGGATTTCCCACACCCCAGGCTCCCGTAGTCTCCAAGCCATCCTGCCCCCCATCTGACCTGACCTCTGGGGTCTCTCCCAGCCTGAGATACGTCCCTGTTGCCTCATCACCCTTCCCTGGGAATACTGAGGCTGGAGTTGTCTACAGTGGCCAGGAAAATTCCTCAGAAGTGTGAGGAAGGGGGAGGGGTCTTGAGTGAGGAGAGACCCCTGTCCTACATTATGGCCTCTGTCTCCCCTTCGCTTCCCATGTCACCCCTGGGAGAGGGTTGGATGAAGGCCCCAGAGTTCGCCCCCCAAACCCCCGTGCCCCAGCCTCTACAAGACCTTAGAGGCAGGAAACTTTCTTCACAGGGAGCTGAAGGGGACCTGGAGTATGTTCAGGGGATTCCAGGGTCCAGCTTCCCAGCCCCTCCCCACTCTGTGATCTCCAAGGACCTCCGTGCATCCAGACCCGGGAGCAGCTGCTCTGTTTATGATGTGGGAGGTTTATTCCTACTGACGCCTCTCAGCTCAGGGCTCTTGAGGGAAGAGGGGATGGACTGTGGGAAAATTGAGGAAGAGGAACCGAGTCCAGCTTTGGGAGGAGTTGGGTTAGTGACTTTTCTGCTCCTTGGAGCAGCTGGGAGGATCTAGTAAAATCTAGCACTTTTTACTTTCTCCTTGGGAAAAAGGACCTGGAAAACCAGTGGGGGATAGGGACCAAGAGGGGGACCCTGAGGACAGAGTAGGGTCAGCAGTGTGTGGGGCTGAAGTTTCTGGGAGTGAGAGCTGGCGAGATCCCGAAGCAGAAATGCCAATCAGGTCTCAGCGAGATTGGTTTGGTTGTGAATCGAGTATCCAGGTCCTTATGAATAAGTGTGTGAGAGCCCTCGAGGTAGGGGCTGAGTCACAGTGTTCTATTTTTATGAACAGGACTGGCCTCTGCTTGTGGGAGGCCCAGAGAGGGCAGAGGGCTGGGCAAAGTCACACAGCACTCACCTCCGATCAGCGGCTGTCCTGGCCTGGCTTTCTCTTGCTCTTATTTTCCCAGCCACTCTTTTTTTTTTTTTTTTTTTTTAATTTTTTTTTTTTTTT
>NW_006795399.1:4872248-4877451 GCF_000442215.2 Lipotes vexillifer
AAATTTTATTTATTTTTGGCTGCTTTGGGTCTTTGTTGCTGTGCATGGGCTTTCTCTAGTTGCAGTGAGCGGGGGCTACTCTTGTTGCCGAGCACGGGCTCCAGTAGTTGCAGCACGTGGGCTCCGTAGTTGTGGCACGTGGGGCCTAGAGCATGCGGGCTTCAGTAGTTGTGGCACACCGGCTCAGTAGTTTTGGCACATGGGCTTGGTTGCTCCGCAGCATGTGGGCTCGAACCCGTGCATTGGCAGGGGGGGGGTTTACCACTGCGCCACCAAGCAAGTCCCTCCCAGCCACACTTGATCTGATTTTAAAAATATATGTTCTCCACTCTTCACAATTTCCCATGCTCTCTCCAACCCCTTTTCCCCCTAAATAGTTATGCATGAACTTTGACCCCAGGAAGCCGCTTGGGGGGACCATTTTGGGAAAACATGATAGAGCCTCGTAAAGAATTCCGACAGCTTGCAAACAGCCTGTGCTAAATTGCCCCTTCAAGTGAAAATTAAAACAAATGTCTGTTTTATGACCATGTTTTCTTGGGCTGCAGCTATTGTGGGAGTGCGGGCGGCTCAGAGCTGGGAGGTGTGGAGAGGGTGGAGGTACTCGGTGTGGTGTATACCTGGGCCTCTGGTCCACTCCCTGCATCCCTCCCTCCACGCTTTTTCTGTGCAGAGATGATGTAGAAACAACCTTATCACCACAGTCTCTCTTCAGGCCCATCTTCTTCTCCCAGTGGGGCTTTAAAGGGTTCTTGCTCTGTCTGGGGCACCAGCCTCCCAGAGTGCCAGTGGCAGAAGCCCTAAGGTCATCCAGCCAGGGGCTTGACTTGCAGTCTGTGACCCCCTGTCTCTCTGGCGGGCCTCTGGGGCTGCTGCTAGGGCAGAAGGAGGGACCACTGCTCAGGTTCCAGACTACCTCCTGCTCCTGCACTATTTTCTCCAGACCTAGTCCACCTTTGCATATGAGGCCTAGTGTTTGAAAAGTGCTTCTAAGGCAATAATAATAATAGTGATAATATAATAATAATAAATAATTGTAAAAGAAGGAAACCGCTGGTCTACTCTAATACCTTCATTACATAAACAGAGACACTGAGGCCCAGAGAGGACATTTTGTGGAAGATCCTTGGACTGGGGAAAAGGAAATCTGGGTTCTGATTCTGACACAAGTCACTTCCCCTCTCTGGGCCTTGGTTTCCTCATCTGTAAAACTCAATGATCGGATTCCATGAACTCCAAGGTCCTTTTCAGGCCTGTGAAGCCCTAGATAAATAAATACGTAATAATGTACTAGGATGTGCCAGGTCCTAAGTGCTGTGTGTTTTCCATGGGTCATCCCATTTAAGATTCAATAATTTTATGAGATGTCATCATTCCGGTCAGATCACTAAGGGACAGTGAGGTTAAATAACTTGGCCGAGGTCCTGCAGTGGCAAAGTCAGACTGGACCGCTGGCAGTCCCCCTCCAGGGCCTGGGCACTCAGTCACTGCTCCCATGAGGACTGGATCCAGATCAGTTAGCTGGGGAGTGGGAGCCCAGCCTCACTGACCCCTGGGCTGGTGTTCGTTCTGCTGGACCAGGCCACCTGTTTAGCCAGGGTGGTGAGAGTCTCACACTGTCTGGAGGCTGCTGGTGTCTGCTGTACTCAGGCTGCTGGTGTAATGCTCAGTGCACGCCTCAGAGAAGGGGGCTTCGGGGCAGAACGGGGCTTCTTGAATGAGGCTTTGAAAAGCTGAGAGGAGCTTTTATTTTATTTTTTTTTTATTTTATTTTATTTTTTTTTTTTTTTCTTGCGTTATGCGGGCCTCTCACTGTTGTGGCCTCTCCCATTTGCGGAGCACAGGCTCCGGACGCGCAGGCTCAGCGGCCATGGCTCACGGGCCCAGCCGCTCCGCGGCATGTGGGATCCTCCCGAAACGGGGCACGAACCCGCGTCTCCTGCATCGGCAGGCGGACTCTCAAGCACTGCGCCACCAGGGAAGCCCTTGAGAGGAGCTTTTAGATTTGTTATGAGGGACTCCAGGAAGCTATGAGGGTTCTTTTTTATTTTAATTGGAGTATAGTTGATTTACAATATTGTGTTAGTTTCAGGTGCACAGCAATGTGATTCAGTTACACATATATATGTGTACATATCTATATTCTTTTAAAAAATTCTTTTCCATTATAGTTTATTATAAGATACTGAATATAGTTCCCTGTGCTATACGGTAAATCATTTTTGTTGCTATGAGGGTTCTTGATCAGGGCAGCAGCTGTATAATTTTTTTTTTTTTTTTTTTTTTTGTGGTACGCGGGCCTCTCACTGTTGTGGCCTCTCCCGTTGCGGAGCGGACGCGCAGGCTCAGCTGCCATGGCTCACGGGCCTATCCGCTCCACGGCATGTGGGATCTTCCCGGACCGGGGCACGAACCCGTGTCCCCTGCATCGGCAGGCGGACTCTCAACCACTGCGCCACCAGGGAAGCCCAGCAGCTGTATAATATTATAGAAAATCCCCTCCTTGCCCCTCACCCAGTGGCCTGCCCACCTAGGAGATCCTGCAGTAGGAAGCCCAACTGGCCCAGCCTGCAAAGCCACTCAGTGACCCACGCCCCCTCCCCATAACTAGTGTCCCTTCCACCCTGGTTATTCCAGCCTCTTCTCAGAGGCTTCACCGTTAGAACTGGATGTTGGATCTGGCTTCCTCCTCAGAAGACAATTTATGGTTACGTGTCGGAGACTCTGTTTTAATGAAGTTGCAAAAGTAGGTTAATGGGCTGTGGGTGTTTTTCATTCCCCTCCCCCTGCCCCATCTCCGCCCCTGGGCGGATGAATGATGCCTCTCCCAGCGCAATGCAGAGCTGGCCTGAGAATCTCAGGCCCGGTTCCTTGGCCTCCCGCTGGGCTCCTCAGGTCTCCTCCTCCCTGCTGCTTGGGAAGGTGCTTAGAATGTCTAACCCCAATCCCTCCTGCTGTCACTGTGGCCCAGAAGACGCTCCAAAGTCTGCCCAGACTGGCATATTTGAGTGGCAGGGCCTATGGCAAGGGCTGGGGCAGGGGTGGGACCCTGAGGAAGAAGGAAGCTAGAATTATGGATAATGGACATCTTTAGGGCTAGAGAGGGAGGTGGAAGCTTAGCTAGCACGGACCTGGAGAACTCGGCGAGGTTGAGGGGAGGAACCAAGCTTCTGGGAACCTCTCCAGTTGCTTGCCTGTCTCCCTAATTCATCTCTGTGCGTCCTGGTGCCGTGCCTGAATGTTTGCCGTGTGAATGATGGATACAGAGTGATGGCTCTTCTCTCCCCTCCCTAAGTCTCTGGGGCTAGAGCTCCCCCTCATCCTTGCTCTGCTCTGAAATGGCCCTCCGCCTGTTCCTGCTGGGGACCCCTTCCCTTCCCACCTCTCTGCCCAATCCTTGTCCCACACCCCGATCTCTCAGGAAGTTTCCCATTGTTAAGCTGCAAGGACAATTCTCCATTTATTTGCCTGGGTCCAAGCTAAAGGCCTATCAGCCCTGGAAAACTGGGGTCTCCAGGGAGAAGGTCTATATCTTTCTCCTCCAGATTTCCCCCTGCCTCAGCAACACCCAAGCGTGGCTCTCAGACTGAGGTGGGATCCAAGATCCTGGGTGATGTTAGGGACACACAACCAGGAAGACCATCCTGCTGCCTAGGCCCCTCTCCCTGGTCCTTCCTCCCTACAAAAAGCCAGGAGCATGCCTAGTCTCTGGCCAGCAATCACTCCCAGGCCCTCTCTGTCAATAAATGAGGCTGTTGGCCAGGGTTTGGGAGCTGAACGCCAAGATGGGGTGGAGCAGAGCCTCGATGCCTGCAACCTCAGATCATCCCCCTCTTCTGGAAACCTGGGCTACCCCACCCCCCGCTTCTTTTACGGCCTTGACTCTCTCCCCTGTCCAGGCCCAGGAAGAAGCATGGGCTCTTGGCCTTTTAGGTTAACCCTACAGAAATCCCAGAGAAACCCACCATAATCTCCATTAATACCCTAAACCTTACACCAGCGTCCAGAATCTAAACTAACATCCCAAAACCTATGGTGACACCCAGGACTACCCGGCGCAGGCAGTGCTACAGTGCCACACCAAGCATGGCACAGGAACCCCAACCCAGGCTCTCTACAGGGGCGCCTAAGCCTCCCAAGCTGGCGTTCTGGCACCCCTGCACATGTTTTCTTTCCTGACCTAGACAGGACATTCCTCCTGAAGACTCCAAAGCCCTCACTGACCTTGATCCCACTCAGTTTCGCTGTGGCAGAGGGAAGTGTGGGTGCGCAGGGCACGGATGTGGGTTGGGTGGTGCCTGCAGGATGTCAGGGCCCGGGAGAGGGACCTGGTCATCTGCCAACTTGTCAGGATGTCCAAGGAGCTCAAGCAGGAGGCCTAGAGGTTAGACCTTGGGAGGCCCTGCCTGAGTCGGTTGGGCCCAGGTTTACTCAGAGATGGGTAAGCAGAATGAGGATGTGACTGATGTGGCTTCTCTTTTCCTTGGTCTCAGCTCAAGGACCCTCCTCCCTTGAGATTCAGGGGAAGAGGGGGGTCTGGGAGGACAGCAGACTGGATGGCCCCATAGGATCAGGGAAGCCCAGAAGCCGTGATAGTTTACACCTGATGTGGGCATCCTGGGGCTTCTGTGGAAATGTCCACTGATATAAAAGGAGACAGGATTGCTGGGTTCCCCGGACACACATCTGTACACATGTCTACCGTACAGATGTTTTGGGCGTGGATCGGGGGAGGGCATGGGAGGGGAAGATGATGAGAGGGTTGGAAAATGGCAGTTCAGAGGGAGGACACACAGGCCCAGTCCGTTAGTCTGATGAGAGAAGAGACTCACGTCTAGGACCTGATTTAGGAATAGCTGGAAGGGGTTGTTCAGTGCAGGGAGAAACAGAGGAGAAGCAAGGGTTTCAAATCAGGAGGGCTTCGTGGAGGAGGAAAGTGGGCAGTGGGATGGAAAAGAAGGGAGGGGCAGAGTTGAGGAGGGCTCTGGGCGGGCTCTGCGGCTCTGACTGTGGGGGAGACAGATTTCCTGGCCAGGCTGAGAGTTCAAGCTGCACAGTCACCAGAAGTTAGAACCTCTGGGGGTAAAATTCTGAGGATGAGCGTGGAGGTGGAGGCAGGAAGTTTGGGGACTCCAGGCTCTGCCCTTAGCCCTCAGCCTTGAGCAGTTCACACACACTAATAGTGTCTTCTTTCCCTAATCAT
>NW_006795399.1:4878073-4895022 GCF_000442215.2 Lipotes vexillifer
TTGTGGCCTCTCCCCTTGCGGAGCACAGGCTCCGGACGCGCAGGCTCAGCGGCCACGGCTCACGGGCCCAGCCGCTCCGCGGCATGTGGGATCTTCCCGGACCGGGGCACGAACCCGTGTCCCCTGCATCTGCAGGCGGACTTCAACCACTGCGCCACCAGGGAACCCCGAAGCAAGCATTCTTGATTTTTAAAAAGCTTCTATGGTGGGTGAGAACACCACTTGGGAGGGGGATATTTGGGCCCCAATGTAATAGATTTCAGCAGTGTCAGCCCCTCCTGGTGTGTGAGAAGGCAAGTTCTGAGGGGCTAGGACAGCTCTGCCACAGGCCAGTCCGTTAAACAGCCTGAGTTTCCCTAAACCGAGGGGAGTTGCACTGGCTGATCACTCGGGGCCCCTTCCTCCGTCTGATATTTGTTTAATAATTTTCAAGTCCCTTACAAGAATCAAATGAGATCACGCATGCTGACAAGCTTTGACAAAATATAAAGCATGCTCTCATTGTTCAGGGGTTCAGGGGCTGCCTGGGGCGGGGGGAAAGGCGCTTAGAGGCGGGCCATGGGCTGGGACCCCTGGAAGGGAAAGGCAGGCCCCTGCTAGGTTTATGCCTCTCCCTTGCCACTGCCTTGCCCCTTCCCCACCCAGCCCCAGGCTCTGGGAACTGAGCCCGGCTCAGGATGGGGGTGGGGCTCCCAGGGGCAGGGGCAGAGGGGTGGGAGCCTCCCCTCTGAGTGGCTCCGAGCTGGAGCACAGCAATTACGCAGGAGGATTTATGTCCTTTTGCCTTTAATCGGAAACTCCGTGTCAAGAAGAAAAATCTACACTGTCCTCCGGCCCAGCTTTCTGCTTTATCATTATTATTGGAGGAAGGTTGATCTGGAAACTTAAGGAAAAGTGGGGTTGGGGGTGGGAGCCACCAGGGAAGGGGAGGTGTGGGACAGAGGGTGGCCTTCCTACTGTTTGTCCTGCTTCATCACAAGAAGGGGACAAAGGGCAGCCCCAGGGGTTGAGGGTCCTGGAGGGCAGGTGAGAAGACACAAGAGGCTCACTAGGGGAAGGGTAGGGGCTGGGGATCATGGGAGGAAGGGGCATCTGGGGAGCAAGGGAGACACCAGGAGGGAGGGAAAGGATGGGTGACCACAGGGAGACACCAGGAATTAAAGGGACTTGGGAAAGAGGACGAAGAGAACTAGGGCTCATGGTGGAGGGAAGGGGCGGCCGGGTGCTGGAGGGACACTGGGGTGGGGGGTGCAGGGGGTGGAATAACCGGAAGGGGGAGCAGTGGCTCTAAGGGGGATGCTGTGGGAGAGGGAGAGTGTAGGGTAACCAGAGGGGACACAGGGTGGAGGGCAGCGGAGGGCTGGGAGTCACGGAGAAAAGAGGCATCTAGGGCCTGGGATGCGCAGGGGCTGGGGCTGATGCGGGGGCTGGGCCAGGGACTCCGGGACTGTGGCCGTCTCCGTCTGTACCTGCTGACCTGCCCCCAAGAAGGCCGTTCCTCCCCTGGCCCACCCAGGACCCGTGTCTCCTGGTCTCCTGGGTGGAGGGCGCTGGCCTCCCACAAAGCCCCTGGTTTCCCCTTCCACTTTGGGAGCAATTTCTCCAGGAGATGGGGTATAGTGCTTGGGAATACGCTGCAGGAATCCTTGGGCCCTGGGGAGACTGGACTACAAGTGTTGGAAGGCGAAAGGCCTGCACCCTGGGGAAGGGGAGGGACCCAGGAGAAAAGGCCTCCTAACACCCCCAACGTCCTTGTTTGGAAGTCCCCCTAGTGTCTTAGCTGTTATCCCTCCTGCTGCCGGGATTTCATTCTCATGTGTGGAAAGGGCACCAGCCCTGGGATCGGTTCCTGGGAACTGACTCCCTGTGTGCACTTCTGTGAATCTCAGGGTTCGCACCCACAGCGTGCAATATCTACGCGGCAGGCCGTGGTCAGGCTTAGAGATGATTAGGTAAAGGATCCAGCATGTCGTAGGCCTTCTAAAGACACCATAGCCACCTGGGGGGTAATGCCCAATATATGCAACCTCCTTCGTTTACAAAGGACAGATTAATTCTCTGTGAGTTTCCTCAACGAGCCTGAGTGGGTATCATTATCCTCCTAGAGATGGGAACCATGGCACAGAGCCGCTGAGTGACGTGCCCAAGGCCACACAGCACATCACTGGAGCAGCCAGGTGAGACGGCCCCATAATACCTCCTGAGGGCCTTGAAGATCTTCCTCTGGGTCTCCTCCCTCCCTCCTTCCCCTGAGGGCCTCACGCTTGGCCCCTCGGCCCTGGGATCTGCGGTCGTTTGGGATGCTCAGTGGAGTGTCTTGGCTTCCAATCCTCCTGCAGTCTGGGCCGTGCCCACTCTCGCTCGCCTCCACCCCGGCTCAACTGAGAGGTTTTATAGCCGTTTACGAGCAATTTCTGTCCATATATCACTGGAGATATATAGCCAGGCAAATATTAGGGACCTAAGCAGAGGTTTTAAGAGGTGAGTTTTACTGCCACTGAAAGAAGGCGTGATAGGCAGCCTGTGGAGACCCACCTCCCTCTCGCTTACTTGGCGGCGGCGGGGCGGTGGCAGCATGGACTGGGGTTCAGCCAGGAAAACTGTCTGTGAGCACCCGGGGGTGCCAGCCTGAGGGGAGTGATCAAAGAGTGGGGCTCTGATCCTCAGAGAGCTGTGTGAGTGGGAGGAGGTGGGGTCACAAAGCAGGCCAGAGGTCACAGGCTGGCTTGGACAGAACACCCTCTCCAAACCCAAGCAAGAAGCCACTGAGCTCCTGTGGACTCGCTCCACAGAAACACAGATTGAAGTGAGACACCAGGGAAGCACTGCCCAGCACGGGCCACCGGAAGAGGCTGCCGTGTTGCCTTTTGCGGGAAGTCCTTAAAATCTGGATCTGAACGAGGAAACCGCTGGCCAGAGGCAGAGGGCTGGACACATGGCCTCTTACCCTCTTGGACCCTGCACAGGTGATGCTGGAGGAAGGCCTGCAGGAGGCCGGCCTTGACCTCCTCTGCTCTGGGCCCAGGCCTATGTGGGCCACTGGGTTTGGGTGAGCGCAGAAGGGTGAGGAGAGCCTTCTTGGCTTGTGGCATATGGTGAGAAGATGTCCCCGGGAATCCTCGCTGCTGATTTAAGCAGCTCCGACAGCTTTATGGCGCCTCCTCGAGTGAGCCCCCAACGTTGGCCGTTTAACTTTTTAGCGTTGTTTAACGCTTAGGCTCCAGCGGACAGGCAGGCCCCTCGGCCCCAGAGGCAGCAGCACTAAATCAGGACACTCTGAGGCCCCGATAAATAATTTTTACAGGGCACGCAGCCCATAGATCACCAGTGGGGGTGGGGGGAGAGCGGCTGTGATATTTCAACCAATTGTCATATATGACTACCCTGTGCTCTGATCCAGGTCATGAACGTGGCAGCCAGCTTCATAACCAAAGTCAGCTGCAGGGCCCTCCAACCGGGGCACGGGCGGGGCTGCGGGAGCTGGTGGCTCCGATTACCCCACAGCCAGCGGATGACCCACGGACTCATCGTCTGCTCAACCTGCCCTAGTGTGCCGAGCGTGGGCCCCCATCCGAGCTGCCTCTGGCACTGGGAGAAGGAAGGGCTGAGGGCCAGGTGGGAAGAGAGGAAGAGAAAGAACTTTCTGTAGCCAAAAAGTCACTTTTCAGACCACCTTCCTGGTGGTCCGACTCCAAACCTGAGGGTCCCAGGAGAGAGCGGGCAGCATGCCTGCAGCAGAGGGAGGGTAGAGCTAAGTAGAGCTAAGGGCTGGAGGGAACAGGAACTGTGTGTCAGCTACACGCCATTCACACCTCTAGTGAAAGAGGCGGGTGGGGAGTAGAAGGAGAGGCACGAACAGTGCGAGGAGGAAGGCCAGGGAAGGATAGGGACAGAAAAATGAAGATGGAAAAACACACGAAGACTCAGAGAGAAAGTGAGAGAGACAGAGGCAAGGGGAGACAGACAGAAACTCACCCAGAGACGATGCTCCAACGGGCAGGGACTTTTCCTAAAGCCGGGTACAAAGCCAGAGAGATGGCGGTGTGAACAGACCTGGGGAGGACGGCATCTGTGCCAGGTGGGCCCGCCCGTGCCCTGGGAGGGCACCTCCAGCCGGCTCCGGGCCTGTTTCCCAGCGCCAGCTCCACGCTGCTCCCTCCTCCCCCTCCCCCCAGTGCCCTTGCCCTGTCCCCTCATCTGTAAGATCCTGGGATATGCAGGGACACTTAATCCATATGGAGCTGATTCATTCCCATCTAAATCATCTCCATGAGCTTCCCTAAGAGCCCTCTGATGTGCCAGCCGCCACCCCTCGCCCCCGGCGATGGCGGGCTGGGGGCTGCCAGTAAACAAACCTCAGCAGCCATCCATCCATCCTGGCGTCGTCCGTCAGTCCAGCCAAGACCATTCATCTCTCCAACCCTGCTCCCCACCCCCGCTTCACTCCTCCAGTCCCTCCTTCTGTCTGCCTGTCCCTCTGTGTGTCCCCTCCTCCTCATGCCCCTCAACTAGAAGCTCCACGTCTCTGCCTCGTCCTGGGTAGGATCTTGAGGGGTCATGTCGGCCACGCCCCTGCCTGCAGACAGGATATCTCACCCCTGGCGCAGCAAGGCAGGGGCTCTCCTGGTTCACCGCCTTCCAAGAGGAAAGGTCTTCTGATGATTTTACTGTACAACGTTGACAACCCATGCTCAAGGAAGTTCTTTCTTCTGTCTAGCTCGCGTGTCTGAGGTCCACATACGATCACATGTCTGAGCGGGGGTGAAGGTAAGATTATGGGGTTCTGTACAAACATGAGGGTCTCCAGGATTTGTAATACGTACTTCTCTGGGTCTCTAGCAGCAAGAGTCAGGCCCGTGCCAAGCATATAGTGGATGCTCCGTGTCAGTTGCTTACTGGCCACATGATCTTACCTGTCAGCTCCAGGGAGTCCGGAGGCCTCACATATACCCCAGGGAGGTTTTCAGTGAACTGATCCAGTGGGTTTGATACAGGGCCCAGATCGTGGCACTCTAGCCTGGCAGGGTTGACACGAAACACGAAGGAGGTGTCTCTCACTTCTGCCCTCCCACCCAAACTCCTTAGCCCTGTCCTGGGGGTGGCGCTTGCCCAGACAACTCTGCCCTGGCAATGATGGGCTGAAGAGGAGGGGAGTAAGCAGGCAGGTGCTGGGTATCTTCCATTGCACCAAAGCAGAACCCTCACATTTGGGGAAAGCCCTTAGGTTTACACGGACTGATAAGGAGAGGGCGGGGGGAATTGCTGCCCCTGGCCCCAGTCTCAGGCATGGTGGCCCTTCCCCCATCAGGTTCTTCATGTCAGCCTGGGAAGGGTAATTCTGGGAACGGGCTGGGGCTCTGCTAGCCTCTCATGAGAGGAGACGGGAGCATTTCTTCTGGTCCCATCTCAGTTTCTCCGTCCACAGCAGCAGTGGGAGTGGGGGAACAGGGCTGTCTCTGGAGTAGAGTTTGGGTCAGACTCTAGCAGCCCTGCAGGGGGATGATTTGGGCATGGGTGAAAGGGTTTAGGGTGGTGGAAGTGGAGCCACAGGGAGGGATGAGGGCAGCATTTGTGGATCCCACAGTAACAGTGAGTGGGAGAGGCAGAGGAGAAGGAGGTGGGGAGGCCGAGTCTTCGGATGGCCTGAGGGGGCTGGTACTCCAGCACCTCCCTGAGACCCAGGACACCTTGCTGAGCATCTGACCTCCCCCTGAGGCCAGACCAGACCAGGTAGAGAGTCCCACCGCATGGGTGCCCCCTCCTGCACTCTATTTCGCAGCGCCTTTCCCCCTTGTCATTGGTCACTGTGAGTGCACAGAACAGGTGGGGCTCTCCCAGCTGTTATCCAGCTGTGAAGAACCCTGACCATACCCCCCCACACCCCCCTGCAGGAGAGAAGGTTCTAATTCTAGCCGGAAAGATGAGAAGGATGGTACGGGGAGAGCGTCCAGAGGGGTGCGTGGAAGCTAACCACTTGCCCCAGTTGTGTGAACATATGTGTGGGAGGGGAGGGGCCTGCAGGTGGCAAGGCCCAGCTTAAGAATGATGGAGTGTTTCTTAGTTCTCTGAGCTAGAGACATATGGGCTATACAAGACCAAGAGAAATGAGAAATTATTGCTTAAGAGAGAGAGGACATGGGGGGATAAGAAAAAATTCAAGCCAGGGAGACCCAATGCCACTTGCCCCCTCACCATCATGACCTGACCCATCTGTGCTTGAGTGGATCAAAGTCCAAGGGGAGGGAGAGGTCTGAGAACTGACCCTCAGGGCCTCCGGCAGGGGAAAAGCTGACCCTCCGAACATGCATTTCCCCGATGTTACACAGAGCACGGGGAGCTGGGAACAGCCGCCCAAATTCTCCAGGTGGGACAGTGGGTGGAGCTTTCTCCATCTTCCTCTGTCCTTCTTGTGCCCGCCTCTCTCTCCATCCCTCCCCTCTCTCTAGTCCAATGGGGAACCAGTTCTCTCTTCTCCCGCTGGCCTGTCTCTCATGGTTCTCCCCAGCACTGAGCCTTCCTCATCCACTCAGTGGTGCCCACCCTCTCTTGTCTCCTCTGAATCTCCCCTTCCTGCACCAAGCCTCCTAGGCTTTGTCTGTCCTCGCGTAGGCCCCTCCCCCTAAGTCAAGTTCACTTACCCAACCTTGTGGCTGATGCAAGTCCTTTAGGGTCCACTGTGGGCTGGTGCCTTGGTCCAGCTCCAGGGCTGGAGTTTCTCTGCTCCGTCTGGCCTCTATCACTCAACATCCACATGTCTGGTTTAGACTGTGACCTCCACAGTACTGGCAAGGATCCAGGTGTTTCTGTGGTCACCAGCACAGCTCCGGGAGCTCCCTGATTTTTGACAGAGTTGACAGCTTTCCTTTTGATTCCATGAGGCAGAAGTAGATAGAAGGATGCTGAGAGGTCTTAGAGGTCCACTGCGTGTGACTAAGGCACCTCCTCCAGAGAAGCCGCCTCCTGCTACAATGAGCGGTGACTGAGGCTGGACAGCAAAACTTCCGAAGACTCTTAAGGTGGAAGGAGAGATTTCCAGGGTTTCTGTGAAGACGTTGGGGAGGGATGGCCTTAACCTTTTCAGGCTCGGAGGGAGCAGAGGGGTCTGTGAATCTGTAGGGGTTGACTTCCACCCTTGTAGGATTGATCCAAAAGAGGGATGGCCACTTCCTCTTTTTTTTTTTAAATTAATTTATTTAATTTATTTATTTTTGGCCGCACTGGGTCTTCGTTGCCGCATGTGGGCTTTCTCTAGTTGCGGTGAACGGGGTCTACTCTTCATTGCGGTGCGCGGGCTTCTCACTGCGGTGGCTTCTCTTGTTGTGGAGCACGGGCTCTAGGCACGCAGGCTTCAGTAGTTGTGGCTCGTGGGCTCTAGAGCGCAGGCTCAGTAGCTGTGACACCCGGGCTTAGTTGCTCCGCGGCATGTGGAATCTTCCCGGACCAGGGATCGAACCTGTGTCCCCTGCATTGGCAGGCGGATTCTTAACCACTGCGCCACCAGGGAAGCCCGCCACTTCCTCTTTAGGAGCCCTGACTCATCATTCTCAGTGCAAATCCCATTCACAATTTCTTTGATAATTGTTTGTTCCTTGGCCAGAAATCTGGTTCTTGAATTCCCTCTCCTGTTCTTTCCATGATCTGGGAACCATCTTTGCGAACCAACTCCATCTCCATTTTATGGAGCCAGAAGAACAGAGAGGTAGAGCCATGTCTAGGCAGTGACACAGCAAGCCTACAAGGAGCTGGGAATGCCTCCTTATGTGAATGCCCTCTTCTTGTCTTTGGATGCGAAGGGAAAGGATGTGATCCCCGAGGGAAAGGGCAGGGTTGTCCAGAGCAGGGTGTATTATCAGCTAGAAGAGCACCCGCACTCAGCCACCTCGCTCTAAATGTGCACACAATGGAAATATCTTCACAGCCAAGGGCCCCTCCCTCCCAAAGAGAAAATCCCACAAGTGGGGAACATCTGGATCAAACCGCAACCATGAAAGCACAACATCAAACGAGGGTTTCAGAGGGACCCTCCCCACAGGCCCTGCTCCAAGAGAAATTGCAGATCTTCCTGCTTGAAGCTTTTAAGTGTCACAGAACCACTCAAGTTTGGGATCTCTCCTTATTCACCAGAGACAGATGTCCCCAAGTGAGCACGGTTGGGTTTGATTACCCCCAGCGGGAGAGGATGTGTGTGACCTGATCTGGGCCACGTTGCGGGGTAGCCTGGGATTTAAAGCTGTGATGAGGGGCTCCAGCAGTTCAGGCTGGGGGCTGGGGAGAGAGAGGGGACAGGTGGGCCTTTTAAAACGTGCCTACATCAAAGGTCTGAGTAGGCTCCCTTCCCAGCTTTGGCGCCTCAGGGCAGGAAAGCAGTGATTTCACCACATAACTGCACGTAGGAGTAGGACGGATCTCAGTCTGAGAACTTCTGGGGAATGTGGAGAGGGGAGGGAGGGTGTTCCCCAGAGGGGAGGACAGGGCAAGGGGGTTTTCTCATTTCCAAAATAGCCTGCCCAGGCCAAGGAGAATGGGGCCATATGCTGCCTCCCTCCCACTCTCCCCCTGTGGAGGGATGTGGGGGAGGGGGGCATTCTTCCAGGGGGTAGAGGAGGGAGCAGCTGCAGCTGTGGGAGGTGGGAGCTGGATCCGGATGGAGAATGAAGGGGAAACAGGGGCATCTTCCCCAAAGGCACGAAGGAGGAAGGCTGCAGAGCATGCAATTCTAGGAGACGATAGGCTCTTCCTCGCCGGGTCCTGGGAATCGGAGAGCACCTGGCCATGATGCTGGCAGGCTGGGATGGACAGTGGGGAAGATGGGATAGGGAGGTGCCCCAGATATGGCTGGAATCCCAGTTCATGTTTGAATATTCTGCCCAGAGGGCAGGTGGGTGAGAGAGTGCTGGGATGTTGGCAGCCCTCTGTGACCTTTGTTGGAGAAGCCAATGGTTTCTTCTTGAGGTGAAAGGTGACCTTCTGTTGGGAAGGGTGTGGGGAGAAGGGTACCACTCACTTATAGTTTACATTAGCCTCCCTTTCAGGATGCCTTCCCTGCCCCCTTCCGCTCCCCTTTCCCCTGAGAGGTTTATGTGTGGGCATGGTACCCCACGATGCCAGGGAGGTGTATCACCGGTGGAGGTCCATCCTTCACTGCCTTATAAAGATCTGCTTACGGTTTTTTTCCCATCTAGACTGTCAGCTTTGAAGGCATGGACTCCCTCACTGTAACTGGGTTCCTAGTGCCCCGCACAGTGCCTGGCAGAGAGTAGCTGCTCGGTGATGAAGCCCTGCTCCAGCTCCCAGCTGGAGCGCGTTCTCCCGCCACCAGCGTTCTGGGAAACAAAACAACCCACGCGATGATTCCTGCGCAGACTCGAGGCCTCTGAGGGGCTACAAGGGCATCTCCTATCTGACCTCCTCTGGGAGTCTTCTGGGGGGACCCTAGTTGACAGCACTCTCTCCCACCTCTGAAATGTATTGTCCACAAGATTCACCCGGGATTTCCCTGCCGGTCCAGCGGTTAAGGCTTCGCAATTTCAGTGCCTCCTCTTCAGGGGGATCCCTGGTCGGGGAACTAACATCCCCCATGCGGTGCATGGGGGCGGCCAAAACAAACAAACAAACAAACAAACAACAGCAAACAAAAAAAAGTCTCACTACACCTTCATGGTGAGGGTTATTATTGTTATTTATTAATCTGGGACAGATGTGTCTTTTTTGGTTGCGTGAGACCCGCTGCTCTTTGGGACCAGACTCTTACTCCTGCTCACTCTTCATGCGGCCCGCAGTACCCAGCATGGAGTCTCCTCAGGACAGGCTGGCTGTTGACTAGCTGACGCCTCCAAGTCCTAGTGTCTAAGCTTTTGATGTGGTGGCTCCTCTAGGGCTCTGATGGCTGAGCCTCGGGAACTGCTGAGTCAGGATGTCTTGGCGTAATCGGGTGAATTGGACACACACGCAAAGGAGCCCAGTCCCAGTGAGGTGAGGCCTGAATGACCCTGCAGGTCGAGAGAATGCTTGAGCGGGGATGTTGTGAAAGTGACCAAGGTCAGTGGGCTCTATTCAGAAAAACTCTTTGGGCAAGGAATGTATGAAAGAGGTTGGGAGGAGAGAAGGGCAGGGCTGGCAGAGGATGCAGGAGGATATATCCAGGTGGGATAGACTTGGCCGTGGGTGAGGAGGCTAAAGCGGCTCTGCCTGCAGGTGAGGGCCCAGGAGGGAGGGGCTTGGGCAATTGTAAACATTCCCTCTACACTGTGGGGACTGTGACCACGGCTCCACAACCCGCTCCCATCCCTCCCCAAACTCTAGGCCAGGAGGGATCCTACATCTCACCGCCATTTCTAGGCCCAGGCTGACCTGTGCTTCGGCAACATCACCTGACACCGAGCTCGGGTTGGATCAGCTTTGCTCTGTACCCTCGCAGTCCTCCCTGGGGCTGGAGCTGCCTTTGAAGTTGATGGAGAGAAGATTGGTGAGCTGTCGCCTGAGCCTAGATCTCCCAGACATCGGTGAGGGGAGGGGATCTCCACTTTGAGCCCTTTTTCAGGGGGCTGAGGTGTTGACACTTTAGTTGTCAGAACTTACGTTTCTCATCTGGGAATGCAGCGTGAAGCTGACCGAATTGCCAGCATCTCTGGGCTGCAGGGTGGCAGCACTGCTCAGCTCCAGGGATCAACCACTCACTGCACTCCTGGAGCACAACTCTAGGTGGTGCCATTCACATAGAATTTGATGTGCATGGTCACCACATTTCCACCACCCCCCCTGCCCAAGGTCATGTGGTGATGGTGGTCCACCATCGTGCCCTTTTTGAGTCAGGGTTCTGTTTACCAGTCCAAGCTGGTTAACCTGAGTACCAGGAATATTCATGAGGCTTTGCCCAGGGACAGAGAGACGGACAAAATAGTCTCCAAAGTCATGTCCTCATGAGACGTGGGCACCAGGAAACCAGAGTGTCTCCCAGACAACAGGTCCACAAAGCAGCGTGCAGTCTGAGGCTAAGTAGCAGGGAAAAGAAATGACAAATTCCATCCATCGGGGAAGGAAAACTGTCTTTAATCCCCAGATTGAAAAGAATAACCCACGTGTAAAGACCCAGTGATGCTTAGTAGGTCTGCAGTTACCATGAGGTAAACCAGAATCAGTGCCGACATTCCAGTCTCTAGGTTCGGGGTTCTTGGAAGCAGAAAGGCCTAGCCACCCTGGTGACACTTGTGCATGGGAATTTGCTGAAATCTGAAATGAGATCCTGACCCAGATGGGGGTCAGGAATTTGTTTCCTTCCCTTTTTTTTCTTCTTAGTTCACTGTTTAGGATGAAAAATGACAACCAGATGAGCAAAAGAATGATTATCAGGAATGATAAATAATACACTCCAGATGTGGCCGGAGAGAAATGCAACTGAAAGCACCGCCGCCTCCAAGTAGTCACGTTGGGGCGACCCCCTTCTCCCAACAAGGCCACAATGACAAAAGTTCTGTAACTCTTCTTTGGGAATTGTCTTCTGGGTATGTGGCTCAGTCTTCTTTTTTTTTTTTGCGGTACGCTGGCCTCTCACTGTTTTGGCCTCTCCCGTTGCAGAGCACAGGCTTGGGATGCGCAGGCTCAGCGGCCATGGCTCACGGGCTCAGCCCCTCCGCGGCATGTGGGATCTTTCCGGACCGGGGCACGAACCCGTGTCCCTTGCATCGGCAGGTGGACTCTCAAGCACTGCACCACCAGGGCAGCCCTGTGGCTCAGTCTTTAGATGTCCTTATTGGTGACAGATCTTTGTCATTTGCTTCTCTGGAATCAGTCAAAAAACGATTTGTAGCTAATCATGGTTGTCTTGAGTATTTTGTAAAATGGCTAGAAAGTCCATTTTAAAGCAGTCTTTGCAGAAATGGTTTAATCAAGAGAGGTACAGATGGGATAAGCGTATTTCCTCCTAAGGTGACTGTTCCGAAGGACAGCCCTTGTTTGTTCTTCCGTGTTTGTTTAGAGAAGCTAATCACAGGTATACGTCCCGTCCTGTGTTCTGCATAATCAAAGAATGTATTTGACGGCTGTGTGCTCACTGCTTCCCCCTCCTCCTGCTATTATGACTTAATGCCTCTGAGGACAGTGCCCTTGCTTTTGCTGAGGGACGAAGGGAATAGAGGCGGGTCTGACCCAAGTGAAGGGTTGATACAATTATCCAGGGCAAAGGTTTGGATTGCCATCTACCCTCGAGAGTTGCCTAACTCTGCACTCCTTTCTGGACTAGCTCTGTGTTCATTCTTCCAGGGCACTTGGCCAACTGGGCAGAGCCCTTTTTTAGGGGAGAGGGATTCATTCCTTAGCATGGTTCCCTGTCATTCGTGCAAAAATCAGCACAAGTTTAAGAGAGGGAAGCTCTTGGTTCGTGACTTATGTAAAAATGTTATTTTTCACAGAAGTGGAGGGGATGAGGTCAAACCGCACCCAAACAGCAACCTGCTTCTGACAACGATCGGTTAACCTACATGAACTCTCCAGTTGCAGAAGTTTCCTGGACGTTTGCTTTCCTGAGGAAAGACCTGGAAGAAGGGGGTGAGCCCTGGACTGGGGAGCCTGAGGGTCAGTCTCGGGAGTACTTGCCCGCCTTGGGCAGTGGCCTCTCTGTCCTTTGGGAGAGGCTCCTGTCTCTGGTCTCGAGCTGGGTGTGTGTGGTGGTGTGGGTGTGATCACCGGGGCTGCGGGCACAGGGAGGGATGGCATGACCTCCAGGAGGCCCTAGTGCGGCAAGAACGCTCAGCTCTCCTACTCCTTCGCTGACAGACCAAGCTGCAAATCAGGAATTTATTAGGAGCTGAGACTCATTTCCCACCCTTTACAGCCCTGACGACTCAGAGCCAGACTCTGGCAAGGGGCTTCCTCGTGGTTTTAATTAGACAATCAATTTTTTATTGGGTCGTTTGATTTCCGGAGCCGATTCCACTCTCCCTCTTGTCCCCCACCTGCCTCCCAGCTGTGAACAGCCAAGGGGAAGCCGGGGGATTCGGGGAGGGTGCAGAGGAAAAATCCGCTGTCTGCCCTGAGCTGATCTGGGAGTCAGTGAGTGGGGAGGGGGTGGGAATCCCTCTGCCCCCCTCAGCTGGTCCAGCACCAGAGATACTGTCCAGAGCTCAGCCCTGGGCTTGCGGGGCTGCACAAAGGCATTCCTAGCTACTCCCCCAAGCTGTTGGGCTAATTAGTAACATGGGGTGGGAGCCGGGGTAGGGAACTGTGCCCAAAATACCTTAGCAGCATTTCTGCGGTTAATCCTGGCCGTGCTCGGAGGCTGTTTACCCTCTACCCAGGGATTAGGAACCTGTTTGATTTAGAAGGGCAGAGAGAGGCCAGGGCTTGGCTCTGTCCTCCACCTGCTTTTAGGAGCTGGGGCAGGGACACTGAGCCAGCCTGAAAAACAGGGAGAGAAACCTGTCTCTAATCTATCTCCCTTATTGATTTCCCTGCCGCCCAGCTGCTGGCCTGCTTTTGAATCTCGATCCTCTCCCCTCCTGCCTCACCCATGGACGCTGCCCCCGTCGTCAAATAACAAGCTGGATCCGAAAGGTGGGGAGGAAGGAAGGAGGAGGATGTGGTGGTTTAGCAGTGGGGATGAGCCCGGGTGTAGAAGGGTCCCCTGCAGGTCATAAATGTTCTCTTGGAGGGTGGGGAGTCCCCTCCCAAGATTCCTGATCATCTCCATCCTCCAACCCAGAAGGAAGAGAAGGCTAGACTCAAGGAAGAACTTACTCATTTTCAGTAGCAGAAACAAGCAGCTCGTTCTTCAGAGCTCTGTGATAGGGCAGAGGCCAATTTCTATTGACAGCAACGTTGCTCAGAGGCCTTGAAATGGGATTGCGGGGAGTGAGAGGACTGTTTCCTCAGGTGCCCTGTTGGTGGGCACACTGTCACTTGTTGTTCTGGCACAAGGACTCCCGAAAATGTGCAGTCACACGCGCTGACCTAGCCACTCAGAGCCAAACTAACAAGCGTCTGCAGACACAGGAGTGTGCTCCGAGGAGCCTCTGGGGACAGGGCTCTGGGGTCCTCGTGGGTGGAACGAGCCCCCCAGAAGAACAAGCCAGGACACCATTCAAAGAGGGGAGCTCCGGTGACCCTCCCCGCCGTCCACCACCTCCTCTCGCATGAGCGAACCCCAGCGTTAGGGCACGTTGGATCCGCCCAGCACCACCCCTCACTGGCCGGGAGAACATAGACTTCCCTTGGGGCCCAGGACTGGAAGAAATAGGAGTGCATATGTATACTGGGTTGTGAGGGACACAAAGATAAAAGGACCCAGAGATCAAAGAGCCCCCAGAAGCTCGGTGTGCAGACCTCTGGGTCTAGGATTTGTTCTGTAAACAGATTTCCTTCTCCTTTGGGGAAAACTCACACTGGGGGATCCCTCCCTTCGGGCTTGTGGTGGTTCCACGCTGTGAGCAAGGGGACAGCCCGAGGTGGGCCTCGTTGGGCCACAGGCCTGCCTCCCGCTGGGGCACATCTCTGACTGCCCAAGCCGTGCAGAACTCCACAGAAGAAAGGGACAGGAAAGTTGTGTACATGCCGTGGTGGGTGAAAGGCAGAACGAACCCAGATCATCCATTGACATCTGTGCTTCCATGTGGCTCCCAGGTCGAGAGGGTTCAGACCTTCCACGACTCAGGGCGCTGGGTTAAGGAGGGTGCGTGGAGATCCTGAGCTGGGCACTTCTGGGCCACGGTGAACAAAGGAGCCGGGGGTACAGGCAAACCTCCATCAGAGAGGTCGTGTGTGTGTGAGCCTATGGGTCAGCATCCATCCGTAGGGAGCGGGGAGGGAAAGAAATGGTGAAGAGAATAGGAGAAAGAGAAGAAATAAAAATGAAGGCACTGAAACAGAGAGAGCAAGCTAACAGACCCACACAAAGAGAGGCAGAGAAACACTGCAGGAGCCTGGGGACCAGGCAGCAGGAGGTGGGGAGGGGAGAGCCTCGGGAGGGTCAGCAGCCAGAACAATCGGCCAGGCTTCTGCCCGGGAAGGTGGGCAGGAAGGCAGGGAGGGGAATGGGTGGCAGAGAAAGCCCCCCCTTGCGGGGCAGGGCAGAGGAGCTGGAACCCGAGCCTCCCAGCTCCCAAGCAATCAGCCTTCTCCCCCTGCCCTCTCCCTGAGCCCAGGGCTGAGATTGACGGGACTGCAGCTTCTCTGGGTCTGGGTGGATTTGAATAATTAAGTCATCTGGATTCTTATGATTTACCATTTTCAGTGATAAATAGACAGCGCCCAAGCCAGCCAGTTGGCAAAACTCTGGCTGCTAGTTATAATTTGTCAAGCTGCCAGTAGATTCATGTTTCATGCTAATGGAGAGAGACTCACTGACTGGGGGAGGCGGTGACCCGGTCAGCTCTTTCCTCAGGCACCCCAGAGGTCGAGAGGTCGGGGGGAGAAAGGCCGGGCCGGTATGGATTTGCTGTAAGGGTCAGTGTAATTTTATAATAATTCAGCGGGTACACACACTCTCGAATACACAGAGAGTCATGTATGCGGAGATATGTTCGGATCTGTGCACCTCCCCCGCCCATGCACCTGCTCCAGTGCAGGCGTCTGGGCCCAGGGCACACAAGCCTGGTGCTGAAACACTTGTCCAGCCCCCCTCAGCTCACTTGCACATGCACACCCTGCTGTCACCTTCAGGCATGTGATTACACCAGGGCAGACCTGCTCAGACACCCAGAGAAACATAGCCCCCCTCACCGACAATGCACACCTCAAAGACGGGAAGATACCTCTGGGGGACCCCTCTGACCACAACCCCAACCCCTTAATTTCAGGGCTCTCGTGTCTGCCGTTCCCACTGCACAGCTCTTGCTCCCTTTCTAACAGTCTTCCAGTGGGGGAGACAAATGAGCCCTGAGGCCGTCCTATTTTCCAACCGGCTGGGTCTGGGTAGCCGGAGTTGGGAAAGCACGGGCTCGGAGACAGGGCACATGGAAGGTGGCAATCAAAATCCAAACTTTCTTTTCCATCAGTTCATTTATTTATGTATTTGTCCACGTGCATTAAAGCCTCACAGTGGCGAGAATCTCATTACTGACCGTCATGACAAACAGAGGTAGGGACAATGCTTCGCACGTAGTAAGTACTAAATAAATATCAGTGGCATGAACAGCTGCAGCTACTGATTGATTTCTTGATAGAACAAACTACTCATTTCCCTTCTCTTCCTCCGCCTCAACAAACCTTTATCATCAGAGAAGGCCAGAGAAGAGGTGTGGGTCTGGGTGAAGCCCTCCTATTCCTTGACTTGAGAAATCTGGGCCTTTGGCGTGATAAAAAATGCTAATTTTATACCAACAGAAGCAATCCGGTCTCAATTTTGACCCCCAAATGCCCTTAAAATGGATCAATGATCAAGGGAGGACTGAGGAAGGAGCATCTGTCCTGCCTCCTGCCCAGAAGAGAATTTGAATTTGCTTTGAGTGAGTAGTTTGTGAGCAGGGCCAGAAGCTGCAGCTCATTACCATCGGCAGCTTTAAGGTTTGGTTTGGCGGGGGCGTGCGGAAGGATTAGGGGCCCGAGGAGAAACATTTCCTTTCCCTGTCCCCCAAAGCCCCTAAATGAGAGAGAAAAACAATAGCGAGCCGAACAGAGCAGAGACCGAGGCAGCAAGGAGAACCCCCAAAGACAGAAGCTGCTTCCAGCGTCAGGCTCAGGCTCGAGGATGCAGTCGCAGCTGTTGGCTCTGCCCGTGGAGATTCAAGATTCCGGATCCTGCGAAGTGAATTGGGTTCCCTCCTTCCGAGCGGGGGCCAGGCTGGGGGCAAGGAGGCTGCTCTGGGCAGACAGTCTGGAACCCCTCCACCGAGGCCTGGAATAAGAGGCCTCCCTTCTTTGCCCAGCAGAGGTGGATGGCGGCTGCAGGCCCGGCTAATCAGAGGCATTCCTTGGAGAGACGGCCAAGAGCCAGAATCGACCAGCTTCTCCATTCAAGG
>NW_006795399.1:4895874-4907544 GCF_000442215.2 Lipotes vexillifer
GGTAAAGAGGACCCCTAAATGCATGGGGAATAGGGAAACAGGCTTTGCTTATTTAATAGTTTGAGGCTCTGACCTGGTTTCACTGACGTCATCCCACCTGCACCAAGGTGAGCTCCTGCAGGCCCTCACTCACCCCGGGAGAGCAACAGCCTTGGGGGCACCAGCAACTCCACCCCTACGGACAGGGGCAGGCCGACTGTGGCCTGCAGATGGGTGAGGTGGGGAAGGATTTTCTGGGGTAAGCCACGGGGACGTGAGGGCAGTAATCATGATTGATACAGAAAATGTGTCGCTTCATCCCGCACTTGATTAGCAAAGCCTCCTCCCCATTTTGCCTCTCATCTTCCGTTCCTAATATTTGCATCCAGGTAATGAACTCCTGAGGTTAGGGCACATGTTACCTTGTCTGAAGGTCTCAGAGCAAAGCCTCTGAGTATGAAGACAGTACAAGAGGCCCAGCCTGGACTAGATGAAGAGGGAGAGAGAAAGAAAAGGAAAAACAGGAAGAAGGAAGGAAGGGAGCAAGTGGGGGCGGGTGTGTGGAGGGAGATGAAAGAAGGAAAGGAGCTTGAGAATGGGGAGGAAAGCTAACAGAGCCATGCTAAAATTGGCCGGTGGTTTGAGGGTTGCATTTTCAAGGCTTATGCTGCCCTTGGAAGATGTGCTGACCTTAGCGACCTGCCCCATCCCACTTTGGGGAAACAAAGGAGTTATCTAATTGGCTTTAACTGGGTGGTTGCCGCTGGAGCGCATGGACAGGGTGGGGGAGCACAGGCCCAAGAGGCTGCAGACACACCACCACCCCAAGTCAACCTCCTCCACGGGCTGAATCTGAAGCCATTTCGCCAATTAATCTCTGTGTGTGTGTGAGTTCCGTGAAATACACTGCACCCCGAAAATCCGCTTGCCCTAGGAAGGCAGGTCCTCGTTCTCTTTCCAGCGCGTGATGCTTTCTTTGGCTCCTCCAGCATCTATAAACCTCACACCAAGCTCTTTATAGATTAATCCAACCCCTTCTGGCATGGAGAAATCCCTTGCCCTGGAAGGTAGCTTTCTGGGGCAGGGATGGAGATAAGTAGGGCAAAGGAGGAAGATTTTTCTTCTCACCAAGGAAGAAAATGAAGATGTCCTTCCCAGAACGGACCGGGCCTTATCCTCACCCCTCTCTCACCTGCACACATACAAGCAGGCTAACCAGAGTGACAGAAGAACCCTCCAGTGCAAAGGGTTCATTTGACATAGAGAACCAACTGAGGCCCAAGGTCCCAGAGCCAGAGCATATGGCAGAACAAAGCGACCCAGTGTGCAGACAGAGGAGGCAGGTCAGGAGACAGAGCCAGGGTGGGTCCGCGACTCACCCCTCTAGAAACTGCTGCTTCTGCTTCCAGCACTGCTTTGGGAGCCAGCTATTGACCTGCAGAGCCTCAAGGCCAGCCCCAGGCAGGTGCGGCTGCACACCGAACTCCTCCAGCTCTGTCAGCTGCTTCGGAGGGAAGTGAGAGAAGTGAGTCGCAAGAGGCTGGCCTCCGCCTCCGGAACCTGGGAGGTCAGGGTCACGGCAGCCAGGATACCTGGGAGCCCCCGCCTCAGCCCCACTGGGCCTCTCCCCGCTCACCCTCCTCTCCACGCCTTTCCTGCCGCTGTTCCTCCCGTCTAGACCCCCTTTCTGTTAACCCAGTTCCCCCTTCTTTCCTTTCTCCTTCCTCTTTTTCTCTCTGTATATTTCTCATTTTTCCTTCCTTCGTTTGCTTTCTTCCTGCCCTCCCTCCACTTTTTTCTCCTCTCTTCCTTCTTTCCTTTTTTCCTAGCTTTCCTCCTTTCCTACCCGTCTCTCTTTCTCCCATTCATTTCTCTTTTATTTTTTTTAAAACTTCTCTTTCTTTTCCTTCCCTTTTCTTTTACTTTCTAGCTCCTTTCACTCATTTGCTTTTCTTTTCCTTCCTTCCTTCCTTTCATTTTTTCTTTCTTTCATTTTTTCCTTTCTTTCCTTCTTTCATTTTTCCTTTCTTTTCTTTCTCTTTCCTTCTCTTCTCTCATACAACAAACTAATCTTGCTTCTTCATTCCATCCTTTATCAACATTCCTACATTTCATCTCCCTCCCCTGCTCTCTCCCGAGTTCCTTCCGCTGCCCCCAGTATTGGGGCTTTCTCGAATTTTCTCTTCCCTCACCAGTCTTTTCTCTTTGTTCTCAATTTTTCCAGTCCTTTGTGCTGTTTCCTCGACCTCCTTTCTATCTTCCATTGTTTCTAAATCCTCTCTCTGCAACAAGCATAAGGCATAAAAGTGCCCCCTCCCCAGGGTGGGGCTTCCGTCCTGTGCCAGCCTAGCCACCCTTCATGCCATTCCTTCTCAACTTCCCTCAATGTGGGGTTCAATTTCAAGGGCCCAGGAATGGGGCTGTTCCCTGCTAGCTGAGAAGTCAGGGCTAGGTCCACAGCTCCCCACTACAGGCTTAGGGGACACCTGCCAAACTGTTGTCACTCCATCAATCCTAGTAAAAGAGAAAGGGGAAGAGAGGAAGAGTAAAAGAGAGACAGCTCCACAGACTGTGTGTGCGTGGTGTTGGGGAGGAAGGGGCAAGACGGACTGGATTCATCAAAGAGCGAGGGGGCAAAGTCCAGAACCAGGAACCTTCCCTTAGTGCACCCAGAGCTGGGGGCAGCCTGCAAAAGAAACCCCAGTCGGCTCCCATGTTAATTTTGGGATTGGGCAGGATGAGACCTTCCATCCAACTCCTCTGGGCTGGAGAGGTGCGCAGGGCCTCGGGATGGGAGGAAAGAAAAGGGCTTATATTTGAGTGTCAGTTGCCTTTACATCTGCCCCTGGACACATCCCTCCCGAGGCCCCCGCCCTGGAGACCTCCGAGTCCCTAGGCGGTGCCCCCTGCAGCCCTCCTGGACCTCTCGGCTAGGCGGGCCTAGTTCCAGGGCTCCCTCGGGAGCAGTGCCGGGGCAGCCCCTGGATTACTCACAGCAAAACCTCAGGCGCAGTGAAAACAAAGGCCTGGGAGGATTGGCCGCTCTTGACCAAAAGATGTGGGCCAAGTAGAGGCCAGAGACACCACTTGCTCGACATGGGAATTTTCTCTCTTGGATCCACAGTCCCTCCCGGCCCTTTCCAAGAAGCCGTCCAAATGCTGCAGCCGCCTCCTGCCTGGCTCCTCAGGCCAGACCTGCAAACCTCAGGCTCCACGGAGACCCTCCGCCCAGGCTGGGCCTCCCTTTCCGGGGCTCCAGAGTTCCCTTGGTCCTGCCAGTGCACCTGCCGCGGCCTCGACCCTCGCCCGCTTTCCCAGACCCCGCAGGCCAGCCCCCGACCCCGCCTTGGACTGCCCGCTCCCGCAACTCTCCACCCGGGGTCCCCAAGTTCAGTCGCGCCCTCTGAACCAACCCTCTTTGACTCCCTTTTGAAGAGCCTCCTCCATCCCTTCCTCCCGGGACTTCTCTTGGGACGGGGCGGGGCAATGCCAGACCCGGGAAGCGGGTAGGGGGCTCTTTTCCTGGCCCTACTGCGGGAGCTGCAGAAAGTTGGAAGGTGGTCGCGCTGGGGCCGGGGAGGAGCCCTCCCTGGATTCCATCTTAGGGAAATGGGTCTCTGAGCCAAATTGGAATTGAAAGGAGAAGAAAAAGAAGAAATTCATGTCACTCCTCACTTAAAATCAGCAAAAGGTCCCGGGGCAGCAGGGGCCCCAAGAGGTCCCGGGCTGAGGCTCTGGGGCGATACCCCGCCCCCACCGCGGCAGAGTCGAAAACTACTATTTTCGGCTAGTACGTCTCTCGCTTTCCTGGGAAAGCCCTTTGGGGATCTCCAAGCGTCCCTAAGAGCTTGCTAGATGAGCAGGTTTGGGACCTGCCCGGGTTTTTCTACATCCGTAATCAGCCCTGATTGGGAAACAAACTCATCCTTCCTTTAGTATAAGAAGCAGGGGGCCCTCCCCCTCACTTTAAACCTCAGAACCCCAACTCTGCTCCCTTCTCCGTCTCTCTTCAAAAAACTTTTCTGAAGTTCCCACAAGTTGCGTTTGGGGAAAGAAGTGATCACCCTCAGACGCTATGGGTCTCTAGGCCCCCAGTTTCTCCCATCCTCTCTAGTTTCAGAAGCAACACTCCTCGTCCCTCTGCCAGCTGCCACCTTAGTCCCCAAACTCGGGGGAGGAAAGCTGCTCTGGTCCCACTCCTCCGATTAGTGGGGATTAGTATCTGCCAGCAGGGGAGCCGGGATGGAGTAAGGAGAGACAGAGATGGGGAAAGGCAGATCGCTTTCAGGCTACAGCGCACCCCTCCCGGACCCAGCTCACCTGCTCCAGACGGGTTCCTCTTGATTTTTATCCACTCAAAAGTTTGTCCTTCTCTCAAACTGTCTCAGGAGGTGCGCAAACTCGGCCGTCGGGGTAGGGTGGGCGCCCCTGAGAGCGCAGGCGCCTGATTCAGAGCGAGCCCCGGGGAAGCGGTACTCGCGTGCGTCTTCCCCGAGGTGGGGGCCCAAGCAGTGATCCGGCGGCATGACACTCAAGCGCCCGGAGTACTGGGTCAGGCTGCCAGCCCGGGACTGCCCGGGGCAGATTGGGCGCTATAGAGGGAGAAGCCAGCGGGACCGGGCAGGCTCGGGGAACTGGAAGGAGAGGACCCTGGGTGCCTGGCGACGTCTCTCGCTTCCTCCAGTTTGCGCCCTCCCGGGTGTGTCCCAACCCACAACATTCCCTCATCCCGTTCCGGGGCGACACTCCGGGTCCGGACAAGGCAGAGAGGGAGGGTGAGGGGACGAAGTGACCCCTCTCCTTAGCCCCTCCCCAGCGCCCGCGCCACTGCTCCCCGCCCCCGCTTCCCTGCCCAGAGCCAAGGGACGTACAGAGAATTGCAACTAGAAATTCGATCGATTGGTACGAGGGACCACGTGGTCCGGGGTTGGCCAATGACCAGGCCGCCCGGGATGAGCTAATAATGGAAGCAATTTGTAACTTTCAGTAGCTCTCTAGGCCTGGGTACCGAAGGGAGGGAGGCGGGCGGAGGTGGGGAAATGGGTGACCCCCAGTCCTTCCACCCTCCTCATTCGTTCAGGGCGGCGGGATCTCCGAATCCTCCTTTCCCCCAACACGCAGGCACTCGCAGAGTCCCGCACCCACTTCTGTCCGGCAGCCGCTGCTCCAGAGCAAGGTAAGCGGGTCCTCCATCCCTCAAACACCCCCAGCCCCATCCTTTCTGGCACCTGCAAAAACCGTCCCCCTCCTTGCCCTAATCATTAGACAATTTAAATCCGGTTTTGTTTTTCTCTTAGTTGAAAAAATATAATCCTTTTGTATTTTTTCGTATAATTTCAGATTTGTGGAAAGATTAAGTTCAGATTAATATACTTTACTTGGAGGGTTAGTGGTACTTTCTGGATCAATTTTATATTCTCTTCTTTTGGAGAGGAGCATTCTACTTAAGGAGAGTTTACTTTGCGGATGAGTTACACCCTATGTTTTTGCAAGTTTCACTTTTCTGATGATGTTAAATTCGTGCCTTTCTCCATCCCATCTTCAATTTCAATATTTACAAATAATCAGTTAACATATTCCAAGTCTATTAGTTTGTTTTTCTCCTCCGTCACTAGTTTTTCAGCTGTTACTGAATCGACACGATTTTTTTTTTCTCCTGGTGTGGACCAAGCGTTAGTTTTGTGTTGATTTCTCTTTTTGTTTTGTAAATGAATTTGTTGTTTGGGAAACTATGGGAGTGTGAATGAGATCTCTTTTGACTCCTTCGATCCCTCCTATTGAAGTGTTGTATGCATTGTCTTCAATTTTTTTGATGTTAACCTTTCAATTTTGATGTATTTTACCTCCTTTTAAAACCTGACCTGTTCTTTAAATTTAATCTTTTGTGTATGTTAAACCATCTTTAAAGTTTTAATTTTATAACCTTCACCATTTTGTACATTTCCTTACCCTCGTTCGGCCCCCTTTGCCATCCTGCATCCTCCATCTCAGACCTCCCACCCCTAGTTTCCAGAGTTCCCAGCTTCAAATTCGATTCACCCATCCAGGCAAGGTGGGACGCCTGGGAAGAAGAAAATGTCCTACTTGGGTCAGAGCTTTACACTCGAGGTTCTGGTTCTGGGCACCTCTAGTCCCACTCCCCAAGCCAGCAAATTCAGGGAAAGCAGAATTTCTGTTTGACTGTTTATTCTGGGACCAAGCTCTTTCTCCTTGGCTCTATTCTGGGGAACTCTGGTATACAGAGTTGAATTTTTAGTTCTCATCTTGTCCCTGAATTCTAAGAAAAGTACCAGCAGATATTTTTTTCTCCCTTAAATGTAAGCTGCTGGCTCGGGGTCAGCCTGTTGGGACTCTTGCCTCCTGGGAGAGGATTCCCAGAAGGGAGACACAATGTTTAGTCCCCTCTTTTACTTCTGATTAAGGTGGAGGTGGCAGGGGTTGGGGGACCCCATTTTGATCTCCAGCTCTGGCTTTGAACGGGCACAAAGAAGGAGAGAGAGCTGGCCTAGGGACTAGATCACTTTGGGTCAGTGGGATCTGGTTTAGGAGAGTTTGCGGTAAACCCCAGCTCTGAGGACATTCTAGCGTCACTGTGAAGTAAATCATCAAAATGGTGTGATGTGGTTTCAGCCTATTCAGATTCATCGCAGGTACAAAACTCAAATGATGAGAGAAATCTGTTTCCCAAAGATCCGCCTCTGCTGACTTTGTCCGTTCCTCTGAGGGAAACAGCCGAACTCGGCAGAAGTTAACACTGCCACGGCTCCTCCCCGCTCGGTCCCCAGCTCCGTCGTCACATTGACATTCTGGGCACATTCGGCCCAGCCCCCGTACCCGCTTCTCCCAAGTATGAATCTAAATTACTATTAATAAGGGGCTGCTCCAAGTTAATTGGCATTCAAAGAATTCATTTCAATTTGTTAATATTAAATGAACGCTCTGCACTTTAGCTCCCTTCTTCGCCCTGGATTCCCAGATGAGTGATGGGAAGTGGGGGCGGGGGAGGAGGAAGAGGAGGGTTTTATTTCTGATTCCAGCACCGCCACTGCCGTGCCTCCTGGGGTGGGCGGGGCTGTGAGATCCAGGTGCAGGGTGGGCCTGACTGGGGACTGGCTGATGGTCTTTTTAGGTGAAATTCATCTGACCCCGCTGGAGCTGTCGGGGGGAGGGCAGAGGGGAGCTGCAACTCTTGCAAGTGAGCCTCTCATTCTTATATCCGGAAGAGTCAGTTGAGGCTCTGAGAGCTTAATCCCGGCTTCAGGTCACCCATCTGGTAGTTGGGTCTGCGTGGCACCAAAACCATACCTGGGCTGCCTGCAAAGCACAGCTCTCCAGCCCGGTCTCACCTTCCCTTCCTATAGTTCTGGCCGTCCTGCTCCCCGCTTATTTGTGGTCACGCCTAGTGACTGGGAACAGGGGTTAGAGAATGAGGTGCGACTGAGAGAGAGAGTGGCAGGGGGGCAGTGGCAACAGAAACTTTTCTCACATCCTTGTGAAGAAAGTGGATAGAAGGGTAGTGTCTCTGGAGGAAGCCTGCTATCGCTTTCCTGGGGCTCTGATCTGGGGTGGATGGTGGGACCTCATTGGGAATCACACTGTTTTCTGAACTGTGGACTCTAGTTCTCCTCTGGGAGGGGGAGAAGAGGGCGGCTCGGCTGGGGGGTTTGAGCCCTGGATTAAAACTGCTATAGTTGTCCACTTAATCCTTCTCTCCTTGTTCTGCGAGGGTAGAGAACCTCTGAGCTGGACAGTCCATCTCCCGGCTGCCAGGTGTGGCCAGAGGGGAATGTGAGCCGAGTAATGTCATCAGAGCCTTGAGATATTGGGTAAGTTCTCCTTTTCATGAGCTGGACCTGATGTGCCTGAGACTGAGCTTTGACCATGCAGCTGAGGAGAAATCCCTAAGAGAGGGCAGAGCAAGAGTAGAACAGGAACCCAGGTTCCTGATGGACCAGGTGGAACAGAGCCACCTGCTGTCTGGGACTGCTCCCTTCCAGACCGTTGTGTGACAAATAAACTTGTTTTCTATATGTGGCTGTGTTTGGGGCCCTTTTTTTTTTTTTTTTTTTTTTTAATTTGTAACAATACCCATAGGGAGCTTAATCTGTAGATTCAGACAGGTATCAGAATACCTGTTTTGTAGAATTAAATATATTTTGAATTATTTGGGATAGACTGTCACAGTTAAGTGATTTCAGCACATGAACAGGTTGTATAGCTTTTCGTGTAGATGGGTTGGGCTGAGCCATTTAGAACTCAAGGTCAGTGGCCTCCACCCACAAGCATTCTCATCATTTATCACAGTGTGTTTACCCAGTGTATAGTACGCATGTGGGATCTTCCCGGACCGGGGCACGAACCCGTGTCCCCTGCATCGGCAGGCAGACTCTCAACCACTGTGCCACCAGGGAAGCCCGGGGCCCTTTTTTTTAATAGCAGTTTTGCTATCATCCTTCCTAATATACCTTCCCACCTGAGGACAGAGATGGAGGGGACCTTGGAGATCATCCTATGCTTGGCCAAGTCCCTTCATGTCACCACAGGGGCCTGGGTATCTCCCATCCTCACCCTCACTTCAACCTAAGGAGCTCAGCAGGACACTCACGTTAGATGTTGGGTTGCTACATAAGGTTTTATTTGAAGAAAGGACCCTGTGGTTAAAACCAGTTTGAAAACCCCTGAAAGTTCAATCCCCTCCCCTGTTTTTTTAATTACAGCCAAGGCCCAGAGAGAGGCAGTGACTTGCTTAAGGTCACACACTTAGTTTTTCTGTCATTTTCTGAATCCCATGTGGGTTCTCTAACCACCATATCAGCTGCCTCAACAAATCGCAAGGACAGAAAGAACCCAAACTAGGCAGGGGGCCTGTGTCTCCTCCAATAAAGCTCTGGAATAGCCAGGCCATGTTTCCCTAATTTCCCCTGGGTCCCTCCAGTTGGATGTCTGCCTTGGAGACCCGCCTCCCTGGGCCTGGAAACTACCGGGCTGCACCTTTGCTCCAGCCGCCTCCTCACCCAGATGGTCAAACACGCAAAGCAGAGCTGGGGCCAGAGCCTAGCTCCCTGCCTCCCTCTAGTATTTCCACATTTGTATCTCCCTCCTCCCCCCACCCAGCCCCTTCCTAGTAGCCCACCAGGGAGGAGAAGGGGGAAAACTGTCATAAATTTCCCCTATTTATACAAGAAGACAGAATGTTTCTCATGCCAGAAAAAACACAGAGAGGGAGCTGTCAGGGGAGAAGGGACCCAGCCCCATACCTCTGGGGCCAATTTATCTTCCTGAGTCATGGCTTGGGGGCTACCCTAACACTGCCTGTGTGACTTGCAGGCTTTGGCTTGGGGGGCAGCCAGGACAGACTGTGCCTGGGCTTTGTTTGGTCTTCCTGCTCATTCTCAACTGCTCCGTCTCCGTCTCTCTCTCTCTCTCTCTCTCTCTTTTGAAAAAGAAGTTTCTTGAGATATAATTCACATACTGTACAATTCACCATTGAAGCGTACCATTCAGTGGTTTCAGTATAGTCACAGATATGTGCAACTATCACCACAGTCCATTTTGGAACATTTTCATCACCCCTGAAAGAAATCTCATAGCCTTTAGTTACCACCCCCTTTTACTCCTCCATACCCTTGCCGGCCCTAAGCAAACACTGATCTGCGCTCTATTCCTATAGATTTCTCTCTTCTGGACTTTCACATCAAGGGAATCATATACTATGTGGTCTTTTGTGGCTGGCTTTCACTTAGCATAATGTTTTCAAGGTTCATCCGTGTTGTAGCATGTATCAGTGCTTCATTCTTTTTTTTTTTTTTTTTTTTTTGGTGGTACGCGGGCCTCTCACTGTTGTGGCCTCTCCCGTTGCGGAGCAGAGGCTCCGGACGCGCAGGCTCAGCGGGCCATGGCTCACGGGCCCAGCCGCCCCGCGGCACGTGGGATCTTCCCGGACCGGGGCACGAACCCGTGTCCCCTGCATCGGCAGGTGGACTCTCAACCACTGCGCCACCAGGGAAGCCCGCTTCATTCTTTTTTATGGTTGAATAATATTCCATTGTACTTTTGTTTACCCACTCTTCTGTTGATGGATGTTCGGGTTCTTTCTACCTTTGGGATATTATGATTCTCCCTTAACTCTTATGTCTCTAGACAGCCTGGATCACATAGAATGAGGTCTGTGGGCAAGAATGGATGTGTCTTAGATGAATGGATAAAGAAGATGTGGTGTGTGTGTGTGTGTGTGTGTGTGTGTGTGTGTGTATGAATATTACTCAGCCATAGAAAAGAATGAAATAATGCCATTTACAGTAACATGGATGGACCTAGAGATTATCATACTAAGTAAAGTAACTCAAACACAGTATTTCTTAAAGGTACGTTGAAATGGCATTCAGTAACCCAAACCAAATCTATGTAGTGTTTCAAAATCAGTGAATTGCACACAGTCTCCTGTCGCTCACACTGTTAATAGTGAGTTGCTGAATGACTGAGTGAATGAACAAAGGGTCATAACGTTTATGAATCATGGTTTCCTTACCAGGAAAAGGGTGAACGGGGAGCGAACCCGCGTCCCCTGCATCGGTAGGCGGACTCTCAACCACTGCGCCACCAGGGAAGCCCCCAAATGAACTTATTTACAAAACAAACGGACTCACAGACAGAAAACAAATTTATGGTTACCAAAGGGAAAAGGGGAGGGTATAATTAGGGGTTTGGGATTAGCAGATATACACTACTATGTATAAGATAAACAACAAAGTCCTACTGTATAGCACAGGGAACTATATTCAATATCTTGTAATAACCTCTAATGTAAAAGAATCTGAAAAAGTGTGTATATGTATATATACATATATTTGTATGTGTATATATATAACCTAATCACTTTGCTGTATACCTGAAACTAACACAACTAACACAACATTGTAAATCAACTCTACTCCAATAAAAAAAAAAATCATGTGGAGGCATAAAAAAGGATATTCGTTTTATTGTTAATTATTGACAACAATAAAAATTGAAATTATTACTAAATAAAATAATAAATTACAAAATAAAACCTTTGGTTCTGCAAAAAAAAAAAGGGGGTGTGTCTTATATGTGGGAATACCCAATATCCATGAAAGCAGGGTCTTGGGAACATGCCTTCTTCTGTGCTAATTACATATAATAAGCTGGAATTTTCCTCCCTCTGTAAGTTACTGAGCGGGGGCTGCTCCTTCCATTCTCTCTTCATTCTTTTCTTGTTGCTGTTTGGGTCATTTGCTGTGCTCCTCAGAGTTGGGGACTCAAAGCCTTCTCTAGGGGTTTCAGAGACACAGAGTAGATGAATGGATGTCTTCCCACTGGGGAAGCGGATCCCTGAGTCTGGTCTCCAGCGATCCTCCAGTATCTCACAGTTGAAGGAAGGTCTGTGGAGGCTCCAAGGTCTGTGCGAGGTGTGATGGAGCCTAGAATGCAGGCCTCCTGCCCCCGCACCTCCTTGCCTGGTCCATCTCAGTGTCGCAGACAGGCTTTGAGCTCCACCCTCCGCTCACCTAGCAAGTATGCACAAAGCATCCAGGGAACCCAAGAGACACTGCCCCTTCCCTCATGAACCTTGCAGTTTTAGCGGTGAGAGTAAGATAAACACAAGTGAGCAAAATAACGGCAAGTTCTTTTTTTTTTTTTTTTTTTTTTTTTTTTTTTTTTCGGCCCTCT
>NW_006795399.1:4907554-4911350 GCF_000442215.2 Lipotes vexillifer
CTGTGGCCTCTCCCGTTGCGGAGCACAGACTCCAGACGCGCAGGCTCAGCGGCCATGGCTCACGGGCCCAGCCGCTCCGCGGCATGTGGGATCTTCCCAGACCGGGGCACGAACCCGTGTCCCCTGCATCGGCAGGCGGACTCTCAACCACTGCGCCACCAGGGAAGCCCTAACGGCAAGTTCTGCAAACATTTGCTGAATGAATGAATGAACAAATGATGTACCTATTATGTGCTCCATAAAGAAAATGTAAACAAAGCAGAGTTGTTAATCACTTTTGCTGCCACCAGCTTTTCCAGTCTGGAAAACAGCACTACTTTTCCATCCCTCAGAGGGGATGGTGTGCAGACAACGAAAAGTATCAGCGAATAATATCTACCAAGTATTGGACTAGCCATGTACCAAGGGAGTAATATATCTCACTGATTTTCACTCGTTTTTTTGTTTGTTTGTTCGGTTTTGCCTTGTTGCTCGGCTCACAGATTCTTAGTTCCCCAACCAGGGATTGAAGCCGGACCGCGGCAGTGAAAGCACCTGAGTCCTAAGCACTGGACTGCCAGGTAATTCCCTTTCCCTCTTTGAATTAGGTATGATTATCCCCATTTTGAGGATGAGAAAAACTGACTCAAAGAGATTAAGTAACTGTTTGAAATCATGTTGGTAGCAGTAAGTGGCAGCACATTCATACTGGACTCTGGGATGGATTTGTTTTTTATTCCCAGGTCTCCACGACAAAGACAGAGAGATTTCTTTCTGAGGCCCCAGCACAGAGGAGCTGGCCACCCTCCCCTGTCCTGCCCTGGCTCGGCCCCTCTCCTCCCTTTGCCCAAAGGCAAAGTGGGCTGAGGTGGAGTTGCCAGCTCCTCTCTGGAAGCTTGTGTCCACTGGCTATACCTGCCTCGTGGGTAGGAAGGGAAGGACCAGTTTTGCTTTCGAAAGCCTCATCCTTCCAGCCCGTGCTGTGTGGGAGGGACCACAAGAGGCCTGGATGTTGTCAAGCAAAGACTTGAAACAGCCAAAGAGACGATGATGTTGACAAGAAGGGGACCTCAGCAAGGCAGATAATTAGAAACTGACGATTGACAGCCCTTTAGCGTCCACCCGCCACCCCCGCAACCCCTGCTCAATCAGGCACATACAAGAGCTTGACGACAAATAACAAACTTTAACATGTTTTAATTTTCACATGCATTTGTTCACTTCTCAGAGCAAACATAAGATGCATCCAAGGCTGGGCTTATTATAGAAAAATAGTTTCTGAGACTAGAACCCAAGTGTCCTGCTCAATTTCATGTAATGAAATTTATGTAGGGCTGACTATGGACCATGTCCTCTGTTCATTATTTCATGACTATTAACTCATCTCTTTTCCACCACCATACGAACTAGGTATTAGTATTCTCCACGTACTTTTTTTTTTTTTTAATTTATTTATTTTATTTTTGGCTGCGTTGGGTCTTCATTGTTGCTTGCAAGCTTTCTCTAGTTGCGGCGAGCAGGGGCTACTCTTCGTTGCAGTGCGCAGGCTTCTTATTGCAGTGGCTTCTCTTGTTGTGGAGCACGGGCTTCAGCAGTTGTGGCTCTCGGGCCCTAGAGCATAGGCTCAGTAGTTGTGGCGCACGGGCTTAGTTGCTCCGCGGCATGTGGGATCTTCCCAGACCAGGGCTCGAACCCGTGTCTCCTGCATTGGCAGGCAGACTCTTAACCACTGTGCCACCAGGGAAGCCCTCCACGTACGTTTTTTAAGATGAGGAAACTGAGGCATAGTCGTGAAGCATCTTACCCAAGGTCACACAGTCGGCAAATGGCCGGGCAGGGATTACGAAGCCATCCGCCCAGCCCCGGAGTCTGTGTGTCATCGCTCCGCCAGGTGGGCTTGGCGCAGTGACTATACTTGGGAAGTCGAGTGTGTTTTCCTGTCTGCCTCCCTCCCCTTCTCCTCAGTCTTTATGGCCCATTGGAAAAAGCAAGGCAGAGCTGTGGCTCCCAGGGTGACTATCCTTCAGCTGCCTCCTTGGCACTGTCATTCTCGCCTCCCGTCTCTTGCCAGGGGCTCCAGCCAGGACTACCACAGACGGTTTGCTATGGATGAAGACTCCTCTGGAGAAAGCTCACAGGAAGACTGCTGTGAGAAATGAAGTCCCTTGCTGTTTCCCCGATTCCTTCATCAAGAGGAGCTAAATGAAGTCACTGCACGTTTGAACGGGGGCCATCCAAGCGCAGCCTCTGACCAGTTCAGAGGCAGACGTGGGCTTGGACGGCCAGTGACTGAACGGCGGCGGCATGGAAAATCTGAGGTGCTGGATGGTTGAAATAAAGCTCCTGTAGGAGGGTTATGTGTGCTTCACTCAACAGTGCTCCCCGACGGGGGCCCAGGATGTACACCTGAGCTGTGAATAGGCTTGTTCATTTACCGGTTAGCCCCTTATTTATTCAGTAAGTTCTGATTATGTACTTAAGAGGCACCATGCTAGGTGTATAGGATGGACAAGACAAAATCCCCACCCCACAGGGGCTACAGTGTAGAGAGGGGAGGCCGGAGCAAGATTACAGTGATCTGTACCAAGTGCTGAGTAGTCTCGTGTCGCCACTTGACATCACTACCCCCCAAAGCTGCCCTCCTCCTGGCCTCTCCCTATGCTCAGTGTAGCCCCCTTCCCTCCAGCTTCTTTCTGCCTGGGTCCCATCTTCCTTCTGAGCTGGGTCGCTGTTGGGCTGCAGGCAGTGACAAAGGTGGCAATAAAGCAGCAGAGTTAAGGCCTCAGTGTCCTAAGGGAATCCCAGGTGGAGCGGGCTGGGTGATATTGTTTGCCGCCTCTGTTCTCTGGGCCACCCTGGCCCTGGAGGCTGCCCTGTGCAGACGGCATCACCTGGGCTCCTGACTTCCCATCTGTGGTTGGGCTTGGCCAGCAGGGGTCCTGGCAGGGAGGGGAGAGAGGAGCCACGGTATTTGTCTCCCTGTCCCCTGTCCACCTCCCTGTCACCGGCCTGCCTGAAGTCCTGGCAGGGGCTGTGGTTCCCCAATGGCCCTGGCTTTGCTGGGTGGTTGCTCTCCCCAACCCCAGTTTTGTTGGCACCATTTCAACCCTTTTGGTACCTCATCAACCCTTAATGGTTCCCTTAATTCCAACTATGCCTTGAAAATTGTCATGTCATTAAACTCTCTTCAGTGGAGCCCTTTTGAATGTGTCACGTGTTTGCTGTTGGGACCCTGACTGGCTCACCTGGGTGTAGATGGGGGAGGGGGAGCAGGCAGGTTTGGGCCCCAGGTGAGCTTTATTCCTCCTCTTCTCCAGGGGCTCCCCGTTGGAAGAGAGAGGCTTTGGACCAAGGAATGGGGGACAACTCTACGGACGGTTTTCACTGAAGGATGAGGAATCACTGCCTGTAGCTCCCTGGAAAGCAGAATCAGGTGGTGCAGGTCAGGGAGATCAGCCCGATGGTTTGTGACCCCCTAGAGGGGTGGGATAGGGAGGGTGGGAGGGAGGGAGACACAAGAGGGAGGAGATATGGGGGTATATGTATATATATGTAGCTGATTCACTTTGTTATAAAGCAGAAACTAACACACCATTGTAAAGCAATTATACTCCAATAAAGATGTTAAAAAAAACAAAAAAGAAGAGGTGGCGCAGGAGGGCTTTTGGCTGGGCCAAAGGGAAGGATATTACAACTGAGGACCGACCCTGTGGTGGCCTCTGATGACACTTCCCAGCTCCTTAATCCCTCCAAGTGCCTGTCCTCATTTTACAGGTGAGAAGCTTGTGGCTCAGAGAGGGAAAGAGGGAGCAGAAAG
>NW_006795399.1:4911360-4923763 GCF_000442215.2 Lipotes vexillifer
CCGTTGCTCTGTCAATCAAAGAGAAGCCTCACTTTGTGATCAAGGGCTTGGCAGGGTAACAGACAAATCTCCGCTTAAGTGTCAGCATAGCACTGGAATCTGGAGCCAGACTGTAAGAATTTGAATCTCGGATCCACCTCTTACTAGCTGTGTGATCTTGGGCATGTTACTTGACCTCCCTGTGCCTCGGTTTCCCCAGCTATAAAAATGGGGCTGATAAAAACAACACTCCCTGAGAGGGTTGTGGAGACCGTGAAGTGATCTTATGGTTATGAGGTCCTTAGGAAGTGCAGGCACACAGTGTAACACTATGTGTAAGTGATTAAAAAATTGAGCCTTAAAGGATTGAAACTGCTATGACATGAGTGATCCTCAGAAACGTGCTAAATGAGATAAACCAGATGTATAAGCTAAAAAAAACAAGGAGCCTTAAGCTTTCTCTTTATATTCTACCCCCCGCCCTCTTCTCATTGCCTGCCTTCCCTGCCTTCTCCCCAAGGTCCTGGAAAAGGGTGAACACCTACCAGGAGCCCATTGACAGGTCTGTTGATTCCCAAGCCCTCTGTGAGCATGATTTGCTCTGCCCTGCCCCCAGATGTCACCATTTTGGAGACAGCAACAAGGACCAGACTCGGTTGGGTCATCCACGCCAGGTCCCTGCACCCAGTGGGATCAGCTTCTATGCGTGCACAACGGCCTCTTCCCTCCAGCCCCCCTCAGCTTCCGGAGTGGCAGGGGGCCCGGGAGCTCTTGGTAACAACACATTAAGCCCCTGTTTTGTGGGAACTTTAATTTAAACACAAATTAGAGAAGGCAAATGACTCTGGCAGCCAGATAAGCCATCCCTGGAGAGCAAGGAATAAGCCCAGAGAATCAGCCGAGGTAAGGCCTGAATTTAAACTCTGTAGATACCCAGAGGCCTGGCACAGGTGGAGGCTGGAGGCCCTCAGTGAGGAACCCTGGAAGCCCCACACCCCAGCTGCCCTCCTCGGGGCTCCATGCCAGCCTTCTCCTCCATTCTCTATATTTCCTTTTTGCAAAATTCCAGCCCAACTCCTGATTCCATCGCTCCCCGCTCCCACCCTACTGTTTTGGAGAACTCCATTCCTATATGTTGTTTCTCATCCTTCTCCGTAATCCACTATTCTGAGAAAGTTCTGCTTGTTATCTAACCTCTATCTGCTCTATTACAGTTGGAGTCTAATGTATCCTGTTTAGTGGTGGTTCAGGGGGCTTCTATTCAGGAGGCAAATGTGGGGTAGCGGAAATAACCCGAATGCTAAAAGGCCTGTGTTTATTTCTCTGGGTCTAGTTTTCTCATCTGTACAAAGAGTGTGTAAGAGGGTCTCTAAGCCCCTGTGAGCTCCAATTTTTCACAGGAGAATTGGAGGACAAGAACACCCCAGGAAATCTCTATTGTTCTATAATCCAGGAATTTCCCACTGCTCTAGAAACGCTGTTGGATATTGGGGGTGGGGTGGGGAGGGGGAGAGCAGTCAAGCCTGTCTATCCCTCTGTGGGAGGGGTCTCTGGGCTCTGCTTCCACCCCTCCGCGTGCAACCCAGACCCAGGCCCAGGCCCGGGCTCAGGAGAGAGGCTGCCTTTCCAGTTCTGTCAAGGCCTGCTGAGCCCAGCTCTGTGGGGCTGTGGCGCTGAGATGTTGTCACCGTCCCCTGGGGTGGAAGTGACATATGTCCCCTCTGTCACAGCACCTGTGAGGGTGGCTGAGGGATGGCAACCCCCAAGAGGGCGGAGTTGCACCCTCTCCAGCTGACCTTGAGAAATGTTATCCTGCTTTTTGGGGAGATGTAAAGTGAAGGCTGAGGAGGGACACCATCACAGCCCCAATGCCACCCCACCCCCGCCAAACGGGAAGCCGCTGTCTTTTGGAGAATGTAAAAGAGCACATCTTGGGTACAGCAAGAGGGAAGAGAGTCAAACCACAAGTAGAACTTTCAGGTTGGGAACTGGAGCAGACTGTGACCCCAAGAGCTCATCCAAAAGGAAAAACCCATGGCCCTTGGTCTCAGAGGGTGTCTGTGAGGCCTGGGTCACTGGCAGGGGTGAGGGCAATGACCCCGAAGCCCATGCCAGCCTGTGACTCAGGAGTCAGAAGGTCCCTGTGATTAGCAGAGAAGGACCTTGGCATTTTCTCTGGCCCAAGGCCCTTAGACAGAGGTGGGCAGCTGCCATTGGGGCCCGGGGCCCAGCTGCGTCCCCACCTTGCCCTCCTTCCCCCTCCCGTGTGTCTGGCTGCCCCTGGAGCCCCAGGCCTGCCCGCCATCTGGGCAGCTCAGAGGAGAGCCCACTGCCAAGGGAATGCCAGTGTTGATTTATAACCCATAACCTTGGCAGGCTCGGCTGTGTGCCCGGAACCTCCTTTGCTCAGGAAAGAGGCGCGCCTCTTAAAGGAGCAGTGCAGTGGAATGCGAGGAAGTCCAGGACAAGTGCTGAGGCAGACAGGGGGCTGGCGAGGACCGGTCCCACCCCTCAGGACTCTGGGTGACTGTCATTCCCTAGGGAAGCTTCTCCACCGACAATCACGTCCCTCATCATGCACTTCTCTGTGGACTTAGCCCAACTCTAACAGTTTAGTTTGTTTAACCTCAGTCTCTCCTCATAGACTGTCAAACCCATGAGGGCTGGAATCAGAGCCGTTGTGTTCATCTCTGGATGTGCGGCACCCAGCATAGTGCCTGGCATGTGACAGAGGCTCAGAAAGAATTTGTCAAGCACAGAAAAGAATAAATAGATGAAGGTCCCTGCCCATGAGGTCAGGAGAGGACCATAGCCTTCCTGTTGCCTATCACGGTTTTCAAGACCCTGCACCACCGGCCTCCACCCTCAGGACTTCTCCCTCCAGACCCTCCCCCACTTCTGTCATGTCAGCTGGGACCAATGGGGCCAACCTGTTACCCGGATGCACTTGCCTCCCCCATTTCCATGGGTCATGTCTACCAAGTCTTTCACACCATGCTCTTTTCCTCCCATTTTCCTTCCTTCCAGAAGCTTTCTCTAATTGCCTATGAGCTCAGCCCCTCAGATATTCTTTCCCACACCATTGTCATCATGGAAGTGCTTCATCCATCCATCCATCCATCCATCCATTCATTCATGTGTTAAGATATACTGAGGGGACTTCCCAGGTGGCACAGTGGTTAAGAATCCGCCTGCCAACGCAGGGGACACGAGTTCGAGCCCTGGTCTGGAAGATCCCACATACCGCGGAGCAACTAAGCCCGTGAGCCACAACTACTGAAGCCCGTGCACCTAGAGCCCATGCTCCGCAACAAGAAAAGCCACTGCAATGAGAAGCCCGCGCACCGCAATGAAGAGTAGCCCCCGCTCGCCGCAACTAGAGAAAGCCCAGGCGCAGCAACAAAGACCCAAAGCAGCCAAAAATAAAATTAAAAAAAAGAAAAGAAAGATATACTGAGTGTCTACTACACGCTAGGCACTGGGTGCTGAGAATTTATGGATGAACAGGGCAGGCATGATCCCTGAACTCTGGGACCCTACATTTCAGGGGGTGAGACTGACCGCACCAAAATAAGTAAGTAAATACATAAAAGCAAGTTGAGATAACTGCTATGAAGAGAGCTAAGGTAAGTGGGGCCCCATTACATCGGGGGGGGGGTCAGAGAAGTTTTCTCAGGGGAAGCAGAGAATTTGGGCTGAGATTTGAAGGGGAAGACGGAGACGTGCATAGTAGAATCTCCAGGGGGTGGGGGTGGGTAGCTTTTCCAAACTATACACCCCCATCTCCTCCACTCCTACCCCTTCAATATGGGAGGACCATTGTTTAAAATCCTTGGAGAAGCGGCCTCACTTGGCAGCTGGTTAGAAAAACAATCTCAGGTTCCAGTCTAGATCTACGGCATCAGAATCTGCATTTGAACAAGACCCCTAGTCATTTGTAGGCACAGGGGTGTTTGAGAAGCGCTGATCCAGAGAACACCTCAAAGGTGGGACAGTGTGAGGCCAGCACTGGAGTGGGCAGGGTTGGGGGCGGTTGCTGAAGAGTCTGGATTTGAATCAGATGGAGTGTGAGAGTGTATATGTTTGTGGATGTGCCTCTGTGTGTGTGTGTGTGTGTGTGTGTGTGTGTGTGTGTGTGTGTGTGTGTGTGTATGTAACTCCAGCCTTAATGGCTGTGAGCCATCTGAGGCTTTACATCTCCAGGCCATTTTCTTCCCATGAACGTGGATTACCGGGGGATACGTCTTTACTCCACTGTGGCAATGCCCCCTCTTCTTCCTGCAGCTGCAAGTGGCATCTGCCAGCCTTTGGATGGTGGGGACACCTCTGGAGCAAGGCAGGGTGAGGAGATCCCTTGTTCCTGACCTCCGGCAATCCGTTTATCTGACCTGAGTCTCATAAACGCATCCTGATGAGCCCAATCGCTTGCTAATGGTTATGAGCTGAGACCTGGGGATTTATGGCAGAGGCCTCAGTGGCCACAGACAGGAGCAGGGCTGTGTGCAGGAGATGAGGCTCTGCATGGATTCAGTTCGTGGAGTCCTGTGCCCAGGACCATAGTGGGGACACCACCATCTGCTTCATTTGCGGCAAAGAGCACTGCCCTGGGCAGGGGAGGTGGGCTGCGGAGAGAAATGACCTCTGACTCTAGGTGTCCCAGGGACGAAGAGAGAGTGTCTGGGAAACCAGTGTGGTGTGGCCCTGTGTGTGTGTGTGTGTGTGTGTGTGTGTGGTGGGTGGTGGAGTGGTCATTGGAGAAGTGAGCACCAGAATTGGAGCCAGTCAAGCTGGGGTTCAAATCCTGGCCCCTGTTGTTTACCAGTGTGTGTGACTTAAGACAAATCGCTAGTCTCCCTGAGCCTCATTTTCCCCGTTTGTAGGTGAGAATTATAATACAGTCCCATAGGTTTGTGAATATTCAGTGAGATAATATTTGCACTTCAGATACTAATTGTGTGCATTTAAGTAGGTCAAGAGATTGGGATTCAAACTCTGCCACTAACTTGCTGGGGTTCCATCTAGCATTGGCTGTGTCCCCAGTGGCCTCCCACACATAACTTTTCTGGGCCTCAGCTGTCCCAGAGGTATTAAGAGAGGACTAGACCCAATGTCTTTTCGCACCTTCCAGCTTTGATGTTTCGTGATTCTAACAAGGAGTCCTTGAGCTGGAAATGGAGCGTTGGAAAGGAGGCGCCTCATCCTAGCCATACGGAGGGTATCCCTGCCACTGCAGACCTAGGGGCCAAGGTGGGGGTGGGAGCGGGGCAGGAACAGCCCCTCCCTCAGTGGTGCCTTCCTGTGAGCACAATCCCTGGCCGACCACCCCGTGGTCGTGGTCGTGGTCGGGAGCCCTGGGGCAAGAGGCGTGAAAGGCCCTAAAAGGCCCTGCAGAGGGCAGGCAGCCAGGTGGGGACTGATGGAAATGCCTGAACCACTCATGCCTGTTGCACAAAATAACCTCTTCCCCTCTTCTCTTCTCCTACCACCCAAGACACACACGAGTGGGCAGGCGTATGTACACACACAGGCACTCATAATCACAGCAGAACCTACCTCATAGCAGAACCAGACTAGCACAGCATCTGACCAAATGGTGTAGAGAACACCCACCACCCAAAGGACGTGGGTTGAAACATAAGGATTCCTATGCCACAGTGCACAGCAGGGTCCTCAGCCCTTCTCCCATCCCTTCATCCCACTCTGGGTACATCCTGGAGCCAGTCACTGTGGAAACAGACGTTAACCCCAACCCTGCATCACAGATCCTGCCCCTCTTCCATGCTCTGTACGCACACCCCCCCCCCATCCTGATCTGGAAACCCTGGAGACTTCTAGCGACCCAGACAGCAGCCAATTCAATACCGTTTACTGAGCACATGTTAGGTATTTGGCCCTGAGCCAGGAGCAAGAACTAAGGAAGGAAATTAGACCTGATCCCAGTGCTCAAGATGCCAGCCATAGCATAGTAGGGGGACAGACTTTCAACAGTAATGAGAACACAATGTGCTAAGGGACAGTAAAGTACAGGACAACAGGTAGCCAGCCCATCTTTGACGGAAAGGGAGGGGTAAAAGGAAAACACTTGAGCTTGGGCTTCCCTGGTGGCACAGTGGTTGAGAGTCCGCCTGCCGATGCAGGGGACATGGGTTCGTGCCCCGGTCTGGGCAGATCCCACGTGCCGTGGAGCGGCTGGGCCCGTGAGCCATGGCCGCTGAGCCTGCGCGTCCGGAGCCTGTGCTCTGCAACGGGAGAAGCCACAACAGTGAGAGGCCCGCGTACCGCAAAAAATAATAATAATAATAATAATAATAATACGCTTGAGCTGCTTTCTAAAAATTTTTGTTGTGGAACATTGAGAACATACACGAAAATGGAACAGTGTAATAAACCCGTGTATCCTCATCACCAGCTGCAGCGATGATCAGTCAGTTCCAGTTCAGTCTTGGTGTGACTATTCTCCGGCCTACTCCGCTCCGTGGGGCACCGTTACTTTGGATGGAGCTGGGCTGGTTTTGATGGAGGAACAGCAAATGCAGGAGGGACGTTACAGACAGAAGGGAATGCAATGCCCAGAGCCACCAAGCAGTGCCTCAGGCCGATGCATCAAATCGGGGCTGGACCAGTGGGGCAAGATGCTGTGTCACAGCACACGTGCCCCTGAGCCATCTTTCTCAAGTGTGACTTGTCACTCTTGGTGGAACTAGGAGTCTCTCGAGGCAAGTCTTCCTCAGAGCCAAGGACCCTTTGAGAGCTGGGAGGGAGGCGAGCACAGTGAGGAGGCCTCACGGAGGCGAAGGCCGCGGGGCCTTGGCTGCCTGGAGCGCGGAACAGGCGTGCACCGGCAATGACGGGCACCGCGGGCGCAGCCGGGCCCTCCGCCCCGCATCGGCGCGCGGCCTTAAATATTACCCCGGAATTTTCAATTATCTCTTCTTAATGGATTTGTAGGGGCTCTTTCATCAAGCGCAGGGTGGCTGGGCGTGGGGGTGTGGGGAGCGCGCGGCGAGGGCTGGAGCTGGGGAAATCGCCCATATTTCAATATTAAAGCCCTTTACGATCGTCAGCAGCATGAAAGATGCTGCAAATAAAACGGAGCCGCCCGCGCCAGCCTCTCCATCTCGCAAGTTTTAATTAACGCTGAGTGGGAGGCGGCTGCCGGGCTGGGTCGGGGCCGGGCGAAGGGCGGATCGCGGAGCCTCGTGGATCCCCAGGTCCGGAGCGTGAGCCGCAGGGATGCCGCGCGCGTGGAGGGCCCAGCGAGGCTGCCGAAGATGCCAGCAGAGACGGCGGAGGCGGAGGCGTGGGGGAAGAGGTGGGAAGGTTTCTGAGCGTCTGACCAGGAAACTAACATAGTGCAACTGAAGGCAACGGCTCTTGTTATTAAAGGGGAGGGCGCTTTTGGCCAAACGACTGAGTTCTTCACCCCAGCCCTCCTTCAGCGTCCTTCCTTCTGCCTCTCTTCTTCCGGCCAGCGGCAACTCCCAGCTACAGCGATCCCAAGCGCTGATTGCAGTATCCCCATCCCACCCCAACCCCGCCCGCCTCCCCCCCAGGGTTGTCTACCACCCCACCTCTGCTGGCATCCTGTGGCCCTTGTTTCAGGGAGGCAGATACGCTTCCTGTGACCCAGCAGCTCCGGGCCCCCGCCCCTCACGGCTCCTGTCCTGGGACGTCTGCTTTCTCCATTACTCCCCGGTTTCCCGGGAGGGCCCCATTCTCCAGGCTCTGAGTAGCGCGCACAGAAGCCCCACTGTTCTGCCTTGGCAGCGGCCTGGCCTGACAGCTTGTGCCTCAGCAGCAGACCCATCCGTCAGGAGGTTAGGTCGGAGCGACGTGCAGCTGCCTGCTCTGAGGACTCCCCTGGGAGCCACCTCTGGCCTTGGCCCAGACTCCCCTCTTCCCCTTTCCCCACTCCTCCCAAGCCTGCCCATAACTGCCAGCTCAGTATATATGTTTTGTCTCTCCTCCCCACCCCCCACCTTACACACAGAGCCTGGAGCCTGAGGCCTAGGAGAACCACCTCCTCACACGGGTCACATTTAAAGGCCCTTCTCCTACCTATATCTCCGTCGCAGGGCATAATAACTCTTTGGCTTAAAAGGATCCAGGGATCTCAGTGGACTACAATCCAAAGCTAAATCAACCAATTAACACTCAGGGTTTAAACCGAGAACTTTGGCAAACTCTTCAGAGTGGAGGAATTAGAAAAATAATACAAATAAAAGACATGGTCTTTATTCCAGTGTATTTACAGGTACTTTATGCAACCTCAAATGTTTTACAGAAATCAAGTGCTGTGCTCCGCACCTTTGGATTTCCATTTATTTTGGTCTTTACAAAATTCTCTTAATGGAAAAAATTTCAATTCCCTGGAAGACTGTAAAAGACACCTGGAACAGTTCTTTGCGCAAAAAGATAAAAAGTTTTGGGAAGATGGAATTATGAAGTTGCCTGAAAAATGGCAGAAGGTAGTGGCACAAAATGGTGACTACGTTGCTCAATAAAGTTCTTGGTGAAAATGAAAAATTGTGTCTTTTATTTTTACTTAAAAACTGAAGGACAGGCTTCCCTAGTGGCGCAGTGGTTGAGAGTCCGCCTGCCGATGCAGGGGACACGTGTTCGTGCCCCGGTCCGGGAGGATCCCACATGCCGCGGAGCGGCTGGGCCCGTGAGCCATGGCCGCTGAGCCTGCGCATCCGGAGCCTGTGCAAAAAAAAAAACTGAAGGAACTTTTTGGCCAGCCCAATATATTTTATTTCTCCTTGAGGAGCAGATAGATACACCTGGCTACAGCACATCTTCCCCAAAAATAGATGAAACAAGACGTGTGTGGAGCAGGAAGAATTCTGGGTAGACAGTGGGCTCTTCGATGATACAGGAGATTGAAGTGAGGGGGGAGGGGTCCTGAAGCACCCCTTCTCTGAAGGAGTCCACCCCTATTTGGGATGGGCTGTGGGAGAGATGCGTGGATCCAGGGACTCGGCCACCACTTTCTGTTGTACCATTAGAATGTTTGAATATACGGTCATTGAAGGCAAGGAGGGCCCCACAGCTTTAACCACCAGCCCTGACACAGGTCGGGGAGGAGAGAGAGAGAAGAAAAGATTCTCTCCCTCTACCCAGCTTGTAAGGGGAGAAACCAAGGTCCAGTCACTCAAATGGGGAAGTCTTTATTGAGCACCTACTATGTGCCACGCACTATGTAAGGCGCTGAGGATCCAGAGATGATCAGGGCATAGTCCTTGCCAACAAGATGCTCACAGTCTAGTGAGGGAGACCATTCACTCACTCAAAAAAATTCTTGAGCACCTACTATCAGCCAGGCAGAATTGCAGGTGCTAGAGATGCAACTGCAAACAAGACAGACTTGATCCTTGCCTTCTCGGAGAGCAAGACTTGATGCAGGAGGCAGGTACATAACAGGCAGTTAGAATTCAGGATGATGTGTGCTATGAAGGGGAAAGGACAGTTGCCATGGGAGGGATCCAGGGCAGGCATATGAGGGACACTTACCCTGGTCTGTGAGAGGCAGAAGCAAGGGGGATGTGGGAGAGGCAACACCAAATGTATCCCAAAGGGTGCATGGCAATCAGGGGCAAGACGGCGCGGGGGGGTGTTCTGGGCCAGTCTGTGTGCCTGTTCAGCATCCCACCAGGAGCTGTGGTCAAATCAGGCTCAGGCTGAGTTTCTTCCCTCTAGGCAGGGGATGGCACTGGCTTGCTCTAAAGAAGCTCTTCCAACAGCAGGGAATGCCAGATGATAATCCTAACAGAGCCAGACCAGGGAATGAGGTTATCAGTTTTTCTCTATTCTACTGGGAAGCTTCTGCCTCCGGGCTGGGTTATTTGGGAAGCCTGGAGGGCGGGAAGGCTCTGTGGAGGGTCTTACTCTTTCCACCTCCCCCTCACTGATAACAGTTTTGAAATAAACCAGATTTTAAATAAAAAGAAACAGGTGATCTGTCTCTCCAGCTGCAGCTAAATACAAACCAGGACAAGAAAGAATTATCCTCATAATGTTCCTACCTGCCCAGTCCTAACCAGCTCGCTATGGGGCAGAGGTGAAGCGGCAAATCAGCAAATCAGGAAAGGCCACTTGGGATAAGAGAGAGGCCTGGGTGAAGGCCCAGTGGCCAGGGCACCTGTGGCATCTCTGGGGAACTGCCTTCACTGCAGAGAGGAGGTTGGCACAAGCTCATGAAGGCCCAAGATGTTAGGCTAAGCAGGTGGGGGCAGTGAGGGACCCCTGAGGATTTTATGGTTTAAATTTTGACAAGTTTTTTTATAATACAAAAAATAGAATAATGTCACACTCTTGTACCCACCATCCAGACTTAAGGTTTTATTAAGCTACTATCAACATTTCTTCAACTTTGCTCTGGAGTTGTTTTTTTGTGTGTTTTTTTTGCGGTATGCGGGTCTCTCACTGTTGTGGCCTCTCCCGTTGCGGAGCACAGGCTCCGGACGCGCAGGCTCAGCGGCCATGGCTCACGGGCCCAGCCGCTCCACGGCACGTGGGATCCTCCCGGACCGGGGCACGAACCCGTGTCCCCTGCATCTGCAGGTGGACTCTCAACCACTGCGCCACCAGGGAAGCCCTGCTCTGGAGTTTTTAAAAAGAAAATAAACAGGTCATGACAGATAAAATTGAAGCTCCCTTCCCCCACTCCCAGTACCATTCTCCTTCCTATCAAAGGCCCCACCATCATGAATTTGTTTTTGTATTTTTTACCACATACATAGATCCAAGAATAGCATATTATATTGCTTCAGTGCTTTTTGAAAAACTGTCCAACTCTTACGATATAATTTACAACTTGATTTTTTTCACTCTGAATTTTTAAAAATTAAGTCTTCATTTGAGGTTTTTGGCAAAGCATTACAAGGGTAGATCTGGGTTTGTAAGATCACTCTGGCGACCAAGCAGAGGATTCCAAGTGACGCGGAGGACCGAGGATGGTAACAGTGGGAAAGAGGGTAACAGATGTTCCGAAGGTAGAACCCACACATTAGGTCACTGATCTGCAAGCCAGCGAGGGCAGGGATTTGTTTTGTACACATTGGTCTTCAGCACCATGAACAGGGCCTGCCTCAATGAAGATGCTCAATAAATATTGAATCAGAGAGGTTTTAGGGGCAGAAGAACCCAAGATGACTCCCAGATTCCTGGCCCAACGTGACTGACCCAATGATGGTGCCAGCCTCCAAGACGAGGGTCCCAGGAGGAGAAGCTGGATTGCAGGGAAAGATGTATCCAGAAGTTGTCTTTCTGGGCCAGAGGCAATGAGGTTGCGGTGCACAGGAGGGCTGGGGTTAGGAAGCAGGCCAGACTTCCGGTTCTCAGGATTGAAGGCTATGAAGGATTTGGAGGGACCCAGAGATTGGAGGGGGGAAGGGTTCAGTCCTGCTGGGGCTGAAAAAACAAACCAAATTTTAAAAAAGCAGTTTCCTCAGAAGGCCAGGAGGGCAGGACCCAGCTTCTGCATTACCCACAAGAGTCTCACTGCCCTGTGCGCAGTGGGTACCCACAGCCCATTAGCCAAGGCAGAGGAGGAGGAAGGTGCAATAAGTGCTTCTAGAATCGTAAAGACCTGTCAGATGCCCACACTCCTGACTTTGCTCTCACTCCATACTCATCAACAAGATGGGTGGGCGGGGCACTCACTTCCTAGGGACTTATTCTTGACCAGATCTAGTCTTGATATTTGGAGAAGGATGTGAAATATAACCTGCTTTCCTGCTCTTAAGACCCAGAGTTCTGGCCATCACCTCGAAAGGCTACCCTCCCAAAGCCGCTGCCACCCCTTGCCTTCCTCAGCCCGCACTCCTGCCCCAGTCCCAGCCATCACCCACCCTCTGCTGCCAATTCACCTTTACCCAGTCCCCTGCTCAGTCTTATTTTTCTCCTCCTCTGACACACTCCCCTCCCCTGGAAGCCTTCCCTACCCCGCCCTTTCCCTGCCCCTAGCACCAGTTTCCTGAACTGAGTCTGGCAGCTCATGGCTCCATCCTTATCTGTCTCTGTTCCTCTTTTCAGCCCCTCACCCGGCCTCAGAGTTCTTTGGGACCTGGGTATGGCTATGTGGCATTTCCCCCCATCATTCCTGGGTTTGGGGGCAGGAATGATTTTACCAACCCCACTGCCCCTCTCTTGGGGGTTGGGACCAAAGAGTCATTTTAGTTTTGTCTGATCTGGTGGAGTAAAGCATTTCCTTCTCTCAGAAATGGAGCTGTCATGGATCTAAGTCACTCGACTTCCTTTCCTGAGCGTACTTGCAATTTAGACCTGTTCTTTATTCAAGGAATTTTTTTTTTTTTTTTTTTTTCGGTACGCGGGCCTCTCCCTTTTGTGGCCTCTCCCGTTGCGGAGCACAGGCTCCGGACGCGCAGGCTCAGCGGCCATGGCTCACGGGCCCAGCCGCTCC
>NW_006795399.1:4923874-4934864 GCF_000442215.2 Lipotes vexillifer
TAGGGAAAAATCTTGGAAGGACTGGCCAGGGTCTGGTCTGTCCAATTCTCCATGAGCCTGCCATTTGACGGGGTGGTGGGATCCATTGGGAAGGGCCCCTGTCCCCCCAATCCAACCCCTAGAGTCACCCAAGGACCAATCTAACGATCCTCAAACTGGGCTGTGACCAGTCCCCTTCCACCATGAACTTGGACAGGCTTCTGGTTTTTATCAGAGCAATACACCCTGCAGAATACCACCTCCCTGAATCCCCACCTGAACAGAGGGTCACATTATGTAGACTTCCACCTTAAACAGGGGGAGACCCAGCACGGGTCCCAAAGTCCTGTAACTTGCCCGGCAAATTGAGGATCTTCCTTAGTGGGGAAGCTCTGGGGACTTCCTTTCTTCTTCTTTTTCACCTATCTGGACTCTTACCTTTCTCTACAATCAACATGTATTACTTACACAATTAAGAAGAAAACAAAATTTTATAAAGACCAGAAGTTAACCATGGTGGTGGCTACTGCTGGGTTGGTTACAGAGCCCTAGGTAGGTGTGTCCTGTGGATGTTCTAATGAGTCAAGGGCCACTCCAAGGCCCTTTGGGAACATGAAAGCCTTGAACCCTGGGCAGCCCCAAGGCTGGGCCAACAGAGGGCACCTACAGAGGACTAGAGTGGGGGTCAAGAGAGGAAAGAGTCCACGAGACCTGGATGGGCAAATCCCTCCCACGGTCATAAAATTTAAAGGCTTTTGTCCATCTAAGTGACAGGCAGTCTCTGGGTTTTTTCCTTAAGAATCCAACCGATTTTGGGCTTCCCTGGTGGCGCAGTGGTTGAGAGTCCGCCTGCTAATGCAGGGGACACGGATTCGTGCCCCGGTCCGGGAAGATCCCACATGCCAAGGAGCGGCTGGGCCCGTGAGCCATGCCCACTGAGCCTGTGCTCCACAATGGGAGAGGCCACAACAGTGAGAGGCCCGCACACCGCAAAAAAAAAAAAAGAATCCAACCGATTTTAAGTATTCTGCTTTGCTACCTTCCATAAAGTGTGACTCTTCACTGGGTTGATGGTTAGTGGTTCAGCTGGTAATTATTAAACAGGAAGGAACCAGAAATAAGTTATCATAAATTTACACTGGATACTTCATGTTCTTAATGATAAACTGGAAGGTTAAACAGTGGAAATAGTGGTGGTTTTGCTCTTTTTGTTTTGCTCTTTGAAAGCATTATGAGCAAGTCGGAAATCCTGGCTCTTGTCCAGGCTCTGTCCCTGACATAAAGATTCTCAAACTTTTCTCCCAAAGTCCCTTTGATATTAGAGAGAGAGGAGTGAATTGGACCCCAGTGGTCTGGGGGCTCAGCTTGAAGGGGCCTCACTGAGGGCCAAATTCTTTTGAGGCCTTAAGTTCTAGCTTTAAAATCATGCAAATTTGGCATTCTATTACATAGTATATTTTTTATGGCTTATAAAAAATGATGTTTGCCATCAAAGAACCACTGTGGTCCTCAGAGAGGCTTCTTATGCATCCTGTGATACTCCCACTATGCGGCCTCTGTACCCCAGGTGAGGAATGCTTCCGTGTGTGCCCCTCTCTCCCAGTAAGTCCCTTCTCTATTTGCCCTTTTCATTTATCAAACTTCCCTGCCATTGTCCCAGGTTATATCTCTAATGACTACATTTAGTGAGCACTTATTACGTGCTAGGCTCTGGTGCCAAATGCTTTATACGGATTATGTCACTTAAATTCTCACAAGCACCTGAAACTCAGAGAGGTGAAGCGGCTTCTCTAAGGTCACACAGCTGTCGAGTGGCAGAGTGAGGATTCAGACTCTGCTTGCTTGGAGTCAAGCAGACTGTGGCCACTTGCCACCTCCAGGGGCCAAGCCTGGAGCACCTGGCCAAGTGAGTAGTAGCCTTCTGAAGAAGGAGACAGCTGTGGGACATCTAGAAAGAGCGTGGATATGGTATAGAGGGAGTCAGAAAAGATAGGGTTAGGTCCAGCTCTGTCCGTGACTAGCTAGGTTCTTGAGGGAGCCCTTTAGCCTCTGGGGCCTCATCTGTAAAATGGGATGAAAACGGTTTGTGAGGAGGACATTGGAAAAAAGATGAGCCTTAGAGTCTACATCTTAGATTCCTTTCTTGTTCTACTGCTTACCCACTATGTCATCTCAGGGAAGTCACTAAATCTCTAAGCCTCTAAATGTGGAAAATGACATCCACCTCATAGGACTGCTATGGGAATTAAAAACCATAGGTGTAAAACACCTGGGACAGAGTTCAGCATGCAGTAGTTGCTCAAAAAATGCTTTCCAATAGTAAACCTTGTAATGGTATTGGCGGTAGTATCCATAGTAAGAAATTGTGATTATTAAAATGAGGGAAATGTGTGAGAGCGAAACTACAAAGTAAGGCAATCCCTTAAAAATAAGGAACTGGAGAAGGGTCTGTCTTAATGCACCCCCCCAAAAGTTCTGCTGGTTGCAGGCCTGGAGCTCCCTTTCACTAAGAAACCTTTAATGTAAGTCAAAACCAGAGAAGGAGACACACATCATGGCTTGGGGGTGTTTTTGGTTTCGTTTTTTTCCATGTTCTTTTTCCATCTCTTCTTCATGATCCCAAAAGGAACACGCCTCTAACTCATTCCCGCTGCACTGGTGCTGGGCACCCAGAACACATCTGCGTAAAGGCCTTCCCTGAGGAAAGACACCAAACCTCTCTGGAAAGCGGTGAGCAGAGTGGGTGGCGGCCTGGGGAAAGAATGCCTGGGGCAGGTCGAGGAGGAGTAGGGAGGATGCAGGCCCCTCTGCCAGCCAGTTTGGAGGACAAAGTCAGACCCTCCAAGGGAAGAGACTCAAATTCTCTCCCAGCTTTTTAATTTTTTTATTTTTTGGCTGGGTTGGGTCTTTGTTGCTGAGCGCAGGCTTTCTCTAGTTGCGGCAGGCAGGGGCTACTCTTCGTTGCGGTGCGCGGGCGTCTCATTGTCATGGTTTCTCTTGCTGCGGAACACAGGCTCTAGGCGCGTGGGCTTCAGTAGTTGCAGCATGCGGGCTCAGTAGTTGTGGCTCGCGGGCTCTGGAGCTCAGGCTCAGTAGTTGTGGCGCACGGGTTTAGTTGCTCCGCATGTGGGATCTTCCTGGACCAGGGCTCGAACCCGTGTCCCCAGCATTGGCAGGTGGATTCTACCACTGTGCCACCAGGAAAGACCAAAGTGTCTCCCAGCTTTAATGTTAACTAAGTCCGACTCTGTGACTCGGCCACCAATCCCTCAGTGTGGGCAGGATCCCGCAAGGCCACTCGCTGACGTCTTGGAGAACTTGTGTGGCCCCTGTCTTGGCAGCCACACACAGGCACTTCCCAGAGTCTCGGTGATGGGGACTCTCTCTAGAGTTACTCCAGGCTTTGACCCAAGACTGCCTCTGCATCTCCGGTCGGGGCCTCACAGCCTGCAGGGAGTTTGCCAAAGCAGGTGGGGCTTCCTGAGTGGCCAAGATGCTGTGAGTGGGAAGGTTCTGCTCTCCCTGGGCCTTTGCCCCCTAAGCTGGAGTCCCAGGCACCTCTTCCAGTTTGGAAAGCAGATTATTTATGGTTTATTTTTGACACCAGATCATCGCTGCCCAAGTTTCATCAATTTGTCACTGTTTTTATTGTCAGCAATTGCCCATAACTGGAGCACATTTAAAATGTCATTGATCTTGGTATTACAGTGTCATAATCTGACAGTAATAGGTGTAGCCAGCACAGGAAGCCCAGGCCCTGAGATTGATGGCGTTCAGCACACCAATTATATTCTGTCCATCTAAGTGATAAAAGAGTACGTAGGAGGCATTCAATAGATAAATTAGATATCACTCCCAATTATGTCCCTTTATTTTATGGAGTCATGTGTTCCCCTTAGAACTTTTTTTCTTCATTTGGCTTGTAAAGGGATACTACTTGACCCCCAAAGACTGGGGCCGCTCCCTTGCCTGCCCCACCTTGGGTTTAACCCTGATCCCTCCCTACCTTCCAGAAGCTTCTCACCTGGGCTCTCCCTGGAACTCAGCTGGGAGCCTCCCCAGTGCAGTGAGTGGTCACAGGTGTGGAGGGAAGGAGGTGGAGGTGCCCCAGTGTCTGGGGAGTGTCTGGATCAGGCCCGCGGGAAGGACTAGGAGATCTAATGATGCTTTTCCTTCAAGGGACTCTAGCCAAATAAATGAAATTGGGAGAGGAGCCATTCAACGGGTTAGGATCCTCCAGCCCCAAACACGAGCAGAGCCTTCAAATTAGGACAACTAGTGAATTGTTACAGCTGGGGAGAAGGAAGATGGTTGGAAAGCTTCCCGTCTTCAGGAAGTGAATTCATCCAACTCCCTGCCTCCACTCTAGCCCGAGTTGGTTGAGCCAATTCAAACCTTTCCTTGGAAGAAGACCCCAGAGCCTCCCACACCCCCATTCCAATCCAGATTAGATGCCTTCCCCAGCTTGACTCCTGGGGAGGTGATGGGATCCCTGCTAGAGAGCAAGCTCTTAGGAGCAGCTCATTTTCAAGAGGAGAGCTGGCCCGAGGCCAGAACAGAGAGGCAGGGGACAGGGAGAGTGAGGGGGTCACGTTATTTGGGGCCTGGCTTATAATAAACTCTGAGGACAGCCTTGACCTTATCCAGGCCCCTGTTCCCCCATCCCCCCATGTCCCCCTGAAGCCAGCAGGAAACACAGAGAAGGCCGAGACGCCAGGTGGTAAAACAGCGATCCAGGTCCATTTACTGAGCTTTGCAAGAGACAGTGTCCATGGGCTGGGCTGTTCCCTGTAGCCTGTTGCCATCTCAACTCTTATAAATAATCCTGGCACTAAGTGCGCTGTTACACTGAGGGGAAATTGTTCTTATGGCGTGAAACCTGAGAATATGGGTCAGGGAGGAGCGATGATGGGGGGACAGAAGAGAGATGGGGAGCCATCACCCCGAGGCTTCTCAAGTACAGCCCTGAGCTGGTGATAGATGAATTTCTGGAGCAGCGGATGGCATTCCAAGTGAAATGTTTATAGGAAATGAGTGTGATTTAAACAACGTCTTGGCCGATAAACACCAGCCAGATGGGGGGAGAGGGCCAGGTGAAGGGTGGAGGAATCAAAGGCCTGGAGGCCCCCAGTATTAAGCAGCTGTCTGAACACTGCTCAAACACACACACCAGCTTCGGTCTTAACATGTTTTTAAGAGCTGGTTATGATTTCCTTGAGGGCAGCTCAGATTAAGACTGGAGTGGAGACCCCAGCTGAGTGCCTTCAATAACTGTCCATCACATCCTCTTTAGAGAGAGCAGCATCCTCCCCCCGGCTCAGGGAGCCTGGGACCGGGAAGGGCTGCCAGGGTGCCCTGCTTGTCAGCCTCTTCCTGGACAGCACTGGGGCCTGTTGACCTTTGCAAGGCCCAGCCCTGGATGCTGGGGCAGATCTTGGGGCCGGAATTGACCCCGCCCCCAGAGAGCTCTCAGTCTTCAAGGAAAGAGAAAACATACAACCTAGGAAAGAAGAGAGGGTGTGAAGAGAGTGGAGGATGGAAGCCAAAGAATGGAAAACTGTCACCAAATCCAGAACCTGGGCCTTTCTCACCATGTCAACTGCTGCCACCTTGGTCCGAGCCACTCACCTCTCACTTGGATTAGTGCCAGAACCTTTCAACAGGTCTCCCTGCATCTTTCCCCACCCCCTGCAATCCATTCTCAACACAAAAGACAGAAGGCCTATTTAAAACTTCAGTCTAATCATATCTTTCCTCTCCGTTTCATTCAGAATAAAAATCCAACTCCTTAAGACAGCTTAGGAGGTCCTATGTCACCTGGCCCCTCATTAGCTCTCTTACACCATCCCTTCCCACTTTCTTGCTCTCGCCACTCCAGCCACACGAGCCTCCAGGTTCCACAGACATGCCTGGCACATACCTGCCCCAGGGCCTTTGCACCAGCTTTCCCTCTGCTCGAAATTCTCTTCCCCAAGACAGCTGTGGGGCTTATTTACAACCTCACCTCTAGGCCTTTGTTCAAATACTACACTCTCAATGAGACCTCTTTGACCACCATATTTAAAATTGCAGACTTCCCCTTCATCCTGATCCCTCTCTCTCTGATTTATTTTTTTCTGTAATACCTTCCACCTAATACACAATAGAATTTACTTATTTAATAAATGTATTGTTTATTAACTGTCTCACCCTGCTAAAACATAAATGCCACACAGCAGGGGTCTTTCTCTGTTTTGGTCACCGATGTATCCCAAGAACCTAGACTAGTGCTCAGTAATAATTGCTTAATGAGTAAATGAAAAGGATGAGGTTTAACCAGGGCAGGGTACGGAGCGAAGGGCAGGGGAGGCCATCCCAGGCTTGGGGTCCACCTATGCCTTATCCCACTGTAGGCCATGAATGAGGACTGGGGGGAGGGTGGTGGTCAAGGTGATGGGCACAAGTGCAAGAGTTGGGCTAGACCATCACCAAAAATGGGGAAATTCCATTGGCAAGGGGTCTAGCCTGCATTTACCCCCTGAATCTGGTGGAAGACTTGGCTTTATGTTGGGATTTCATCATTTCAGTGACCAAAGTGCACTCTCGGATAATAGTACCAAAGGGACGTGCCAGGCAAGAACGAAGTGGTTGGAAATGACAGGTGGATGGGAATTCAGAGGCCTTCAAGGTCGGGGGAGGGTGTACGTTATTGTGTATGTCAGTGTGGGGGAGGGAACAAAATCATCATCTCAAAGAGGACGTTCCATCTCCACTGAGGGCAGGAGCTAAAACCATGAGCTACACCGAAAGTAGAAGGAATTGGAGTTAGACCTCAAGGAAGACTTCCCAACAGTGCAACAGGTAGTAGAAGGAAGATGTGGAGCCTTGTTCTCTGGAGAACCTAAGCAGGACCCAACTGGGTGACACCTCAGCCAGGCGAACACTGAGGGTCCTGGGATGGCAGAGTGGGGGCTTAGAGCCCTGGAGAGGACTCCTGCTTCTGCCTGGACCCCTGACCACACCCTCTGACCTGCAAGGCTTCTGAGCTCCTAAGGCATGCAGCCATCTCACCAGGGTGGGAGGGGAAACTGAAAATACTTGGTCCTCCAAGGCCCCACCCACCCAGGTGTGTCCCTTTACTCCTCTCCCCCAAACCTCAGTGCTCAGCTCAGCTTTGTGGTGACTCCAGGGTACAAGCCAGGAGATGTAGAAAGTATCTTTGGAGGGTTCTACAAGACAGTGGCTACTGCGGTTAGAATGGAGAGAGGACTTGGGTGGCCTGGTAGTCCTGAGCATGGGACGGAGACTTACCTGTCACTGTACAACTTTTGATGTCTTTTGAGTGTTCAACTATGTACACGTATTTCATATTTGAAAAAAATAAGATAATTAAAATCAGACAGAAGTGACGACAACAATAATAACAACAAAGAACAGATCCAGGGACTTCCCTGGTGGTGCAGTGGTTAAGAATCCGCCTGCCAATGCAGGGGACACGGGTTCGATCCCTGGTCCAGGAAGATCCCACATGCCATGGCGCAACTAAGCCCGTGCACCACAACTACTGAGCCTGTGCTCTGGATCCCGCAAGCCACAACTATTGAAGCTCGTGTGCCTAGAGCCCGTGCTCCGCAACAGGAGAAGCCACCGCAATAAAAAGCCCGCACACTGCAGCAAAGAGTAGCCCCCGCTCAAGGCAACTAGAGAAAGCCCGCATGCAGCAACAAAGACCCAACACAGCCAGAAAAAAAAAGATCCAGGGAAGTGGGAACTTGATGCCTGCAGTTGCTACCTGAGGATGATGACCCTTCTTGCCCACTTGCACCCTCCTCTTCATCTGGTATCTCCATTCTCTAGAGGCTCAGAGAGGGATGTGGCTGGTCTGATGTCACACAGCGTTCAGGGGCAAGCAAAGATCCCACGGTCATGTGTCCAGACTCTCAGTGTCAACCTCCTCTCCTGGTCTTCAACGGCCCAGTCTCCCCCTTGCCCTCTCCATGTTATTTGCAGGGCTGTGTATATGCTACCAGTCAACCTTCAGTGAGATTTTTTTTTTTTTTTTTTTGCGGTACGCGGGCCTCTCACTGTTGTGGCCTCTCCCGTTGCGGAGCACAGGCTCCGGCCGCGCAGGCTCAGCGGTCACGGCTCACGGGCCCAGCCGCTCCACGGCATGTGGGATCTTCCCGGACCGGGGCACGAACCCATGTGCCCTGCATCGGCAGGCGGACTCTCAACCACTGCGCCACCAGGGAAGCCCAGTGAGATATTTTTAAAGCTGCATGGTCTGAAATGTCATCTTCCCCAGGGAGTCATCTGTTTATAGAGCTCTCCTCTGTCCCCTGGTCTGGGGTCTGATCGTTTATTCCCTCCCTTCCTGCCTCCCTCCTCTCCAGCACCCTCGACCACCAAAGTAGCTCTCCCCTGAAATTTGGCCCTGCCCCAGTGAGACACGTGACCTTGAGCAAGTCGTTTAACCTTTGTGTGCCTCTGTTTCTTAATCTATAATTGAGGATCGTGACCTCCCTCCCACGGCTCTTCATTCATCCATTTGTACAACAAGCATGTATTCTGTGCCAGGCGCTGAACCCGGCACTGAGGATCACATGAGACAATGTATGTGGAGTTAGTGCAGAGACACAGAGAGTTACTGCCAAGGCCTCCTTCCCTGGATGATTTTCTGGCCTGGGCGTTCCAACCCCCTCAACTAGCATGCCCTTGGAAGAATTGTTTCACTGTCTACTCCCAGGCTCTCAGCTTCCAGCACTGCTCCTGGGGTGAGGCTGACATCCTCCTCTGGATAAAGTGTCAGCCGCTGCAGAAACAGCCTCTTTCCCAGCTTTTCCCACTTGGCTAAGTCCTGAGGGCACCACTTTGCCCACAAGAAGGAATAATGCTGAAATTCACCTATGGGCTTTTAGTCTGGAGCTTCAAGAGTATCTACTCCTGTCCTGTAGGGACCCCGACCCTGGGAGTTGAGGCTGGGAGGGTGGACAGGGAATCTGTTCAAGTCCCAGCTCTGTTCATTTCTCTGCTCTCCTGAGCCCCTCGCCTCTTTGGGGACGGGCACAGAGGCAAAGGCTGGGATTAGAAACTCCCTCGCATTTGCCTTCCTCTAAATGTAACCTGGGCTTTGGAGGAAGATGACCCTTTCTTCAAAACGACAACAGCTACCTCCGAGCATATAGGAGCTGGTTTCAGATAGAGGAAAGAGAAGTTTCCAGAGCTCTCGAAAGGAGGCCATCCCCACTCCCTGCCTGGCCACTGAGGATTGGGTATCACTGGGAAGGAGGGGTGTTTGTAGAAAGAATGTGCTGCTTGACAAAATCCCATCAAAGTGATGATGATGCCGATGGACCACGGTGATGGAGGGGTCAGGTTTAGACATAAGGAGGCACTTCCTGATTGTCAGGAAACAGGTTTAAGGAGAGAAGTTGGGGAGGGTTAGATGGAACCACCCAGACTCAGTTCTCCCAGAGGCAGGAAGAGGGGTGAGATGATTTGGGGGTTGCCAAGGATACAGGGATTCCATGATATTGCAGAGCTGGCAGGGACGGGGAGGAGGCCAGTTAGATGTCAGTTCATTCATGTCTAGAGCACAAACCCCACGGACAGGGACCAGGCTCTCTGGAACCCCCAACATGCGCAGCACCAAGCCTCATACAAGGCAGACCATAGAATCTGACTTCAGGGGACAAGTCTTCCCCTGGCAGATGGTGCCAACTCCACCCCTGGGGAAGGACAGCTGCTTTCCAGCCTCAGCAAAAAAATGATTCCCGGGGCTTCCCTGGTGGCACAGTGGTAGAGAGTCTGCCTCCGATGCAGGGGATGCCGGTTCGTGCCCCAGTCCGGGAAGACCCCACATGCCGCGGAGCGGCTGGGCCCGTGAGCCATGGCCGCTGAGCCTGCGTGTCCGGAGCCTGTGCTCCACAACAGGAGAGGCCACAACAGTGAGAGGCCCGCAGGTAGAAAAAAGGATAGGAAATATTGAAGTGTCACTAAGGTATTATTTAGAGTACAGAAACTATCACTGAGAAGCTGACACTGCAGCAAAAATTGAAAGTATAATAGGGAGCAAACCATGAAGAAATTAAAAAAAAAAAAAAAAAAAGATTCCCGACAGTCAGACCCGGAAGTATTTCTTTGTGTTCAACCTCAATCCTGCTTGCTTTGATCTCACTGTGGGGTTTGCCCATCCCCAGAGGACAAACTGAGCAGGGAAGGCTGTGGGAGAGTTGGCCAAACTCTCAAGCACCTGTCTCAGCTTCTGGGGAGTCCCGTGGAGACAGAAGGGGGTTCTTCTCTGCACCTGCCACACTCCGCAAGGAGATAAGCAGAACAGCAGAGGGCAAGGGGAGTTGAGTTCAGGGAACCCCACCTGGCTGGGGGTGGAAGAGCTCTTCTGGATACTCAGCCCCTCTACCACCGCACCCAGAAAAGACTGCAGCTTCTGGAGAGAAAGGACTGATCCTGCATCATTTCAGCAGCCCGTGCCCAGCGCTCAGCAAATACTCCAAACACATGGGTTGAAGGAATAAATGAGACCGGCAGCTGGAGTGGGTCTTTGGATAAGGGTTCTCCTCTCTGGGCCTCACTTTCTCCACGTGTAGAAGGAGGGGGGTGCGCTAGGTTAAGGTTTTTTCACCCCTGCTCCCCTGTTCTCTCATCTGTTCCTTTCCGATTCTCTCTACATCCTCACTTCTCTCCCCCTTTAAGTCCCTGTCTCCCACTTAACCCACATTCTCTGCCCTCCCCTTCTCAATCTCCCCCTCTCCCCAGCCAACTTCCTCCTGTCTTCCCCTTTACAGGTGTTTCTCTCGCTTTCTGTTTCTGGTGATTCCTCCCCCACTACCTGGCCCCCTCCCTGGAGCCCTTTGTGTTCTGGGTTCCCCTCCCCCACTGCTCCCCGGTTCTAGCGCCCCCTTCCTCGACCTTAGACGCCAGAGCCGGGAGATTAGAAGGAGAGGGGCCCTAAAGCGGCCTCTGCCCTGCCCCCGCAGCGGCCCCCCCCCCACCGGTGCCCAGGTCCCCCACC
>NW_006795399.1:4935431-4938890 GCF_000442215.2 Lipotes vexillifer
CCCTCTCCCAGCAGCCGGTGCCGCAGCGCGCCCTCTCCCCGCGCTAATGCGATCTGGAGAGACCCGGGCGGGCGGCGGGCAGTCTGGCCGAGCGTCCTGGGCGGCGCTGATGGATGGTCCCCTGACAGTAATCGCAGAATGAGGACGCGCTGGCGACGCTCTCGCCCGAGGCCCCGCTGTTCGGCGAGCCCCGGAGTCCCTCCCTCCGGAGCGACTGCCTCCCAGGCGCTGTCCCCATCCCACTGGGCTTTGGGGAGGCCTGCGGCCTCCAGGGGAAAGCCGAGGTAGGGGCTTTTCCTGCCCTGTCTCCCGCAAAGCACTGGTTTCTGTTTGGGATTCATCCCTGGATCCTACACCGCTTCTGTTTGATTCAAGCTACCCATCTCCTTGAGCCTCACTTTCCCCTTCTGTATAAGGGGAAATGTGGTCTTTCTAAGCCTGGATGGAGAGTGTCAACAGCAAAGGAGAAAATACTGAGGAAAGTTACCACTCTCTCTGAAGCAGAAATCGAGTTTTACTTTTTCCTTCACGGTGTTCAGAGCAATCTGGGCCAATACACGAAGCTGAATGAGAGCTGGGCGGATATTCACACGCCTACTATATGTCTGTACAAGTACACACGTCATAGTGTCTGGGGCTATCTAACAATATCAGTATGCTTAGGTGTCTTTAGGGAGAAGCAGGTCAGCACAGATATTACTTCAGGAGGTGACAGCCTCAAGGCCCACCTACCCATCTAAGCCCCAGCCCCATCCAGTCTTGGGATCCCCTTCAATCCAGGGCCGGGCTGACTGAGGGGTGTGAGGAGAGGGTCTCCCTTGGGGAAATGTTCCTGGATGATTTCCCACCCCCTCACCACTTCCAGGTGACCTAGAGTTCTAAGGCTCCTCCGCTTCTCCACCCCAGGGGATCCCCCTTGGGCAAGGGCCCATCAGAGGGCTGGCAACAAGGACCCAGAACCCATTACAATTCTGAGAGCACACCCAGACGCCTCCTCACTCCCTTTTAACCTTTCCCTCTCGTCGGAAGCCAAATTGAGTTAGTCTTGAGTTTTGATTTAATTCCCGAAATGGAGTCATAATCTGTTTAGTGTCCTTTTTCCCAAGTCCTGGGTACTGAAGTGTGTGTGGGGAGAGAGGGGGAGTTAATGAGAGAGCAGCTCTGTGGCTTGTGGAGAACCTCACACACTTAACCTCCAAGCAGCACCAGAGAGCAGGAGACACGAGGGCCGAGTTGCTGAGGAGATCACGATGACAATGACTAATACTTGTTGGGCACCTCCGTGTGCCAGTACTGAGCTAGGCACCGCCCGTGCAGTTAACAATTAAGTCTCACAACTAGGGGCTTCCCTGGTGGCGCAGTGGTTGAGAATCCGCCTGCCAATGCAGGGGACACGGGTTCGAGCCCTGGTCTGGGAAGAGCCCACATGCCACGGAGCAACTGGGCCCGTGAGCCACACCTACTGAGCCTGCGTGTCTGGAGCCTGTGCTCCGCAACAAGAGAGGCCACGACAGTGAGAGGCCCACGCACCGCAATGAAGAGTGGCCCCCGCTCGCCGCAACTAGAGAAAGCCCTCGCACAGAAATGAAGACCCAACGCAGCCAAAGATATAAATAAATAAAGAAGTTTAAAAAAAAAAAAAGTTTAAAAAAAAAAAAGTCTCACAATTACATTCCAGGTAGGTACCATTAATAGTCCCAATTTACAGATGAAGAAACTGAGACTTAGGTCAAGTAGTTTACTCTGCATCCTATGGCTATTATTAAGTGGTAGAGCCCAACTTTGAAACTGCAGTCAGACCATAGAGCCTATGCTCTTAAGCACTTCCCTGGATGACCCTGGGCTAGATGCTTAACTGCTACAGGCCCCAGTTCCCTTATCTGCATAACACAGATAATAAATAGGGATAATACTATACTCCCTTCACAGGGTTGTTGTGTTGATTAAATGAGGTAAGGTATTCACCCCATTCACAGTAAGCATTCATTGTTTAAGTGCCCTAAACATTGGGGTGGGGTTGGGCAAGGGACAGGGTACAAGGCAAGGCAATGCAATGGGGTGATTAATCATTATAAATTGTTACTGTTGATAAGAATAGTTATCATGTATAATACTACTGGGCACAGGCAACCCTATGAGGAAAAGATTGTTATGCCTGTCTTACAGAAGAAGAAACTGAGTTTCAGATAAATTAAGTAAATTGCTTAAAGCCAACCAGTTAATAAATGGCAGAACCAAGCTTATATTCAAACACTGGGCCCTTGGACTCCAAAGCATGCGGCTCCCAGTGCCCCGGGGTCACAAGAGACTGGCCTCTCCTGGGGGAGGTCAGGGCTGAGGCCAAGAAGCCCAAGTCACACCTTCTACCACCTGGAACCCGATTTTCTCAGGTGAGCAATGTTTCCTTAAAGGAACAGGAGGAAAGTAAATAAAGAAGCAGCTGAGACAGTTTCTCCCTCCCCCAAAGCCAATGTGGGGCCTCCCTCCGCCCTTCACAGTCCTCTTCCCCAGTTTCCTCTGTGCTCAAGTTTGTGGCCATTAAATAGAAGAGGAGAAAGTTTGCACCAAGCATGAAATATTTATAAGTTAATTACAATATGCAGATTCTGTTCCCGGGGCTGATTTATCTTTTTGGAAATATGGGAAAAGATCCTGGAAACTTGTATCCTAATTGCTTAGCTTATTATTGTAGCAACGCGGTAGAAACTCCATTTACTATGTAACTACAGATTTTCCCCACTAGCTGCCTCTGCCTCTGTCACTGGTGGTCTGAGGATCATGTACTTTTCTGATGAGGGAGGGACCTTGAAGAGGTCAATTTGTCCATTCCCCTGTTTCCTCTTGGGGTGGCCCCTTTATAAATCCCAATAGTTGGAGGAAACGAGAAGGATGGGAGTCTGAAATTCTGCGATCTTAAGAGAAGCCAATCCTAAGTGACAGCCCCCCACCCCCTGAAGCAGTGTGGCTGCCGATGGGGCCCCATGTTGAGAAGAGGCTCTTGGCTGAGTATCCTTCCCGCTCTGCTCCCGGTTAACAAAGAGGAAAAGGGCAACGTGGCAGCCCTCCTAGCACCTCTTGTATCCTAGGGCCCATACCTCAACCCCTGGCTGAAAATTAGCATCACTTGAGGAGTGCTTAAAAGTCCAGACGCCTGGGTACTACTCCAAACCAACTAAATTAGAATCTCAGGAGGTGGGACCCAGGCATCAGTATTTCTTAAAGCTCCCCAGGGGGTTCCAATGTGCGGCAAATGATGAGAACCTAGAGAGCTGTAACAGAAGAGAGTGGCTGCTGGTCCAGGGCCCTGCTTATCTGCAAGACTCTGTCATTGTTATCGCTCCCTCTTAGATGCTGGAGGAGGCAATTCCTTCACTTGTATTGGAACCTGAAAAGCATCCTTTTCTCCCTTTACGAGAAGCTTCTGGTATTAATAAGTACCATTTATCGAGCTCCTGCTGA
>NW_006795399.1:4938900-4939203 GCF_000442215.2 Lipotes vexillifer
CTTGGATCTATGCAAATAAAATTTAATCTGATCTACACAACAGCTCCATAAGGTCAGTGGGTGTGTCCATGTTATGGATGTCTAAGAGAGGTTAAGTAGTTTGCCTAAGGTCATACAACCAGCAAGTGACAGATCTGGGATTTGAACCCAAAACCCATGCTTTTAGCCACCGTGCTACGCTCTCAGTTTCCCAAGGCTGGAAGGGAAGTGCGTCAAAGCTAGTATCTGAAGGGCCTAGGGGAATATCTTGGGGGAGGGGAAGGGAAAAGTGTAGAAAGGGGCTACACGTGGATGGGGAAGGAA
>NW_006795400.1:0-211 GCF_000442215.2 Lipotes vexillifer
ATATCATCTCACACCAGTCAGAATGGCCATTATCAAAAAATCTAGAAACAATAAATGCTGGAGCGGGATGGGAGAAAAGGAATACTCTTGCACTGCTGGTTGGAATGTGAATTGTTACAGCCACTATGGAGAACAGTATGGAGGTTCATTATAAAACTACAAATAGAACTACCATATGACCCAGCAATCCCACTACTGGGCATATACCCTG
>NW_006795401.1:0-9685 GCF_000442215.2 Lipotes vexillifer
AAAAATCTATAAAAAACTAGTTAAAATAGATATTTTCTATTGAAAGAGGTATCCAAAATAACCCCAAGAAACAGTATATCTCAACAGACTAATATATCTTGAGCAAATTGAAAATAGAGCTAAAATTCTACACCCTCAAGAGTTCCAAGCATACATATTTTAAGAGTATTGTGAAAGGCAGCCTTTAAGATGCCCCTTCTTTCCAATGATTCTTGCCTTCTGGAATTCATGCATTTGTTTTAGTGCCTGCTCTCACTAAATAGGGCTGACCTTGTTTAACCATAAGATATTGTGGAAATGATGGGTTGTGTGTAACTTCTGAAGCTATGTCATAAAATACACAAAATACATTGCACCTTCTGCCTTGCTCTTTCTTGATCACCCAATCTGGGGGAAACCATCTGCCATGTCATGAAGACTGCTTTAGCAATTCTATGGTAAGGTCTGTGTGGCAAGGAACTAACACCTCCCACTGACAGCACAAAATTGCCATCTGTGTTAGTAAGATATTTTGGAATTAGATCTGTCTGCCGCAGTCAATCCATCAGATAACTTGAGCCTCACCCAACAACTTGACTGCAACCATATGAAAGACTGAAAGCCAGAACCGTGCATCTGAACCATTCTTGGATTCTGATCCAAAGTTACTGTGTAATACAATAAATTTTTAAAAATTTATTGTTTATTTTTTATTAAAGTATAGCTGATTTACAACTAAACCACTAAACATTAGAGTAATTTTTTTGGCATAACAATAGATAATACAAGAATGTTCTACTATATTTTCAGAGAACGTAGTATATTTCTGTGGAATCCCTTATACCAGTGATTTGATCCTCAAAACCACTTTTTAAGAAAATCATACTGGATGTTCCAACAAGTTTTTAAAGGAAAAAAACCAAAAGCTAAAAGGCTTAAGATGATTTGTTCAAGGTTATACATGCAGAGAGTGATAAGGTTGAGTTGATCCAGGCCTAATGACTCCAAAGGCAATGCTCTTTCTACAAACCATCTGTCTCTTCAGATGCCAAAGTTTTAGTTTTCTAAATCCCTTAAATATTGTCTGGACCTATTTTGCAAACCACAGCTGCTTTGGTCCCATGGTGCTTTGCTTAATTTTTCTCCCCTCCCCTCCCCTCCTCTCTTCTCCTCTCCCCTCCCCTTTTCTTTAATTTCTTTCTTTTCTCTTTCTCTCTATGTCTGTCCTTCAATAACCCAGAGCAAAAGTGGAACTAAAATTTGTGTTAGTGGCGAAAAAGAAATGTTCATAAGTTCATTTTGCATCCATGGGAAAGACTGAGGCCTTCTTCTCTCCAGTGTGCAACTACTGTTCCTGTCTTCCTGATCATTTTCCTCAGCCACATTGCCGTATTGGCAGCTCTACGTTTGGAACTGAGCAAAAGGAAAGATGGAGTGGAGGAAATTTTGCTTACTCACTGTCTCCCACCACTATGCGCTCTGTCCACAATGCCCAGGGATCCCAGACACTGAACTAACAGCATAGAGTTTAGCGTCATCAACAAACATAGAGGGACTCAGACGACTATCATTCTAAATTATACCATGCTGAGAAACTAGGAAATCAACCCTACCATTTATTTAAGTATGTGTAGAAGGAGTATCTAAGTTTTCGCCAATATTCACAGCCTTGTGAATAGAGGCCTGTAGAATCTATTAGCAACTCAGCTGGTATCACAGTGACTATAATGTGAGACTAAAGGAAAAAAGGACCCAAACTGAGATAACAGAAGAAACAGAATTTCATAAAAACAAAAATCAAAACCAGTGAATTTTTACTGTTTTCCTAGATGAGGAGGTATTTATTATTATAATGAAATATATATTTATAATTCTAGGTGTCTAGAATAACTGAACTGTTTATTATCTGTAGTTTATTATTGTCTCTCTCAAATAATTACTTCCAGGAAATCAATATTTGTATTATCAAGAATTTAATCCATTTCATTTTACTTCTACAAATTTATTAACTTATAAACTCATGATAAAAATTGTGGATAAGAGCCTTGTTAGCTATTACTGAAAAATCATTAAAGATGCAAAAGACATATTTCATCACTGTTTTATGAATGGAAAAAAATAAATATTGCGTTTGTTTCTTTTTTTATTCCAAAACATTTTCTTCTATATAAGGGCTGAAATTTTCAAGGCAATACCATTCTTTAAATTATAAATTTGGTTTCCACTTTATCCTTAATGCACTGACTTCTCACCAAGTGTTCCAGGCCAGCAGTATCAACAGTTACCCTGTTTGGCGGCTTATAGTTCAAACTTTGACTCTACAGAGAAATAATAATAAAAATATCATTATGATTCAAGGGAAGATAATTATAAGGTGATAGATAGTGATGGTCTTAGAGGAGTCAGTTTACTGTCCTCAGCACTCTCCCTTTAGTCAAGAAGGGGGCACTGATTCATTTTTCTCTTGTGACTGTCTCAGTGATTCCTAGCAATTCCCCCTCATAGTGTACAGGGTTAAGAACGTTCTACAACCATCACGTGACAAAGAACTGATAAACCAGAGACTAAAAACATTATTTCTGAACTTTCCAAAACTGCCTGTTTGTTTTATGTTTTGAAAACCTGAATCTGCAGAATGTACTTGACTTGGGCCGAATTTGATTGCCCTTAAACCATCTGTTTCCAGAAATTGCGGGCTGTTAATTCATCTTTGCCTCAACCTCCCCTGCCCATGTTCCTTTCCTCCTGACCTACTAAAGTGCCTGTAACATAAATCCACAATAACCTATCACAAAAAACCTCTGCTAACTGATGGACAGCATTCTTACTTTTAGACTGACTCTCCTGCTGCAAGCAAATGAAGCTTTCTTTTTTCTCATCTGTTAGAGTTTAATCTAGGGCCCATGACAATAGCTTTCCTTGCCAAAGTGAGGGGACTCTGTTCTTGACTACTCCCTTCTCACTTTCCACAATCTCCTCTCAGGTTGTTTGTTCTTCTTTTATCCCATTGCTTCATGGCATTGGCTGTTCCATTGCTATGGGTCACTTTTGTAGCTTAATTAATAGTCAGAATCCTGGTCTTCACCAGAAATAATTCACAAAGCTGCTATTCTGTTCTCTGAGGAAAGTGGTATCTTTTAGCTCAGGCAACACCTTCCTCTCTACAGGTACCATTTCAGTATTGCAACATCTTGTAGGGTAAAGTTGAATACTCCATTTTGTTTCTGTTTGAAAACAACTTTGGAGATGTGTGAAGTAAATCCCTTCTTCCCCTTCTGCCTTCTTTCATTATTGTGTCATGTGGATATATACCTATCTTTCTTCTTGAAGAAGAAAGAAGAAAAGGCCAACCCCTCTATGCTTACTCCCGACCTAAGCCCTATTGATTTCTTAAGGCTTTTGCTCCTGGAATGATCCTCTGTATTGTCTATGTCATCAATTTTTCCCTTTCTACTGGACCTTTCCCATCTATAGCTAAACAAGCTTTAATAATGTCTATCTTAACAATAAATGACAAACCCCATAAAAACTGTAATCTAACAAAATATCATCTAAACTTAGCCCTAATTCCCTTCCAATTACTATCTCATTTCTCTGCTGCACTTCCTAAAAAAAGCCAAAAAACAAAAACAAATTGAAGGAATTATCTCTAGTCATTACTTCAATTCTTTCTTCTGCCTGCTCCAGTAATGATTTGATCATGACTACTCCACTGAGGCTGCTGTTGCCAAGGTCACCCATGACCTTCATAATATCAAATGCAATGTTTATTTTCTCTTTCATATCTTAAAGTCCAACCATACTAGACTTAATTGTCCATTCCTCCTTTTGAATCAGTTTTTCTCTTGACTTCCATTGCGTCTCCCTCTTCTAGTTCTCCTCTTACCTCAAAGGCCCCCATTATGATTTTTGGCTCTTCTTTCCCTGATATAAATGTTAGAATAGTACAGGAATTCATCTGAGTCCTTCCTCACTGTTTCTCTTTTTTTATCCACACAGTATTCTCAGGAGATTTCACCCAGTTCATGGTTAAAAAGCTGGGACAAAGTGAGAGAGTAACACTGACATATATACACTACCAAATGTAAAATAGATAGCTAGTGGGAAGCAGCTGCATAGCACAGGGAAATCAGCTCAGTGCTTTGTGATGACCTAGATGGGTGGGATAGGGATGGGGGGAGGGAGATGCAAGAGGAAGGAGATATGGGGATATATGTATATGTATAGCTGATTCACTTTGTTATAAAGCAGAAACTAACACACCATTGTGAAGCAATTATACTCCAATAAAGATGTTTAAAAAACAGAAAAAAAGAAGATGTAATCAGTTAATCCCTAATTCCCTTCAAATGCAATCAAATTCCTCATCCTGATTTACAAACCCCTTTTCTTCTCTTGTAATTCTGTCCCTCACTCAATATGCCTCACCAACACTGGTCTTCTATGTATATCTGAGCTTTCCCCTACCTGGAATCCTCTTTTCCCGGTTCTTTGAATGGCTATGTCCTTCTTATTAATTAAATATCATCTCCTTAGAGAAAACAACTTAATCACAATTATATGATTATATTTTCAGTATTTTTATAGCACTTATTATATGATAGTGTCTTATTATTTATTGCATAGACAGCTAGTATTTCCATGAGAAATCTGACAGCCTTGTATCTTTCATTAATTGTGGTGTACTAAATGCCTGGAATAGTGTCTGGCACAGAGTAGGTAATTAACGATCGTTGAATAAGTGAATGTATTGTAAATTTGGGCTTCTCTGTGATTCAGCTGAAAACCCTAAGCTGGATAAACAGACTGCTTACAGATACTATATATCAAAACTACTGAATTATTTTGCCTTAATGAGCTTGAAGTTCCTGGAAGAGAAATGTCTGAATTAGGTTCTAAAGAATGAATACAGTTTATTTAGACAGTGTCTTAAATTAATCTTTTTTTTCACTGCAATATGCTGGCATTTGAATGCATTTTAAGAATTAGAAAAGACAAAAATTGGTAAGAAAATACTGCACTTCTAAAAAAATATTTTATTTTTAAAGATCTCTGCTGATCTTTAAAAACCATTTAATTTTCACTTTTTAAATAATTGCATCTTTAAAAATAAAAACAAAACAGCAAAATGTATGATAGTTTCCTGACTTATGTATAACCTATTTGTTGTTGTTTTTATTAGACTAGCTGGTGATAGCATGATTTTCAGTCTCTTTCTTGAAAGCTTAATACAAAACCCATATGAGATTCAAATTTAAAAAAATAAAATCAAAGTACATGAAATTAAAACAAATGACACGTATTTACAACTGCTGTGTTAGAATGTAGGTTAGAAGGGGTGCATTGTACTGTTTGGAATATTAAATTTTACTGTATGCTCTGGGGAATCGGAGCTTTATCACAGGTTGAAAGTGTAAAAGCATTTAAACAAAACATAATTCCAGGAAGGAATGGCAATACATTAGGCAATTTAAAGAAACAAAAGGAAACATTTTCATTTTATCTATGTTAATGTGTACTTTCAAAAATGTGTGCATCTTTTTTTCAAAGGAATATTTGTTTTGTAAAAGTGAACTCAATTTGAATGTAATTCATAGACTTGTTTTAATTATGCACTTACTATGTTCCAAGCATGTGCTTGTTTCGGTCAGATATATTATACACTAAAATTATAATAATAACAAATGAAATCCAGTAATAGGCCCAGGGATTGACTGCAAGAGAACAGAATGAATTCCAAAATTCTCCATTTCTGTGTAACAAAATGTAAAGTTTTTTTATAGCTGTCATGATTGTAAAACTCATTATAGTCTTATTTATATAAACATTTTATAGCAAAATTGCACTTAAAAGAAAGCAGTAGCAACTGGACAGATCTTTGAAAAATCTGAAAAATTCAAATTAGAGTGAAAATGACCCTAATGATTAGCAAAAAATGGTGAATCAGAGAAAGAAATACACGATAGACTGGACATTTTACTGCTTTAAATCTGTCTTCCTTTGGTATTTTGAAAAAAACACTTTTCACTGGGGAAATAGTTTCTCCCATGTAATATATTATGAATTCTGGTCTATTCAGTATTGTAATATGCAGAAAAATAATATTATTTTAGAAAAATTAATGTTCTGTTAAGTCAAGAGTTTCAAAATGCTCCAAAACATAAGAGTGTGGTCCCTTTGCAAATCCAGAAAGGAACATACAGGGATCTTTACATCCGGGAGATGGAACTCAGAGTAAATGAGTAAGAAATAGATTCAGCATCCAATTATCTTTATCTATTTGTTGAGGCAGTTCTGAGCCACTTGTTGGAGAGATTAAAAGGTAAAAAAAAGCAATACAAATAGGTAAAGCTTTTGAATTTGGACAGCTCATGGCGGGAGAAACCTACAGTCAGATGTGAATGTTAATATTCATAGTAAATAGAAGAGATATTAAAGAGGTAATTAGCACCTTTCTTATAAATGTTTAAAATGCATAGCTAAGACAAAAAATGACCAGAGTGATGACAAGCATTGAAGACAATCAGGACATAAAATGCTAAACAAGAGATATTCAGAAAATACAGCATTATCCCAGTTAAATCAGTGACCAGGCACTTAATTGGTATTATGCATCTAAATGTTTTAAACAAATAATTGTCTGGTTATGAAAGTAATACGTCAATGTGGAGAATTTGGAAAATCTAAAAGCATAAATAAGAAAATGAAAATCGCCCATATCACTTCCACTCAAAGACAACCATTTAGCAAACTTATTTTCTTCCAGCCCTTTTCGCATGGACACATACAGCATTTAGGTTGGGGAAAGGGCAAATTTTGGATAATATTTTATATAACATTATATATTTAAATTATTTTTATTATTACATAAGTAATACACTTTCATTGTATGAGATTTTAATACAATAAATTGGCACATAAAGGAAATTAAAGCAAACCATAAGCCCACCATGCAATGAATCCATTGTTATTGTTAATTAACAGGTTGGTTTATAACCTTATATTATTTTTTCTGTTTACTTCTCCAGCCTTATCTACCCTCTCTTCCTAAACTTAATTTTACTTCTCTGCGCATGTGTCTCACCAATGTTCTTGGCTCATTGTTCTTGGCTTTTGGCTTAACCAGATGTCCTTGCAGTTTATAATACAGTCTCCCCACTTTCCATGCACAGGATTTTCCTGGCTGATTTATTTACATTGTGGTTCAGAAATCACTCCTTCTCTATCCCTGTCACCAGTAAGTAAGTCTTTCTTAATTTCACCTGCTCTCATTTCAAGTAAGTGATCATCAATTCTGGAGTTCCCATAAGATTTAGTATAAAGCTCCATCAGTTCACTTAGAAGAAATTGTACTTATTCTGTTTATGTAACTGTGTCTACCTCTAGAGCATGGCTCTTGTACCCGCTGTACCTGTCATAATATATAGCCTATGTTAGATGCTCAAATATTTTTAGTTAAAATAATAATAATTATATTAAAAAGTTTTATCTCTACCTTTTTCTCTTTGATGTTTTGGAACTTCGATTAGATATTTACCAATGTATATCTGTTTTTTATAAAAAATATTTCATTTTTCCTATTTGTGGGTATGTATGTATGTGTCTGTTTATACAACACATATACATTTAGTATATATATTAGTATGATTGGTACTCATATTAGTTTCGTAGGGCTGCTGTAAAAATTACCACATATGGTGACTTAAAACAACAGGGTTATTCTTTCACAGCTCTAGTGGTTACAAATTCAAAATCAAAGTGTTGGCAAGGCCATACTTCCTCCAAAGGTTCAGGGAACAATCATTCCTTACCTCTCCCTAGCTTCTGATGGCTGCTGATAGTCTTTCTCATTTCTTGGCTTATAACTGCTTTACTCCTATCTGTCTCCGTCATCGCATGTCCTTTTTCCTCTGTGTGTTTCCTCTGTGTCTCTGTGTCCAAATCTCCCTTTCTTTTCTATTATAAAAACACCAGTCACCGGATTTAGGATCCATCCTAATCTAGCATGTCATTATCTTAATTACCTCTGCAAAGACTATATTTTCAAATAAGTTCACGCTCACATGTACCAGAGATTAGGACTTGAACATACCTTTTTTGGGGATACTGTTTAACCCACTACAGTACATGATACCACAGATGCTCTATACATTTATATTGGCATATTGTCACCTTGGAATTCTCAAGAAAATCAGCTTTAGAGTCATGTTATTTAAAGTTGACAAATGGAAAAGTAGTATCTGCTGGAATGGGTTTGAGACATGCATCTATATTCCTTTTTATTGGTTTGTAATTTTAACAGATGTGTCCATTACTGAAGTCCCTGGGCATGTCCTTGTAAACTAAGTATCATATTATAAAATTCTAAGATGCTAATAATTCTCTTACAGGTGACTGAAAGGTGAACCTTCTGCTTAGCAGAGTAACACTAAATATAATTAGGTTTCACCAGCTATCCCATTAATTGAACATACTTCCTAAACTTAATTCTATGATGTGTTTTCTACAGTATTATTACTACGGATATTATCACTATAGATTTTGTTGGTTTCTTGTCCTGAAAGAGTTTAGAGTGCTTACACATGGTAAAATAAGTGAAATACATTTTAGAAAGTTAGTATATGAATGGATAATTCACATCATTTAAAAGAGATGTAAACTGAGACCTGAAACTTGAGTGATTTTTTGAATATTATGAGGCTGCCACAGTTAGAAACCTTACAGTTTAGATCCATGTGGTGAGGTGTAGGTAAAATATTGAGTGAATGGTATAATGTAAAATGGAATAAATGCAATAAAATTAAATTAGATACAGAGTAACTTAATCAAAAAATATAAACACGTGCTATGAGAACACAGAAAAGAAGATCTCCTGAACAATATATCATTTGGGCTGGAGGTTTATGTGGATTCATGGACAAACTATTGCTCAGAAAAATATTCATTCAACACATATTTATTGAGTGTACTATGTAGTAGGCTCTGCAATGGCTGTACCTGTTTTCGCTGATGGATTTTGTATCCCTAGGGTAGTGACTATGCTTATTTTTCCTTTAGCATAACCATGGTGAGCAGTGCAGTGGTAGAGAGAGAACTGGGTCTGTATTGGAGAGTCTGGATTTTTGGATCATGACTAATGATCACGAGTCCTCCCAATCATAGAACACTTTATAATTCACATTTAAATTGTTGGTTCAAACTGTCAAGACTGCCTAAGAAAAATGGTCAGAGGACACGCACTATTTAAAAAGAGGAAAAAATGATGTGGAAAAATGTTTATCCCCAAGAGGAAATACATTTATAAAAATTTAAATATTGAAGAATTTACCTATCAAAAACTTGTTTTTTATTTTAATATAAATTCCAACTACTGGCTAGTGGTGACAGTTCAACGACTACTCTAAAAATTATTAGTATGACTATCAATCCAAAAGTAACTTGGCAAAATATAACCATAATGTTTTCAATTTCTAACAAATTTATTTTATAAAATTATCATAAAACCTGACTTATATAGCACAAAGGACAATAATTATGGACTACAGGTTCTTAGCCATCTTTTGATTCATACATTTTTTGAGAACTTTATGCAAAATAGGTATTCTCCCCAGAAAAATGCACATACTAAAATTTGCATTAAATTTCAAGTATCAGTTGATCCTCTAAGGCATAAATCTGGATCAGTTTTCTTTCTCTTCTCTTTCCC
>NW_006795401.1:9695-60100 GCF_000442215.2 Lipotes vexillifer
CTATCTCTTGGTGAGGTTGGTTGGGGGTGATGCAAAACTAAAAGTAAAATTCTGAGAAATCAAGTAAACAGTTTATTAAAAATTGCCTACAATGACCAAGAATGTTTATCCCAGGAGGTTGAAAGTTAGGAAGTATGTTAATAAAATCCATTACATCAAAAGGACCAAGAACATAAGTAAACAAACAGAAAACCAGTAAATCACATGTGTCAACTCCTAGAATCTGAGAGGGAGAAGAGAGACTTCAAGCCAACTAGTTCAAAGTAACACAGCATTTGATGCCAACGATTCAGGCAGGGGTGGTGAGTAAAATTCATATGTATATATTGACGAAAGTGCATAGATAAGCATTTTCAGGTAATCTGAATTTAAATGAGCAAATTCAAATAATGTGTAGTATAAGTTCATGACAGACAAATAATTAATACACATAGATCTGATTTTCTTTTTAAATCCACATACCTAAGAAATTAAAGAATACAGACTAAGAACTTCTAACATTTAAACAAGAATTTTCTTCCAGAATGACATTGCTAAAATTAGTAACTTGACATAGTGAAACAAAAAATAGAAATCTGTGAATGTCTACTGAACTTTTAATAATAGTTTAAAATATTATATATAACAAGTATAAAAATATATATAATATTTTAAATGCTGTGTAGCCAGAACTATGTTTTCTCTGTGACTTATTTTCTAGCCATTGTGTATACAAAGCCCTTTCCCATTTATATCTCATGTGATTATTTATTCATTTCTCATTGGGTTTATATGTTTTAATTTTTCATATTTTTAACTTATCAATTTTGCCATATACTTTGATTTTCAAAATTCTTATTCTGATAAAAAATAGAATATTTCACAGTCTAATTTTGGTGGGGTACTAACATAACAGTTTTATTTTTTTTCTCCACTTACTACCTTAAAACATCCTCTCTTTCACCTCCCTTCTTTCCAGTTATTTTCAGGTATTAAAAAATATGTTTCTCTCTAAGCCAGTTTAAAATTTTTTCCTCATATCAAAATCTAATTTTCTCCTGCACCATTCCTTCTTATTCTAGCTCAGACCCAACCTGTGACTCAGAGACCTGCACCGAAGGAAGATAGTTTGTCTGTTCTTTCCCTCTCCTGATCTTGTTCTCTCCTTCATACAGTATTGTTTTGTTTTTGGTTTCTATAGTCTCAGGTAAACGGGATGGAGAAATACCTGACAGAGACCTAAGGTGCATCACTTGGTTGCACTGTTGAAGTCTGTGTATCAGTGTATTTTGAGAGATAGGCATCCAAATGCTAAATAGTTACACAATGCTAAATAGTTATGCTTATAGTTATACAGTCGGCCCTCCATATAGGCGGGTTCTGCATCTTTGGATTCAACCAACCACAGATCAAAAGTATTTTAAAAAACATTTGGAAATTTCCCAAAAGCAAAACTTGAATTTGCTGCGTGCTGGCAACTATTCACATACTGTTTACATTGTACTAGGTATTATAAGTAATCTAGAGATGATTTAAACTGTATAGGAGGATGTGCTTAGGTTACATGCAAATACTAACCCACTTTACATAAGGGACTTGAGCAACAGGGATTTTGGTATCCAGAGGGTCCCTTGAACTGATCCCCCATAGACAGAGAGGGAAAACTGTATGTTCTTCAGGAAATCCCATTAGAACTCCCCACAACCCCACACCCATTGCTTCATTCCTTAATATTCCTGGAATAACCTTTCATGAACTGTTTTTAGTCATTTTAATTTAAACCATAGTTTCTTCCTCTATGAGGGCAGAGTACTGACAAAATGGTCCATTTTCAATTGTTATTACTTGTTCACTTGGCCTGTGGGAAACCCACTCATCCTTTCTTTCCATGTCAAAACTATGGAAGTCCAGACTCTGTCCTTCTAAACTGACATTTCTGTGATTCTCTTTCTTATCCCCCAACTCAAAAGACAAACAAAACAACAACAACAACAACAAAGAAACCCATCGTATCCATCAGCCACTATTCTGAATACACAGTTTTCTGTTCAAGGCCTGTGCAGCTCATCTCTCCTCCCAGGAAATCTTATTCTGTACTAGTTGTTTTCTTGGCTTTCTCACATCTTGGCCTAAGAGAACAGCAACAGTCTTGCCTAGGATGACAATACAGGACTCTCCTAGTTAACTTACGTCAAAGCACCTTTTTAAAATAGTTCTCTTCTTTTTTCACAAAACAGTGATGGGTGATGGAGTCATGGTCTGTGGACCATTTTGAGCATCTCTTAGTAAATGTTGTAAAATATACCATTTAACTTTCTGGTACCTGTCTCTAGAATACGGGAGAAATTAGTTTGTTAATCTCAGTTTTGGATCTCTACCCAAAATTCTGAGGCAATATACAATATCCCCTTTTATATATATATATATATATATATATATTTTTTTTTTTTTTACAGAAAATCACACTTTTAATCTCTTTTTTTAATTTTAAATTACGCAGAACAACTTTATAGAAGCTCTCTGTCCTTCTATACAATAAGATAGCCATCATTTTCCTCTGCAGTGTAAACCATCTCTTGGAGTAGCAATTGCTCATGGTCTGGAAGGGACAGCTTCAGGCCGTGTGAAAGTATTCACCTCAAGGCTACAACTGATTGGATCAAGGTGAATTAATCTGTAGGCTAGACTGAGAAAATCAGATTCTTTTTCTTAGTAATTTAAATTAAGAGATACTGAGACCAAGTCAGTCAGTCTGATGTATGAGGTATGAAACACATGAATGCAACTTCAGGTAGAGTTAGAGCCACAGGAAATGCTAGAATTTTGCATGAGAAAACATGTATAGAAAAGGAGAGATCAAACAATCTAAATGTCCATCAGTGGATGAACAGATTAAAAAAATGTGGTACACACACACATACAACTGAATATTATTCAGCCATAAAATAAGGAAATCCTGCCCTTTGAGACAACATAAACGGACCTTGAGGGCATTTTGCTGAGTGAAAAAAGTCAGACAGAAAGACAAATCCTGTATGATCTCGCTTACACATGTATGAAAAACTGAAATCATAGAAACAGAGGGTAGAATGGTGGTTACCAGGGGGGAAATGAGGAGATGTTGGTCAAAGGAAACAAACTTCCAATTATAAGATGAATAAGGTCTGGAGATCTAATGTACAGCATGGTGACTATAGTTAACAATTTTGTATTATATTCTTGAAAGTTGCTAAGAGAGTAGATCTTAAATGTTCTCACCACACACACAAACTCTAATTATGTGAGGTGATGAATGTGTTAACTAACCTTATTTTGGTAAACATTTTGCAATATAAACATGTATCAAATGAGCATGTTGCACACGTTAAACTTACAAAATATATGTCAATTATATCTCAATAAGACTGGAAAAAGAAAAGAAAGAAAAGGCGAGATTAAAATCTACCCAAGAAAGTTATACAAAGAATGGAATTGCTTTATGAGTTTCTAGTTACTGTCAGACCAGGCTTTACTTTTTGTACTTCGTTCTTCAGGATTCTCTATTCTTGCAAAACAGGAGGGTCTCTTTTTATGCATGCCATATGGAAAGGGTTTATGTTTCTTGCAAGGAAGTGAGGTCTAATAAAACACCTGTGAGCCAAATTTACCTGGTTCATCAATGTAAAAATGGGATTTGCAACTTCTTTAATCCCCTCAACAACCCTATAAAAACGGATGTTTTAAATGCATTTTACAGTTAAAGAAAAAATGGTACAAATAGTAATGGCCAGGTTCCCGAAACTAGTAAGAAAAATCTCCAGAGTTTGATTCCAACTATTTCTCTTCTGTATTAGTTTGCTAATGGTGTTTAACAGATTACCATGAATTTAGCATATTTAAACAACATGTGTTTATTATCTCACAGTCCTCTAGGTCAGAAGTCTGAGAATGGTGTGATAGGATTCTCTGCATATAGTCTCAAAGGTTGATATCAAGTGTCAGCCAGGCTGAGTTGTCATCTGGAAGCTCTGGGGAAGAATCCACTTCCAAACTCATTCAAGTTGTTGGTGGAATTCAGTTCCTTGCAATTGTAGGACTGAGGTCCCTGTTTCCTTGCTGGCTGTCAGCTAGGAGCTGTTTTTAGCTCCTCAGAGTCACCCACATTCATTGCCAATTGACCCCTCTATCTTCAGACTAGCAATGGTAAATCTTTCTTGTGTCACATTCCTCTCACGCTCTGAATATTTTTGTTCAGGAAAAGCCTAGTCCCTTTTAAGTGTTCACCTGATTAGGTCAGGCCCACTAAAGACAATCTCCCTTTCTTAAATCTGATTTGGGACCTTAATTACATATGCAAAATCCCATCATAGTAGAACCAAGATTAGTGTTATACTGAGTAACTAGAAAGAGATATGTGTACACTGCGGGGTGGAGAATCTTGGTGGTCATCTTTGAAGTCTATACATCGATCATGTTCCTTGCTCTACTTTGCTTAAGATTTAAATTCCAAAGACAGACCTGTTTAACGTAGCCTGGTCACAGGTTCACCTTTTGGCTAAGTGAAACTGAGATACCTTGATTAATACTGCTCACTGGACTGATTACAATGGAGGCAGTTATTTTCCAATGGATACTTGATATTTTCTTATTTAAAAAATAAAACTAAAATGCCATGGAGGAAAGAAAAAATGTCTTTGCATGTCCCCTGTGTTTTGAGTCTTGTTGTCTATGGAGAGAGATTGAAAAGAATCTTTATCCAAGGAAGGTACGAAAACAGGAGTCCAAGGCAGAAGTTCCATTCCTTAATAGGGCCTGTAGCATCTTCTCTGTTGTCTCTCCTAGGTCAGAATCTGGGCATGACTGAACCATTTAACAGGTGGAAAAGGAAATGCCCAACCAAGGTACAAGAAAGCTATAGAGATTTAGTGTTCCTATAGAGGTGTATAGAAAGATGTCTTTACTGAGATGAATGCAAAAGTAGATTGTCAGCGTAAGCAGAATTTTTAAAATGCAGAATGTGAAAAATGTATTCAGCCAGTGTTACTGAAATGCTCCCTGGAGAAAGGAATAGTCATGTTAATTAGAAAAAATGCACATGTACAGATACGAAGTTTGGACAATTTAATTTAGAGCATCCTTTGAAATAAAGGTGGCTACTCTCCCTTTGATCTTTGTGCTGCTTGGACAGTAATGAAGCACAATTCTAGAGTGCTCTTAAGATGACCCTAGTTGATGAGGTTCACAGTTTATAAAAATTCCTTAATGCCAATGAAAATACTGAAACCAACAACCTAAGACCTGATTTTTCAAAATTACTGCCCATAATATTTCTAATTCTATGCCAATTTCTAATTTTAAGTGTTAGACTGTTTATATATCCTTTGCCTCTGGTTAAATAATCAGCCATTTGGAAAGAAGAGTATTATGATTAAATTTCTGGAAGAAAAATTTGTACAAGAGCCTTTTAAGAATTTGTATAGCTCTCCCTGGGATCTGTCCTCTGAAGCCCTGGTCTCAGCTCCCAGCCCCCACCCACCATGTGGTGAGCAGACAAGCATCTCAGGCTGGCTTCTAAGAGGAGAGAAGGGGACCACCAGCTAAAAACTCCAGGCAGTTTCTGGAAGCCAGAGAAGTCAAGGAAAGGAATTCTGCCCTAGCCTCTTGAAAGGAACACAGACCTTCTGACATCTTGAGGTTTGTCCAATGAGACTCATTTTGGAATTCTGGCCTCCCAGACTCTGTGTGGCTGAGAGGATCCTGGTGCTCCGGCCAGGTGTCAGACCTGAGTCTCAGAGGTGGGAGAGCCGAGTACAGGATATTGGGTCACCAGCGCCTTCCTGGCCCCAAGTAATATTAATCGGCCAGAGCTCTCCAAGAGATCTCTGTCTGAACGCCAAGACCCAGCTCCACTCAACGACCAGGAAGCTACAGTGCTGGACACCCCATGCCAAACGACTAGCAAGACAGGAACACAACCCCACACATTAGCAGAGAGGCTGCCTAAAATCATAATAAGTTCACAGACACCCCAAAACACACCACTGGATGTGGTCATACCCACCAGAAAGACAAGATCCAGCCTCATCCACCAGAACATAGGCACCAGTCCCCTCCACCAGGAAGCCTACACAACCCACTGGGGGCAGACACCAAAAACAATGGGAAATATGAACCTGCAGCCTGCGAAAAGGAGACCCCAAACACAGTAAGTTAAGCAAAATGAGAACACAGAGAAATAGACAGCAGATGATGGAGCAAGGAAAAAACCCACCAGACCAAACAAATGAAGAGGAAATAGGCAGGCTACCTGAAAAAGAATTCAGAGTAATTATAGTAAAGATCCAAAATCTTGGAAACAGAATGGAGAAAATACAAGAAACGTTTCACAAGGACCTAGAAGAACTAAAGAGCAAACAAACAATGATGAACAACACAATAAATGAAATTAAAAATTCTCTAGACTGAATCAATAGCAGAATAACTGATGCAGAAGAACAGATAGGTGACCTGGAAGATAAAATAGTGGAAATAGCTACCACAGAGCAGAATAAAGAAAAAGAATGAAAAGAATTCAGGACAGTCTAAGAGACCTCTGGGACAACGTAAAATACACCAACATTCGAATTACTCGGGTCCCAGAAGAAGAGAAAAAGAAACGGTCTGAGAAAATATTTGAAGAGATGATACTTGAAAACTTCCCTAATGTGGGAAAGGTAATAGTCAAGTCCAGGAAGTGCAGAGAGTCCCATACAGGATAAATCCACAGAAAAACTTGCCAAGGGATATTAATCAAACTATCAAAAATTAAATACAAAGAAAAAATATTAAAAGCAGCAAGGGAAAAGCAACAAGTCACATACAAGGGAATCCCCATCAGGCTAACAGCTGATCTTTCAACAGGCACACTGCAAGCCAGAAAGGTGGGGCAGGAAGTATTTACAGTGATGAAAGGGAAAAACCTACAACCAAGATTACTCTACCCAGCAAGGATCTCATTCAGATTTGATGGAGAAATTAAAGCCTTTACAGACAAGCAAAAGCTAAGAGAATACAGCACCACCAAACCAGCTTTACAACAAATGCTAAAGGATTTCTCTAGGCAGGAAACGCAAGAGAAGGAGAAGACCTACAATAAGAAACTGAAAACAATGAAGAAAATGGTAATAGAAACATATATATTGATAATAACCTTTAATGTAAATGGATTAAATGCTCCCACCAAAAGACATAGACTGGTTGAACAGATACAATAACAAGACCCTAATAAATGCTGTCTACAAGAGACCCACTTCAGACCTAGGGACACATACAGACTGATAATGAAGGCATGTAAAAAGATATTCCATGCAAATGGAAATCAGAAGAAAACTGGAGTAGCAATTCTCATATCAGACAAAATAGACTTTAAAATAAAGACTATTACAAGAGACAAAGGAGGACACTACAGAATGATCAAGGGATCAATCGAAGAAGAAGATATAAAAATTATATATATTTCTTCACCCAACATAGGAGCACCTCAATACATAAGGCAATTGCTAACAGCCATAAAAGGGGAAATCAACAGTACCACAATCATAGTAGGGGACTTTAACACCCCACTTTCACCAATGGACAGATCATCCAGAATGAAAATAAATAAGGAAACAAGGGCTTTAATTGACACATTAAACAAGGTGGACTTAATTCATATTTATAGGACATTCCATCCAAAAACAACAGAATACACTTCTCAACTGCTCATGGAACATTCTCCAGGATAGATCATATCTTGGATCACAAATCAAGTCTTGGTAAATTTAATAAAATTGAAATTGTATCAAGTATCTTTTCTGACCACAGTGCTATGAGACTAGATATCAATTACAAGGAAAAAAACTGTAAAAATGGGTTTCCCTGGTGGCGCAGTGGTTGAGAGTCCGCCTGCCGATGCAGGGGACACGGGTTCGTGCCCCGGTCCGGGAAGATCCCACATGCTGCAGAGTGGCTGGGCCCGTGAGCCGTGACCGCTGAGCCTGCGCTCCGCAGCAGGAGAGGCCACAACAGTGAGAGGCTCACATACTGCAAAAAAAAAAAAAAAAGAAGGAAAAAGAAACTGTAAAAAATAAAAACACATGGAGGCTAACAATACCCTACTAAATAAGAAAGAGTTCACTGAAGAAATCAAAGAGGAAATAAAAAATATCTTGAAAAAAATGACAATGAAAACATGACGGCCCAAAACCTATGGGATGCAGCAAAAGCAGTTCTAAGAGGGAAGTTTATAGCAGTACAGTCCTACCTCAAAGAACAAGACACATCTCAAATATACAACCTAACCTTACCCCTATAGCAATTAGATAAAGAAGAACAAAAACCCCCCAAATTTAGCAGAAGGAAAGAAATAAAGATTGGATCATAAATAAATGAAAAAGAAATGAAGGAAATGATAGCAAAGATCAATAAAACTAAAAGCTGGTTCTTTGAGAAGATAGACACAATTGATAAACCATTAGCCAGACTCATCAAGCAAAAAAGGGAGAAAACTCAGTAACAGAATTAGAAATGAAAAAGGAGAAGTAGCAGCTGACAGTGCAGAAATACAAAGGATCATGAGAGATTACTACAAGCAACAATATGCCAATAAAAAGGACAACCTCAAAGAAATGGACAAATTCTTAGAAAAGCACAACCTTCCCAGACTGAACCAGGAAGAAATAGAAAATATAAACAGACCAATCACAAGCACTGAAATTGAAACTGTGATTAAAAATCTTCCAACAAAAAAACGGCCAGGACCACGTGGCTTCACAGGTGAATTCTATCAAACATTTAGAGAAAGAGCTGACACCTATCCTTCTCAAACTCTTCCAACATATAGCAGAGGGAGGAACACTCCCAAACTCATTCTACAAGGCCACCATCACCGTGATACCAAAACCACACAAAGATGTCACAAAGAAAGAAAACTACAGGCCAGTATCACTGATGAACATGGATGCAAAAATCCTCAACAAAATACTAGCAAACAGAATCCAGCAGCACATTAAAAGGATCATAGACCATGATCAAGTGGAGTCTATCCCAGGGATGCAAGGATTCTTCAGTATACACAAATCAATCAATGTGATAAACCATATTAAAAAATTGAAGAATAAAAACCATATGATCATCTCAATAGATGCAGAAAAAGCTTTTGACAAAATTCAACACCCATTTAGGTAAAAACCCTCCAGAAAGTAGGCATAGAGGGAACTTACCTCAACATAATAAAGGCCATATATGACCAACCCACAGCCAACATTGTTCTCAATGGTGAAAAACTGAAACCATTTCCTCTAAAATCGGGAACAAGACAAGGTTGCCCACTCTCACCACTGTTATTCAACATAGTTTTGGAAGTTTTAGCTACAGCAATCAGATAAGAAAAAGAAATAAAAAGAATCCAAATCGGAAAGGAAGAAGTAAAACTGTCACTGCTTACAGATTACAGGATACTATAAGTTGAGAGTCCTAAATATGCTACCAGAAAACTACTAGACTAATCAATGAATTTGGTAAAGTAGAAGGATAAATTAATGCACAGACATCTCTTGCATACTTGTACACTAATGACGAAAAATCTAAGAGAGAAATTAAGGAAACACTCCCAATTACTATTGCAACAAAAAGAATAAAATACCTAAGAATAAAACTACCTAAGGAGACAAAAGACCTGTATGTAGAAAACTATAAGACACTGATGAAAGTAATTAAAGATGATACAAACAGATGGAGAGATATACCATGTTCTTAGATTGGAAATACCAAATGACTCTACTACCCAAAGGAATCTACAGATTCAATACAATCCCTATCCAACTACCTATGGCATTTTTCACAGAACTAGAACAAAATATTTCTCAATTTGTATGGAAACACAGAAGACCTCAAATGGCCAAAGCAATCTTGAGAAAGAAAAATGGAGCTGGAGGAATCAGGCTCCCTGACTTCAGACTATACTACAAAGGTACAATAATCAAGACAGAATGGTACTGGCACAGAAAAGGAAATAAAGATCAGTGGAACAGGAAAGAAAGCCCAGAGATAAACCCACGACATAAGTCACCTCATCTTTGATAAAGAGGCAAGAATATACAATGGAGAAAAGACAGCCTCTTCAATAAGTGGTACTGAGAAAACTGGACAGCTACATTTAAAAGAATGAAATTAGAACACTCCCTAACACGATACTCAAAAATAAACTCAAAATGGATTAAAGACCTAAATGTAAGGCCAGACACTATAAAACTCATAGAGGAAAACATAGGCAGAACACTCTATGACATAAATCACAACAAGATCCTTTTTGACCCACTTCCTAGAGAAATGGAAATAAAAACAAAAATAAACAAATGGGACCTAATGAAACTTGAAAGCTTTTGCACAACAAAGGAAACCATAAGCAAGACGAAAAGACAACCCTCAGAATGGGAGAAAATATTTGCAAATGAAGCAACTTTCAAAGGATTATCTCCAAAATATACAAGCAGCTCATGCAGCTCAATATCAAATAAAGAAACAACCCAATCCAGAAATGGGCAGAAGACCTAATGAGACATTTATCCGAAGAAGATATACAGATTGCCAACAAACACATGAAAGCATACTCAACATCACTAATCATTAGAGAAATGCAAATCAAAACTAAAATGAGGTATCACCTCACACCAGTCAGAATGAGAATCATCAAAAAATCTACAAACAGTAAATGCTGGGGAGGGTATGGAGAAAAGGGAACCCTTTGCACTGTTGATGGGAATGTAAATTGATACAGCCACTATAGGGAACAGTATGGAGGTTCCTTAAAAAACTGAAAATAGCACTACCATATGACCCAGCAATCCCACTTCTGGGCATATACATTGAGAAAACCATAATTCAAAGTGAGACATGTACCACAATGTTCATTGCAGCACTATTTACAAGAGCCAGGACATGGAAGCAACCTAAGTGTCCATCGACAGATGAATGGATAAAGAAGATGTGGCACATGTATATAATGGAATATTACTCAGCCATAAAAGAAATGAAATTGAGTTATTTGTAATGAGGTGGGTGGGCCTAGAGTCTGTCATTCAGAGTGAAGTACGTAAGAAAGAGAAAAAGAAATACTGTATGCTAACACATATATATGGAATCTAAAAAAAAAAAAAATGGGTCTGAAGAACCTCAGGCCAGGGCAGGAATAAAGACGCAGATGTAGAGAATGGACTTGAGGACACAGGGAGGGGGAAGGGTAAGCTGGCAAGAAGTGAGAGAGTAGCCTTGACATATATACACTACTGAATATTAAATAGATAGCTAGTGGGAAGCAGCCGCATAACACAAGGAGATCACCTTGGTGCTTTATGACCACCTAGAGGGGTGGGTTAGGGAGGGTGGGAGGGAGATGGAAGAGGCAAGGGATATGGGCATATATGTATACATATAGCTGATTCACTTTGTTATACAGCAGAAACTAACACAACAGTGTAAAGAATTGTACTCCAATAAAGACATTAAATTCCATATATATGTGTTAGCATATGGTATTTGTTTTACTTTTTCTGACTTCACTCTGTATGGCAGACTCTGGGTCCATCCACCTCACTACAAATAACTCAATTCCATTTCTCCTTATGGCTGAGTAATATTCCATTGTATATTTAAAAAAAAGATGTTAATAAAGTCAAACAAACTAAAAAAAAGAATTCATAAAATGGAAGACTATAATCTCTTCCTTTTTGGTACTGAATAACTCAGAAATATGCACAAGTAAAGCAATGAGTGAATATTTAGTCTTGGTTTAATTACCTATAATTGAATCAATTTTAAATAAATAACAAAGCTATCCGCTCTTGTATAATGATATAAAATTTATACAGTAATGAAGTTGGGCGTTGAGGTAAATTAGTCATTATTGCCTTCTTAAGATAGCATGTTGTATTAGGAACCAAATCTCTAGAATTCATTTCAAAGTGCATTTGTAGAGCTGTTTCATTAACTGAAATACATTTTAAAGTTGCCTTTTAAAAAGAATTATTTGGTCAACAGTGATGTTTATAGCAACTGGAAATCATCACTTCATCCTTCCAAGAAAAAAGTTTTACAAATTGAAAATTAATAATTTTCCTTAGACTCTCAAGAGAATTGAGTTTACAGGGAAAACCATCACCCCCCAATATAGGGAGATGAGTGAATATTGAAAATCACTGCTGAGACCTGCTTACCTGGAGCAGAAGCCACTGAGCCAAAAACGGTAGGAACACATATTTGGTAATTTTGATGAATTGTTGGAGACTAAGACTGGACTAGCTGGAATGTGAGAAACTCTGGGGGCTGCAGGCTTATTCTTTGGGAATTCTCCCACCCTTGGTTTCCCCCACCCCTTTATTTTTCTTATTCTGAACTTATCTAATTATAGCTGCTTAAATATACAATAGTAGCAAAGTATTGGGTGAATATAGCAATTTGATAATGAGTGACAGCAGTGTCACATGGGATGGGAGGGAGGAAATGGAAATACTCTGTTATAAGGTACTTACACTACATATGGAGTGGTATAGTGCTATTTGTTGGTGGGCATAGATTAGTCCAAAATGTTTATCATATACTGTTGTCAGAGTGGAACAAAAAAAATTAACAAAAACAAGATCTAATTATATGCCGTCCATAAGAGCTCACTTTAAATAAAAAGACCCACATAGGTTAAAGTTACAGGGATAGAGAAAGATATATCATGCTAACACCAATCAATAGAAAGTTGGGGTGCCTATATTAATTTTTAAACAAAACAGTCTTCAGAATAAGCAGGATTATCAGGGATAAAGAAGGGCATTACATAATGTAAAGGGTCCATTTCTCCAAGAAAGCATGACGATTCCAAACATGTATGCATCTAACATCAGCATGTCAAAGTACATGAGGCAAAATGTGATAAAATGGAAAGAAGAATGAGACCGATTTTATATTATGTTTGAAGATCAACACTCCTCTGTCAGTAATTGATACATCAAGCAGGTAAAAATCAATAAGGATGTGGATAATCTGAGCTGCATAATCAACTTTATCTAATTGACATTTATAAAATACTTTTTCCAGCAACAGCAGAATACATATTCTTCTCAAGTTCCTGTGGAAAATTCCCCAGGATAGACCATAATCTTTGCCATTAAACATACTTTAACACATAAAATAGTAGAAATTGTATAATGTATCTTCTGACACTACAATGGACTCAACCTAAAAATCAATAGCAGAAAATAGCTGGAAAATACCCAAATATTTTTGAAATTATACAGCACATTTCTAAATAACTCAAGGGTCAAAGAAGAAGTTTCAAGAGAAATCTTAAAAATTTAACTAAAAGGGGCTTCCCTGGTGGCGCAGTGGTTGAGAGTCCACCTGCTGATGCAGGGGACACGGGTTCGTGCCCCGGTCCGGGAAGATCCCACATGCCGTGAAGCGGCTGGGCCCGTAAGCCATGGCTGCTGAGCCTGGGCATCCGGCACCTGTGCTCCGCAAAGGGAGAGGCCACAACAGTGAGAGGCCTGTGTACGGCAAACAATAAAGTATTAAAATTATCATCTATAAGTATTTTTAAATCAATGACATTCTATAACTTTCATCATTACTGCAACTGGTGGGGGACAAGATTGGGTTTCAGAAACAAATAATGCTGTACTTGTCTTCTGCTTGTATTGACTCCATACTCTTAGGGAGAAATTACTTATTGTCCTCATGAATTATCTCATATACTGTTCAACAGCAAATAAAAGTAGAACCTCCTCTTAAAATATACTGAATTTGGGGCTTCCCTGGTGGCGCAGTGGTTGAGAGTCCGCCTGCCGATGCAGGGGACACGGGTTCGTGCCCTGGTCCAGGAAGATCCCGAGGAGCGGCTAGGCCTGTGAGCCATGGCCGCTGAGCATGTGAGTCCGGAGCCTGTGCTCCGCAATGGGAGAGGCCTCAACAGTGAGAGGCCCGTGCAAAAAAAAAAAAAAAAAAAAAAAAAAAAAAATTTAACTAAAAGAAAATAAAAATACAACTTGTCAAAAACTGTGGGATGCAGCTAAAGCAGTGCTTAGAGGGAAATTTATGGCATATCTTAGAAAAGAAAAAAAGTCTAATTATCAATAACCTAAGCATCCACCTTAGGAAATTAAGAAGAGAAAATTAAGCTAAGGCAAGCAGAAGAAAGAACTATTAAAAATTAGAGCAAAAAGAAAAGTATCAGGTATAGCAGGTTTTTCTGTTTGTTTCTTCCCTGATAAATCCTACCAAACTTTAAGGAAGAAATTATACTAATTCTCCATAATCTTTTACAGAAAATAAAAACAGAAGAAATACCTCTTAATTTAAATAATTAGGCCAGCAGTATTCTAATATTAAATCCAAATGAAGACATAAGAAAATTATGTACCAATGTTGTCATGAATATAAGAAGCAAAATATTAACAAATAGAATTCAGCAATATGTAAAAAGGATAATACATCTAGATTAAGTGGGGTTCTTAATTGCAAGCCTTCTTGTATAATCATAAATCAATCAATATATTCATCATATTAGCAGAATGAATTTTAATAAATGATATAGGTGAACGACTTAGAAAGCAAGAACTCTAACTTGTTTCTTTTGTGCTCTCAGTACCTGGCACACAAGCAGTGTAATAAACATTTGTTAAGTTAATGAAAACTCTACATAAAATCTCCTCATAGTTTTTCAGGCCTGGCCTCTGAGATTCCAAGGCACAATGTCAAGACCAGGAGGAGGATTTGAGGAAAACAGAAAGACTGGCTTGCCTGAAGCTGTTATAAGCTTATGGTTAGAGCTGGGCAAGAGCCCAGGGTGATGTTTCATTAAATCACTGAGCTGTTGGAATGGGCAGAGCACATCTGGAGGGAGCTAAGTGGTTAATTTCAATTCATGGACCCAGCCAAACTAAAATGCAGCTTGTTCACCAAACCATCCCCTTTTTCCCTGTTTTTCTCTGGATCGATCCCAGCTCTAATTAAAATGTAATATTCTCTTTACAAAATAATTATATCAATAGATGCAGGAAAAATATTAAAGAAAAACACCATTCATAATAAAATTATTGAAAAACTAGGACTATAAGAGAACTTCCTTAACCTAATAAAGGAAGTGTCAAAATCTACAGCTAACATCATACTTAATGGTGACATGATGACTACCTACCCCCTGCATTTGTGATCAGGGCAAGAATACCATCCGTCACCACTCCTATTCACCATAATACTGGAAGAACTACCTAATTGCAGAAAGATAATAAAAATAATTATAAAGATTGGAAGGAAAGAAATAAAAGTATCTTTACTTGTAGATGACATGATTGTCCATGTAGAAAACCCTGAAGACTACAGAAAAACAAAAACAAAAACAATTTCTGGAACTAAATATAGCAAGGTTGTAGGATATCATGTCAATATACAAAGATCAATTGCTTTCCTGTAAGCCAGTAATGAACATTTGGAAATGAAAATACAAAAATATGGTTTATAAAATTACCAAAAAACAAAGTACTTTTATATGAATCAAAGTAAATATGTGTAGGATCCGTATGTAGAAAACTACAAAACAAAATGATAAAAAATAATAATAAAAGAAAAGAACTAAGTACATAGAGAGCAATTCCATGTTCAGAGACTGGAAAATTCAATATTGTTCATACAATAATTCCTTGTAAATTTGATCTGTAGGTTCAGCACAGTCTCAATCAGAATTCCAGAAAGCTATTTTGTAGCCTTGGACAGACTGATTCTAAAATTTATATGGAAAGACAAAGGTTCTAGAATAGCAACATGCCATTGAAGAACAGCATAGCTGGAGTACTCATAATACTTGATTTCAAAGATTCCTAAAAAGCTACAGTAATTAAGACTTTGTGGTATTGGTGAAATAATAGGAACACTGATCAATGGAAGAGAATAGACAGCCCAGTCCAGAAAAAGAACCACACCAAATAAAACTGATTTTTGACAAATGCACAAGAGCAATTCAATGGAGAAATGATGGTCTTTAAACAATTAATGCTGAAACAACTGGAAGTCAATATGCATAAAACAAGGACCTAGACAGAGGCCCTGTACCTTACACAAAAATTAGCTAAAAATGGACCATAAACTTAAATGTCAAATGCAGATGGGAGCTTATAAACAAGCAAGGGAAGAAGCTAGAATGATCCACCTGATAATGGGTTAGAATTGGAGACATTAGTGTGAACTCATAGTTAGCTTAATATAGATACAAATGGATGCATATAAAACTATTTATAGATAAGTGTAAATAAAGGAAGTAACAGAAGTTAAAATCAGAACTGTGCCACATATAATGTATACCTATTGAATGGCAATCTCTAAGACTTTTTTAAACAAAACCATGTATTTTTCTTTAGAAAACCTTACATGAGAAATCTTTGACTATTTGAACATATGGTCATCTGATAGATGTTGATGTCATCTGACAATTACAATCAAGATTTTTATCGTCAAAGTGAGCATATGAGTTAAATAAGCTCCTTTGCAGAATGAAGCTTGAATAAGTTATATTCTTATTTGGGCATGACTCATGTTACATAAGCAGTATAATAATTAATTAGTAGTAACAAATTAATAAAAATAGTGAGATAATAGGATATTAAACAGTTATTTGACAACTTATTTGACATCTGCATTCTGTTAGATTATGAGCTACATATGCCAGGGAATTTTTTTTTAGACCAGTACATATTCAGAATCTAGCATACAGCCTGATAAATAGAGGGTACTCGATAATATTTGTCAAATACCTGAGTGAACATGATAGGTGTATCTTTCAGGGAAAAAATTAGATTGGTCTGTGCTAACAGTCCCCAAATCTCACTGGCTTAAAACAAACCCTTCACTAAATACTCATGATGAGTCCACTGCTGATTTGAGTAACACTTAAGGACCGTTGGCATCTGTGCAGTAATTCAGCAATGCAGGTTGTTTAGGTATTGTAGCTTCATCACCTCAAATAATGAGACCTTCTCCCTGATTATTATAGCAGGGGAAATGAGGAGCTGAGAATTGTCCAGGGACTTTTCATCACATTAGTCCAGAAGGAACACATGTTATTTCAGCTCACGTTTCATTGGTCAGAACTACTCACATGTTTCCCCTTAACTGCAAGGGGAGCTGGGAAACATGGAAAAGGAAATTAAATAGTTGGTTAGCATCATCACCTCTTTCTCCAAAATTATTTGTTAAAAGTTAGTTGAATGAATTAATGTGTAAATGATTATAATGAAGATAGAATAACTGAAGCATATGTTTGTTATTTAGTCCTCTGTCTGGCAGTTGATATTACCAAACAAACGCCTACTACCTCCAGCTTTTTTTTTTTTTTGCGGTACGCGGGCCTCTCACTGTTGTGGCCTCTCCCGTTGCGGAGCACAGGCTCTGGACGCGCAGGCTCAGCGGCCATGGCTCACGGGCCCAGCCGCTCTGAGGCATTTGGGATCTTCCCGGACCGGGGCACGAATCCGTGGCAGGCGGACTCTCAACCACTGCGCCACCAGGGAAGGGAAGCCCTGCAGCTCTTTTATTTAATTAAGTAATTCGTTGTTTCCTATTAAGGTTGGTTTCTGGGTTATGCAATCTTACATTTTTCTAGGTTCTAAATATTTTATTTCTTTTGACTTTACAAGTATATAATGATATTGACATCTGTCATTAATGTATAACTGTCTTTAAAGGTCCACTCTGCATAAATCATGTTTTAATGATGTTCACCTTTATCCTCTTCATTCAAAGCTCATCGTGAAATGTAATAACATAGGAACCAAACAGCATATGGGTTTCTTTGATGACCACATTTATAAGAGAAATTGTACTCTCTAATTTCATTCTTCAGGTTTCAGATCAGCTTATAAGGAGACTTTGAAACTTGGCTTCTTAAAGTCTTTGAATATAAACCAATGTACATTTCTAGACAGAAAGTACCTGAAATACTCATTCCTTTAATAATTAAATTTTTGTAATGAAATCAAGCAATCAATCATGTTTCTTAAGAAGAAATAAAAGTAGTATTATAGAGAAGGGAAGAGAGCAGGTAAGATTTGTACATGTTGCAAAGTGAAAGAAATGCTAATTGGCTGCTAGAACCAAAGTGAAGTCAGACTCATATATCCATGGAAAGGAAATTTAAACTTTCTTTTTTGATAATATACCCAGCATATTAGGACAGGTAAATCCAGTATTGTACTTCTAAGTCTGAGGTCCCCAAATATTTGTAATTCTCTTAAGGGTAATAATGTTTATTTTCAGTATATCAAAAAAACTGATGGATACTATCACTTTCCCCTAAAATGATACAAGCCACCTGAATGAAATTGCTTTTTTCAAATGTAGTCATTGTAGTGACGTTGGTTGTCTTATGCTGAGTTGTACGGTAAATCACACTGACTGAATTCCAAATTCTGGTTCAGTCACTTACCTTGGTACCTTGGGCCAAATAATTTTTCTGATCTTCAGTTTCCTCATCTGTAAGTGGGGAGCCTAACTATCACACACATCACAGTTTTAGGGATTAATGACATAACATATGTAAGTGTCCAGCATATTTGTCTTCGTCAGCTTGGGTGGCTATAAAAAAATATCATAGACTGGGTGGTTTAAACAAAAGACATTTACTTCTCATAGTCAAGGCTTTATCTCAACCTAATTAGCTCTGAAGACCCTACCTCCAAATACCATCACGCTAAGGGGTTAGGGCTTCAACATATGAATTTTGGGGAGACACAAACATTCAGTCTGTATCAATGTCCTAAGTGTTTACCTCATCATAAACTTTTTTATATTAAATTATAATTGATTTATAACTATATTACAGTCAATTATTATCAATTATAATTGATTTATAACATTACATTAGTTTTATAACATTACATTAGTTTCATTAACATTACATAGTGATTCAGTATCTTAATACATTAATGTATTAATAAGTAATGTAATAAGTGTAGTTACCATCTGTCACCATACAAAGTTCTTACAATATTATTGATTATATTCCCTATGTTGTACATTACAGCCCTGTGACTTATTCATTTTATTACTGGAAGTTTGCACCTCTTAATTGTCTTCACCTATTTTGCCTGTCCACCCCCTCCTCTCTGGCAATCACCAGTTCTCTATATCTATGAGTCTGTTTCTGTTTCTGTTTTGTTTGTTTGTTTGTTTTTTAGATTCCACATATAAGCGAAATCATATATTATTTGTCTTTGTCTGACTTATTTCACTTAGCATAATGCACTCTAGATCCATCCATGTTGTCCCAAATTGAAAGATTTCATTCCTTTATATGGCTGAGTAATATTTTATATATATATACATATATAAAATCACTTCTTTATCCATTCATCACTGATGGACACTTAGGTTGCTTCCATATCTTGGCTATTGTAAATAATGCTGCAATGAATATAGGAAGGTATATACATATATATATATATATATATATATACACACACACACACACACATATATACATTTATATATGTACACATATATACATATATAGAGATATATACATTTTTTCATATATATATGAAAAAATATATCTTTTAGAATTAGTGTTTTCATTTTCTTCCGATAAATTCTCAGATGTGGAAATGTTGGATTATATGGTAGTTCTATTTTTTAATTTTTGAGGAACCTCCAAAATTTTCCATAGTAGCACCAATTTACATTCCCACCAATAGTACACAAGGGTTCGCTTTCCTTCATGCTCTTGCCAACGCTTGTTATTTCTTATCTCTTTGATAATAGCCATTCTGACAGGTGTCAGTCATTGTAAGATTTTAGTTGAAAAAATTAAAATTGAAGTTAATCCTTATAAACTATAATATTAAGGAGTTCAAAAGTCTGTAAATCCAGCTACTATAAGATCCAGTAGTTATGAAAAGTGGTTTTCCAGCCCCGTAGGAAAAGTGATAATTCAATTGGATGGACCGAAAAGCAATTTACTACTTTCTTCAAAATAAAAGAACACTGTGAAATTGGAAAATTCAAGAAGGCAGGACATAAAATATTGCATAACCCTACAGTCCTCCAGAAAGAAAGGAAAAACAAAATAAAACAAGTGTGAAATTAGAGAGAGTGGCATGAAGGCCAGTGTCTTCTAGATTTGCCCAGTATGTATGTGCAGTAAGCTTACTTAATATTTCTCATACTTATTATACAGTATTATTAAAATAATATTAACTTCTTAATATAGCATTTTAACTTATTTGTTGAATATTTTAGATATACTTAGGCATATTGTGTGCTGGTATATATTATGTTAATACTCTTGAAACAGATTGCATATAGGGATAGTCTGGCACATAGTAGATGGGGAATGGGCATTTGTTTCTCAAGGATTTGCTTAATGATTTAATAATTGATGGTACTGCAGTTAACAAATATATTTTATTTAATTAGACGTAAAAAAGAGTATGTGACATAATCCAGTTCATACCCAAGGAAACTGACTGTAGAAGGACCACTTGTTTGGGTTTGCCTTCTCCTGGGGACCTGGGAAGGGTGCGGGAAGAGAACAGTGCTGGTGGAGGGAAGGATTTTCACCACTGGATTTACGAAGCAAGTAAAAAAAGGGAACCTAGAGGTGGGTGCTGCTATAACAAAGTACCTGGAACTGCTATAACAAAGTACCGCAAACTGGGTAGCTTAGAAAAACAGCCACTTATTGTCTCACAGTTCTGGAGACTAAGAGTCTAAAAGTTTTTGGCAGGGCCATGCTCCCCAGGGCACTAGCGAAGGCTCCGTTGCAGGGCTCACTCCTAGCTTCTGGTAGCAACATCTGTTCCTTAGCGTGTAGATTGCCTTCTTCTTGCTGTGTCTCTGCATCATCTTCTCTTTTTGTGTGTCAGCCTCTTTTCGTGACTTTTCTGTTTTTTATAAAGGCACCAGTCACACTAGTTTAGGGGCCACCCTACCCCAATATGACCTCATCTCAACTTTAATTGCATTGATAACAACGCTATTTCCAAATAAAGTCCCATTCTGAGGTTCTGGGAGTTAGGATTTCAACATACAAATATTAAGGGACACATTCAACCCATAATAGTGGTTTTATGGTAATGGAGTTAAAAATTACAGGCAATAATTTAGAGCTGGAAGCATCTTTATCAATAATACAGTTTTCTTATTTCTCTATGAGAAAACTAAGGCCAGTGTGATGAGGAAACTTTCCTGAAGTCGTTTTATTTGTATCAGAATTGGGCCACAATTAGGATATCCCTAATTTAGGTTATTTTCTATCACAGTATACCATGCTAAACTCTGGCTCTTATGGATGTTGATGTGCATGTGTACATCCTAAACAGGATCTCATTAGGAAATCCAAATAGGGTTATTGTTCAGCTGGAAATAACAAAGTTAATACTACTGACCATTACAGAGTATGAAATAGACTGGAGCTGAAATAAATAAAACTCATAAATTTCTTCCTTCTACCATACATCCCTCTTCATGTGGAGCATGATCAGGAAGAAGCATTTAATTATGGGACAGAAGAGAAATAAGTGAATGTTGTTAGATAGCCAAAGAAATTGCTCTTCACAAGGTACCAAGTATAGTCTCACTTCTGTATTGGAAAGAGACCAGTTAATATAGTCCATAGGGTCATACTTCCAGAGAACAGAGAAGGATCGAGAATGAGTAAATTTCCTTTAAGGGACAAATGAAAAATATCCATCACAAAATTGAAAGAAGCAATAGTATTGAATTACTAGTAATAATGCTAGAGAAAGAAATATTCTTAGATAATGGAAATATATATATCATATTCATAAGTTACAAAATGGGTCACAAAATAGCATTTTATAATTAAAGTGAACATAGATAAATGGACTAGAGATCAAACAGTAATATTGGAATGAGAGGACAAATGGTTCTAGGGAAGGTATCTCAAAGGAGAAAAAAAAGAGAAAGAATGTGAACTTTCTCAAAGTTTCTCAAACTTTTTCTCAAAGGAGAAAAAAAAGAGAAAGAATGTATTCAGATGCATTGAGCAGTGATTTTCACTCTATGTAGAGAGACTTGGGTTATATGCTATATCCATGTAGCCAGATAGGTAGTTTGTGTTGGCTCTGTCTTTCCATAATAAATGGGTTTAAATTCTATGTAAAGAAAGAAAACATAAACAAAAGGCTTAGTGTTTATTTTGGGGGCAGGGAAAAAGGGAAAAAGTGTTTATTTTTGGGTGCATTTCACTATACAAGCTGATTTGGAGATATCAGAAGGATAAAAGATCAAATGGGTGGTGGCAGTTACTGAAAGCAAGTAATGAGACTGAGACTGAGTCTAAGGCAGTGGTGGTAGGGGAGAACAATGAGATTCAGCACAGACACGTTCTTTGACTCACGTTTTCTCTAACACATTTTCTCTTTTCTAATGTTTTCTGGAAGTCACTTAAATATTTCTCCAGGATCAATTTTATTTCCTGAAGCCCCTTAGTGAAAACTTTTTTCTTTTCTGTTCTGAAGCTTGATAATTCTTAGATTAAGAAGCTGCTTTCGTTCCACAGTACGTACCTCATACTTTTTAAACTAAGTTTATAAAATACGTGCTCTTATCTATTTTCCTAGCACTGTTTGCACCTCCACTCTTACATTGATTTTCAGAAGAGAAGTTATATGTAAGTCATTTCATTATTTTTCTTCCTTTTGGCATTAAGCCTTAGGAACTGTTTTTGCATTAATCTGAGAAAGAAGCTTCACACTTCATTTACTAACTACACAAAAAGAAGTTTTCATTTCCTACTGCTGAATATAGACCAACACAAATCCTCCGATGGGGGTGAGAATCTTTTCCTTAATGTCCAGGAACATCTATAAAGCTTTCTATAGAAGTTTGAATATTAAACACAGGAATTTTATTTTGAAATTAAGAAACTTTTCTTTTTTACTATTTATTTTCAGAATCAGGCAGATTTATCTCTGCATTTATCTATTACAATTTCTATGCTCATCCAATTACAAACACCATCAGGTATTAAAAAAATGTTTCTGCACTTCATTCACTCTGTATATTTTATTGCTTATTGTCTTATCATGTGTAAGGTATTGAGGAAATAGTGATGAAAGAAATGAACATTGTTCCTATCCTCAAGAAGCTTGTGATCTTATTTTATTAATGTAATACCCAATAATATTATTTTTCCAACACAAAATTATTTACTTTATAGCTTTTTACTTGAAAGCATTGCCTCATTCCTTTGTATAATCCTAGGGCAAGTAAAACAGTTGTTTGATGGATATAATTCATGTTTTGGGTAGACTTTTTAACAGATTAACCACTAAGCTCAGGGTATGTGCAAAGGTGTTAATTTGAATCCCTCTCCTACAACATACATGTTTCTCAACCTTAACATTACTGAGGATACTGGCATATGCACTCTGGCAGGGCATTCTGTCCTGTTCCCCTATAAAAATACCTGAAGGACACAGAATATAGGTCTAATAGTGAAATAAGTTTATAATCATAAACTTAAATGATGAAATAACATAGGAAAATGTAAATAAAGTTGGTTTCTAATTATTTTTAAAACATAAGCAGTAAAATCTTGTTATTTCTTAATGCAAGTAAGTTAGAAAACAAATGTCAAGTTGGGAAAACTATCTTCAGTTTATATGATAAAAAATTAATGTGTATTATACAGAAAAAGTCTTCCAAATCAATATTGTAAAGAAGATGAAAAATGTATGTACAACAAATGTAAAATACTCAGCTTCAGTGCTGATTAATAGTTTGAATTTCACCAAAATATTTATTTTATAAGATTGCCAAAGCATTTCCATGATAATACCTAGTATTTGTTACTAAACATATTAAGTACATATAAGTACATAAGTACATATTTCCTTATACTAATGATGGTACTATAAACTGGTAAAAATGCTTTCTAGATATTAATTTGGCAATCCTCATCCAGGTTTCACACGGTCATGTCATTTGTCCACCTCATTTCATTTCTAAAAGTTTACCCAGAGTAATATTCAAACAGCTACATAAATATTTATGTTTGATGATGATAATAGTATTGTTATCTCTAATAATAGATAAATGTGAATCAAAGGCTCTTCTCAAATAACTGAACTTTAGATGGTGACATCTATTTGGGTATCTGTGAGGTCTGAGCATTAAGTAATAGGATCTTGGAATACACATGACCAGTGAAAGAAAGAAGTGAAGAAAAAAAAAAAATCAGGACATTTACTAAGAGAAAAAGGAATGGTTCTGGGGAGACAAGTTCTTCTCACCTCTGCTTTATCTAAAAAGTGGTCATTGTAACAGAACCTACCTAAAATAAGTGTTGTGAGGATTAAATGAATTAATCAAATAAGTTTGCTTAGAGGAAGCTTAGTACATAGTAACTGCTACAAGTGTTGTTATTGTTTTATTACTATTATTAATAAAGGGGAAACTTTTACTTAGGTTAAATGACTTCAAAAAGCTCATCCAGATAGACTGAATTCAAAAAATTATTTTAAATCATACTTAGAGTAACATTGAGGGTTTTCTATGTGTATGTCTATGAGTTTTAACAGTCCGTAGATTAATGTAAACAGCAACACAATAGGGACATAAAACAAGTTGTTTTTATGCTATTAGTTCTGGCTGATAATTTAAACAAACTTATGTATAGGAGCTGTTCAGATTCTCTTAGAAAGTCATCCTCTTTGTCTTCTTTTCTTGCTTGCTTCTCTCTGTAAGATATCAAAAGAATGTGTAGAGAAGGGTGGGAGGGCTTATGTGATCTAAAGAATGGAATGACTGTATCGTAGAGACCTATGTATTTTGGTCTCCTGAGAAATGTTCCATTTTTTGCCTGATTGCTGCTTGTTCTACCTGCATTTGCTTCTGAAGTTTTTGGTGAAAAAAACTCAGAGCACATAATCTCTTGGCTTGATCAGAGTCTAGGGATTACCCTTAGTTATCTTAACCTCACCTTTGCTCTAGCTGGTTGTGGGCCTTTGCGTCTCTGCCACATCTCCTGTGTTCCCAGAGTTTACCCCAGCTTCTTCTGTGGGATCCACTTACTCTTGCCTTGGCAGATTCCATGGCAGGCTATCTGGCTCTCAGATCAGTGCTCTGCTCCATGGCTAAATGAGCACAGCGCAGAGGACAACTAAAAGGTGATGTCTTTACAGGATGTTAAACAGGAAAGAAGGGCAAGACTCTCTTGTGCTCTCAGTAATATCCTATTTGTATGAATTACAGCCCTTTTTCTTGGTGAAGGGAAAAGTCAGACACAAAGCATAAATATTTCACTTGCTGATCCCTGACTATTTTTCCTTCCCACAATCCTTTGGGGTGAGAAGGGGCCAACTTCTCCCCTACTCAAAGCATTTGGTCCTCACTTATGTAAAATTTTGAGTCTTTCTCTTGACAGGTGTATTAGTGATCTGTTGCTACATAATGCTATTGCCACAAATTTAGCAGCATGAAACAACACATATTTATTATCTCACAATTTCCGTGGTCAGGAGTTGAGCACAGATTAGCTGGGTCCTCTGAAAGGCTGCAATCAAGATGTCAACTAAGGCTTCAGTCTCATCTGAGTGTTGACTGGCTCACTCAGGTTGACATAATTCAGTTCATTACAGCTATAAGACTGAGGGCTTTAGTTTCTTGCTGGCTGTTGGATGAAGGCTGCCTTTAGCTTCTAGAAACCATCCTCAATTTCATTTCATGTGGAGTTTCCCAACATGGCCACTTGTCCCTTCAAAGCCAATAAAGGAGAGAGAGACTCCAGCAAGTTAGATGTTAATAATCCTATGTAATATAATTACATATTCATTTATACATAATTACATACGTCCCATCATTTTTACCATATTCTCTTTTCTAGAAGGAAGTCATAGGTCATGCTCACACTCAAGGAGCAGGGACTCACACAAGTGCAGAACAGTAGGAGGTAGGGAACATGCATACACATTTAGTAAACACCAGAATATTTTAATAAATGCATAATCTCTGTATTTTGTGATTTTAAGTAAAAAATATGGCTAGGGGCTTCCCTGGTGGCGCAGTGGTTGAGAATCTGCCTGCCAATGCAGACGACACAGGTTCGAGCCCTGGTCTGGGAAGATCCCACATGCCATGGAGCAACTGGGCCCGTGAGCCACAATTACTGAGCCTGCGCGTCTGGAGCCTGTGCTCCGCAACAACAGAGGCCGCGATAGTGAGAGGCCTGTGCACCGCGATGAAGAGTGACCCCCACTTGCCACAACTAGAGAAAGCCCATGCACAGAAATGAAGACCCAACACAGCCATAAATAAATAAATAAATACATACATTGTGTATTATTTTTTTTAAAAAAAAAAATATGGCTAGAAGTCCACATACTTATTTCCTGTGTGCATTGAATTAAAATTAGCCAATTCCCTCTTGACTAAACCAGAGAAATGGGCTCCAGGTTTGTAAATTAAAGTTTATACTTTATAAACAAAAATTTTTTGTTGTTGTTGTTGTTTTGCCTGAAGTGTAATTTCTTGCTAGTCAGAGAATTTCTTCTTAGAGATTTTTTTTTTTTTTTTTTTGCGGTATGCGGGCCTCTCACTGTTGTGGCCTCTCCCGTTGCAGAGCACAGGCTCCGGACGCGCAGGCTCAGCGGCCATGGCTAATGGGCCCAGCCACTCCGCGGCATGTGGGATCCTCCCGGACCGGGGCACGAACCCGCATCCCCTGCATCGGCAGGCGGACTCCCAACCACTGCGCCACCAGGGAAGCCCCTTCTTAGAGATTTTTGTTCATAATTTTATGGTTACATTTTTGGCACTACACATCTCAATTCAGTTGCATCTAGTTGAGGCTATGTGAATAGTTCAAGTCAATGGAATGTGGACAGAAGCAATGTATGTCACTTATAGGCCTTGGGGAAAAAGAATCCTCCACATATTCAGTCTACTCTTTTTTCTTCTATAGACGGTGACATCAAAAGACCAACAGAGTGTGGGTTCTGAATAACTGCATCGAGTAAAGCACTCCAACCCACTCATGCCTCATATACACCATATTGCACTGTGGAAGCAAGAGACCTTTATTGTGTTAAGGTCACTGAGATTTGGGTATTGTTGGTTAAAATAGTTAGCCTGACCCAGACTAACACAAGTAAAAATTATTTCTTCAAGATGTAAGGAGAAGATCATTTAACAGTTTTTCAGATGATAAAGGGTTTTAATTAATGTCATGGGTGAAGTATTTAGTTTTCTAGGTTAGGCAATTATTACAGACATTGCCGTATTTTGAAATATTGATTTATCAGTGTTCCTTCTTTATGCCTTTGGCTAAATACAGCATAGAAAAAACAAAAACTTTTCAAAAATGGTGAAGAAGAAAAATAATTTCACCATCTTCTAGGTTTCGGAAAGTACGATTTAGAAGTACTTGTTTATGTTTACAGACGGTGACCAGGTTTAAATAAATATACCCAGGTACTGTGTTGCTCAGATGAATGTTTCAAGTCTTTTTTTTTTCTGTGAGGTCCTAAAGAGGTAATAAAATTGAAAGTGAAACTTTTCCCCACAATTCCCATTTATATGCTCTATCAACGAGGTCACACTACCATTAATTATCTAGAAGATACTGTTCCCATAATGTCCATGGGGACTTACTCAACAACATGATAGATTTCACTGTCAGTGCATTGTTTCTCCTGTAATAGACTACATTTCCTTTCTTTAATTTTATCCTATTAGTGATGGTTCTTTCACTTCCCCAAGCTTCTTTCCCCCTTGAACAATGATAAAGAAATCTTCCTTATTTAAAGTAACTAGCAAAGCTTAACTAGAACATACTCTCAGATGGTCCTCATTATAAGTAAATACTATGTACTGTAGATATGATGTTTGTAAATTATATAAAGTATGAATTCATGATTTATTACTCAATTTTCTTTATAGCTATGGAACTTTTCTCCTGCAAAGTTTAAATCTGGGGACTAAAAAGGCAATACTTCAAAGCTATATGAAGCTATGGTAACTTTCTTAAGGAATAATGTATGCTCGAGAATGTTTATCTATCTTGTTCTTTCTATTGATATCGTAGAGGGCAGTGCAACTCTTATCCTTGTGGGAAAAGAGGAGGGCAAGTCCCCAGAGAATTAAGTGAAACACTTATAGAGATTGGAGTTGCCCCTGCAACTAGTATATCACTCACTTTACCTTCAGACTGATGGCCTCGGTGCTGTATGGAACCATAGTAGGGTAGTATGGGAACTATTCAGAGAAATTGAAAACTTGATGTGTCCCCTGGAATTTGTCACCCATGTGGATTTGCTTCCTACCTGGATAATTTTGAAGGCGGAAGCCTTGCTAAATTATCCTGCAATGAAAGGCAATAGAAATGGAATAGGATAAGTTCAAGTTCCAGCTTTTGGTATAGCAAAGACACATGAGCTTTTAACTCCATTAAAATGAACTTCAAAATGAATCAAGAATAAATATGACCATTTTATTATTAGAATTATCAGGTAAGGAATAAGGATTGGGTAGAGAATGTCAGAATGTTGATAATTGTTAAAGCTGGGTGATGAGTACTTGGAGTTTGTTTTACTCTTTTGTGCACTTTGTATACATTTGAATTTTCCAAAATCCAAAGTTTTTATAAAAGAGTGGCATTATTTGCATGAAGAACTGAGTATTAGGCACAAAGCATGGCTCCAGGGAGTCCAGTGGTGATAGAAGTTAGATGCTAGGTGATGGTGAGTTAACTTATAGGAATAGTAGTGGAGGTAGTAAGAAATGAATAGATGTATTTGTAATATATTTAGAAGTTAGAGCTAACAGTGTTTGATAATGAAATCTATGGAATGTGACTGAAAGAGAGCAGTTATGACTGTACATCTAAATTTTCTCTCAATATCTGGTATTTAACACATTAGTGACCAGAGATGTATTATCACCACAGGCGTTATTTTCTGCAAAAATCCTGTGGTTAGTAATGTGTTAAAAATGAATTTATTAGTCTAGCAATATTTTCTCCTGGACTGTGGTGTTTCTCAAGGCCTATTGTTTGAGAATTAGAATTTACAAATAGACAGGTAAGATTAGCTGAAGACTAAAATGTTTCTCCAAAATTGAAACTGTCCCATTTCAAAGGAGAGATGTGACCTTTTCAAATACAAACTGGTTTTACTACTCTCCTTAGCATTATTCTTAGATAGCCCACAGATCATTAACAATAAGTATTATATAGCAATCTACTAACTGTTTATAACTGTTTATATACCAGTATACTAACTGTGTATATATATTTCTTGCTTGATATATTTCAGGATAATATAACTTTAAATAATAGTGATAATTATTATTATGGGCTCAGAGAGAAGTCACACTGTGACGTTAACAACATCCAGTTGAGTAAAGGTGTGGGAGAAACCTGGGAACTGCCGTATTTATTGTCCCAAGGATGAGTAGGCATAAGTTCAAAGTGTGACATCTCTAAGGGGTATATGAACTCCAGTTTCATCTCAAGAGCTTCAGTCTACTGTTAGGGATTCAGTAGAAGTAGAAATATTAGGCACTTCTTGAATTAGATTGGATTAGCAGCATAATGATTCTTTGCAATCAGAATATTGGAAATAGGATCACAATCAGTAGCAGGGATTATGGTAGGTTGAATCAGGCTTTCTTTAGGGAACCCCCCAGGCTATATCAACTTTAAAGGCAGGGCTCCAATTTATATGTGAGATACTTGATTTGATATTGGGAAACCAAAGTTTGAGCACAAAAACAACTCCTTAATGAGACTTTTATTGACTTCCCAGTCAAAATTACCGTGATCCCACCCTACTTCTCTATTATTATTGCTATTTCATTTTATTTGTAGCATCTATCACAATTTGCAATGATCTCTAGTTTATGTCCTTATTACTAGTTTCTTCTTAGAATGTAAGCCCCTCAAAAGGAAATATCTTCCTCACCTTGTTTACCCTTATATCACAATCATCTAATATAATTTCTGTTGCAGAGTAGGTAGTCTATAAATATTTATTATGGTAGTATTAATTCAAAGCTGAGCCCTTAGTGGGCAGGAAAGAGTTAACAGCAGTATTGCAGTCCATTCTCTCCCATTAGGAGAGTGTACATGGGAAAAACCAAAACAAAATAAACCAACAAAAAAAATCACAAAAACTAGGTGGGTGGCCAGATCTCCTTGAAAACATGGTATTGATAGGCCTCTTGACAGGCACATTAATGTTATTTGCTAGTGGGAGAGTGTGCATCTATGAAATGCTTTTAGCAAGATGTGCTTGGTCTATCTAGGTCCTGGAGTATGTCACACAGTTCTCCAACTATTGGAGAATAAAAGGGAGATGTTTCAAGACCAAAATAGCTCCCTTTCATGTAAGGGATATGGCTTCTTACATCACTTAGAAAACAGCAGTCTAACGTGGCAAGAAAGGACCAGGACTGTAGCACTGGCAACACTGTGTCTTTCTCTCTGCTTTGCCTGTACCTCATGATTATACTTGAAATAATTAGTAAAGCTTAGTACTGGGTAAGATCCCCTGTTCTTATAAGTCTAATCTAAAAGTCAACCTTTTGTGCTATGCCATCTACTGAATTGGTCATATAGTAAGAGTAAGAGGGAAGCTGCTGATCTGAGACTACTTATAAACTTAGTTTACATGAGGATTAGGGAATGAGTGGGGCTAAAGTTTACCTGTTGAAGAAAGAGCCTTTATCTGAGAGAGCCTTAGGAATCTCCTGATTGTCATTTAAAATTATCCTTGCATATCCCCTCTTGTACAGTCCAATTTAATTTCAAAATATTAATTAGGTTAGTTCATAATTGTATTGTAAATTGGATATTGTCCAATTAGAGTTTTTATAATTATTTGACAAGTAGATAGCAAAGAGAGCTGGTAAACTCGTGAATAGGTCTCTGAAGATCAATATCTTAAGCATGAATTTCACCCTTTTTAGGAAAACAAATTCACACATTTCGCAGCATTAAATTTCACACATGAAGCACAAAACTGTATAATATCAGCACAAATTTGTCTTCAAACAAATGATTTTTTCTAAGCTTTCATTGGTCATTAAAAGGACTGTTATGCATATTTATGTTTTACAATGTACTTTCACAAATACTACCTCATTTGGTTATTACAACAATTATACGAGAGTAAATATTGTCCAACTTTCATTGATTAAAATACTGAATTTTTGAGTCCAGATATTTTGATTCTAAATTGAAGATTATTTCTAGTTTTTCAGCATTCCAGTTCAACCCTTCTTAGCTTTGAGAGGAGTGCCCATGAATCCCTTTGAAGTCTGCATACTCTGGTTCAGAAATAATTCTAAATATATATAATGTGTTATGCAATAATTTTTTCATAGATGTACTATTTCTAATAATAAAAAATAGAAATCTAAATGCAGAAATGACACATGGATATAAGATAAGTTGCACTCATTAAATGATGTCTACGAATGTTGTAAAGCATAGGATAGATTATATGCATGTAACGATGAGAGAACTATGTAGAAAGCCATTTGTGCATGTGTGTGTGTATGTGTGTGTATAATTAAGTTAAAATAGGCATAGAAAAAGGTAGGCAGAAAATAAAATATTAAACAGATTTGTCTCTTAGTGGTGAGATTATAAGTAATCTAATTTTTATCCTCATACTTTTTGAATTTTCAAATTTTCTATAATAAGTATAATTTCATAATTAGAAAAATATAGTTTATAAACATATGTAGGAATTTTACATTAGCATGCACACTGTTGTGGAAATTTCTACTCTTTCATCAAATAATGGGTTATCAAATAAATGAAGTCTAGAGAAATACAGACTCACATCAACTCAGTGATACATCAGAGATGCTTTTTGTCTGGTTCACCAGGACATATATTCATATTGTAAAATTTAACTTAAAAAATAAGCTGTTGAATGCTTTTCAGAATAACTACTGGAAGTGTTATAAAATGGCATAAAAGAATGTTGAGTCTGGCATTTTAAAAATGTGGCTTATTAGCAATAAAACAGATCGGTGAAGGATACAAGCATATGCCTGTAGGCACCAAAGTTAAGCCAAATACGTAAATCCTTATGGAGACTTAATGGAGAGTAATAGAAAAGAGCTGAGGAAAAAGAAACATGAAAGATGAGACTAGTGTGATATGTTTCAAATCATCCTGTAACAGTATAGCCAATGGAAAAAGGGAGACAAATGAAAACAAAATCTATGCAAAGGAAGAAGAAAGAAGTTGATAGACAATTATACAATCTTAAACAAAAGAGGGTTCAAGCCCTTATGAGGTTTACTTCTGTAAGTGACTGTCCTACCTCTCTGTGAACAACTCCAGTGACAAAAATATCTCACCAGTTAAAAAGTAGCTCTGGAGGTCTGTACGATCCTAGCTATTGCGAGAGTTTTTCGTTTTATTTTTGGTGATGTGTTTTGGTCAAATACCTTGTAAACTCTACACATAACCTCTTATTTCCCACTGTAATATTACATAGACTATGTCTAACACTCTTGTTTTCACCTTGTAACTCTCCTGATATATAAATAAATATTTCTCTCTCACTTTTTTACCTTAAAATTTTCCAGCTCATTTAAGTAATTCTCACAGGTGCTTTTAAGGTTTCCACTACTCTGTCCTTTTCTGTCTGAATATTGTCTGGATTATAAAAGTTTATCTGAAAATGCAATCCCTTGCTCTGGGAAAAAAAAAAATTCATGCATGAATATAGCACCTTGAGGTTGAAAGGAAGTATGACTTCCCTCAGTCTCAATACTACAAGTTTATGGCAGTGTAGTCTCAGAGCCTGTTGGCATTTTGGACAATGATGTGACATGGTTTACGCATAATATCTTCTCTTGCCATTTAACATCCCTTTTTCACTTTTGTAGCAGCTAACTTGTATCTCTCCATGTTTTATTTTTGTGGTGACCAAAAACTTCCTCTTTACCAGCTTGATCTTCTGTATTAATTTGTAACACATTTTCTGTTCTGAATGTGAGAATCCTTGTGTCTCCTCATTGTAGTTTTCAAGGAAGTTGCCTCCTATACATTTAAGCTTTCATACTAGCTCCCCATTTGGTAGGTAGCGTTCTCTATTTTCAAATAAGTAACAGATACAACTTTTGGTAGCAAGGGATAAAAGTAATGCTCTGTAGAAATCATTAATTTTCTCCATTGGTTATCAAGTGACTTTTGTTTTGTGCTTATGATCCTGGACCCACTTGAGTAAACTAGTTAAGTTTTTCAGTATGTCTACAAGAGTGTTCTGAGAGATTTTTTCAAATGACTTCCTGAATTTCAGATATTCTACATTCACCATATTACCTGGTTTATTGTTCTGGTGTTCTTGAAAAAAAAAAAAAGGAAACAAGGCTACTCTGCTATGATGTGTTTCAGTGAATTCATGCTGGCTCCCAATTATCACAATGTCTCTTTCTAAAGCCACCATTACCTTTCATTTGGAGATGTGTTTTATATATACACAAGGATCATATTACATTAATCTCACTTCCCTCTGCTTTAAAAATAAAATCAGTATTACTTTTGAGAGCTATAATTTTGGCATTTCTCTTATTCTTCGAAATTATGAGTAGTGTTAACAACTATTACCTATAAAACTTATAGTGTTTATTTATCAAAATCATCCTTTGCAATAAAACTTGTTTTTCTTCTCCTTTATATTTTATTTTATAATTGAGGAGATAAGCTCATAAAGCTTGGCAAGAGACACCCAAATAAGTAGGGGAAATTAAAAACTTTCACCTGGTCTTCTGATACAAATTCTGGGTGTTTTTCCCCTCAGGATATCTGACTTTCAATGGTCATTGCATGAGATTATCCACAAGTTACTAGAGCATCTAGAAAGGTATACATTGTCTTTTCACACATACTAGATTTTAGGTTTTCACGTTTTTCATGTGAAGAACACATCCCAGAAAAAGAGGAGAAAGGAAAAATATGGATATTAGGTAGGACAATACAATAATGGTTGCTAATCTTTACTGAGTGTTTATTACGTGGCACTATCTTAAGTGTTTCATACAAACTTACATGTTTTATCTTCACAACACCTCTATGAAGTAAATAATATTATCATCATCCACATTTATTATAAATATGGAAACTGAAGCACAGAGAAATTACATAATCTTCCCACGGTCAAATAGCTAGCAAATGGCAGAATTTGAATTTCCACCCAAGCCGAACGTATTGCCTTGAGTCAGTAATACTGACTCCTAATAGTTACTGAACAATGCATTTAGTGAGCTTTTACTCATAACAACATAATTAAAGAAAAAAAATATTTACATGCGAAGATAAAGAGATATAGATATATAGGTAGATATATGAATATATAGATACCCTTGCACATTTTCCATAAGAGAGCACAAGAGGGGCTTCCCTGGTGGCACAGTGGTTGAGAGTCCGCCTGCCGATGCAGGGGACACGGGTTCGTGCCCTGGTCCGGGAAGATCCCACATGCCGTGGAGCGGCTGGGCCCATGAGCCATGGCCGCTGAGCCTGCGCATCCGGACCCTGTGCTCCGCAACGGGAGAGGCCACAGCAGTGAGAGGCCCGCGTACCGCCAAAAAAAAAAAAATTTAAAACTGAAAGCACTAGCAATAATACTAAAAATTTGTGGTATATTTCTCAAGTAGAGACTAAAAGGAGATGGACAGGCCTGAAAGAGTATATTAGCAAGAAGATTAAAAGTAAATGAGCTAAGCGTCCAACTCAAGAAAGTAGAAAGAGAAGTAAATAATAAAATCAAAGAAAGTAGAAAGAAATAATAAATAGAAGAATATATTAAAGTGAAAGTTAAGAAACAATATGGAATATAAAAAAGATAAACTTCTAGAAATATTGAACAGGAAAACAAGGTGATAAAGACAAAATATAAATAATGAAAAGGGAGCCTTTACAGATAAAAAGAAACCATAGTTATGTTTTAAATAACTTTATGACAATGAATTTAAAATTTAGATGAAATAAATGTTATCAAATTAATTCAAGACAAAGTGGAAAACCCTAAAAAGTCTATTACAATCCAATAAATTGCATAAATTTTATTTTTACATAGACTCCCAAGTAATATGTGATTAAAAAAATATCACCTGCATTGTTTTATAGGCAATATTTTATTTGTAGAAGTCCAATATAAATTTGACATCAAATTAGATAGGAACAGCATAAGAAAATAAATTTATGAATAAATATTAATGCACATAATCTATAAATGTACAAAGAATCCATCATGACAGTAGAGCTCATTACAGAAATGCAAAGATGGTTTAACATTAGATTACTATTAATGTAATTGACCATAGGGCAGAAAGAGAGGATGAGAATGAAGCCCACTACATTCCCATGTTATGTGTGGCAATGAACATGTTTCTTGTGGGTTAAAAGAACGTGAACTATCTAGGCAGTATTCCATGTAAAAGTTTTCTGCCCTGAGGAGTAAGAGGATTCCCGTAGTGTTGTTTATTGGCTCTGGCTTTAAGTAAGACGGGTGAAAGATTTGGGTTTGATCTAGATTCTACAGGTCAAGAAATTGCACAGTGTTTGCGTGAAGGACACATGTCCATCAAGCCCTCCATAAAAGATCCAGTATTTGTAAGGCTGCCACACGGAGGTTTGCCAGCTACTCATTGTTATCCAGAGAAGCAGCAATAAGCAACAAAGAAAGAATGAACAACCACAGCCACAAACAGGTCTGTTAAGTAAAAACCAAAACCAAAACCAAAACCAAAACCCTTTGACTTTACTTCTTCCTCTTCCTCACCTCAAATCTCTAGAAAAGAAGGATTTAGAGTTAAGTATCTTATAGCCAGACATTGCCACCTAGATCCTCTACTCCTACCAGTCAGTATCCCAGCTCTAAACTGGGGTGAAGGAAGAGAGGAGATGAGATTTAAATGGAGGTTGTGGTTAATGCTTTAAAGCAGAATTTATCTTTAAAGTGAGAATTTATGAAACTCATGCAAGATATAATTAAGGAACTGGAAAGGGAGATTCAGCAGAACATGGGTGAAAGCAGTAACTGCAGGAAATTAAAACTATTTCATGTTTATATACATCTGAGTGGAGACTGCTCATTAAACTGGGTATATCCTAGAAAACTCACTTGTACATGTAAAAAAGGCATGTAAAGGATTTTCAATGCAGTATTTAAATGGTGGAAATCAGGACAATGTACATGCCCACTAATTGGGGTATTAACGTGGATCTGAGTTATAAACATGGATACTAAGTTGTGTAAGGATGATTACAGTATGATTACATTTAAACTGTATATTTTCAAACCATACAATGGTACCTTCTTAAGCAGATATATATGTGTTAATACATATATATATATACTTACATATACGATAATATAAAATATGCATGAGGAGGATATTCATCATCTGTAGAATAGGGGAGGGAGGACATTCAAGAAACATAATGGAGTGAGGAGGCTTAGCAATATGTGTAATGTGTTATTTCTTTCAACAAAAAGGTCGAAGCAAATTTTGTATAACATTAACCTTTATTTTAGCTAGTATAATAGTATCTAGTGTACTGTTGTTTCTGTAATTAAAATATTTTAAAATTTAAAAGTAATACAAATATCTTGACATACTTTTCTATAAAATTTAGTTGGCAGTATGATGTAGATTATGTTAATATTGATTTAGTTCTTTACTTCCCTTGGGAGAAAAGGAATCACTTTGAACTTATTTCAAGTATTCCTTCTTATTGTCATTTGCATCTTCATGAGTGATTAAAAAAATCAGTTGTCTCTTTGTACTTCCTTTGGGAAGGCTAAGTGTCATTTTATTTTCCCTGAAAAGCTCTTCATTAAAACAAGATCCAACACATATGAATCACAATTTTTTATTCTTTTATTACCTCAGCCTGATGAACAACTGGGGCCCCTCCTATATACTTAACTAAGCTTATCTAGTTTTGATTCATTGCTTAGAGCAGGAAATTATTCCAGTCTTTTAAAGGTACTGCAGTGTTAAGAATATGTTTCCTTGTGAAGGGTTAATGCACGTCATTGGACTCTAAGCCATTTTTTCAAATCCTCTTTTCCTAAATAAAACTTCTGAGCATACTTCTCATTAGTGATAATGATCACAAGAACATGGAACCCACAGTCTCTTTTCTTATTAATGTTACCAAAGTATTCACATAGGTGACTGAATATCATATGAAATAAAACATTTTTCAAAGATATTTTCCTGTGCATTATACCTAAAAATATATCACCCATCATATCAATAAGATTTCCCCCTCTGCAGCATGAGCATTTCAGTTGAAATCTCTCTCACTCTTACAAGAGTAGTAGATATTCCTAATTGTATTTACTAAAATAAGCCATTAACAACTGGAGTGATAATTTATTTTGGGGTAAATCAGTGTCTTCACAAATTATTTCTCCCAATATAAGAAGGATACAGAGACATTAGACAAGAATCTGGAAGGTACTTTTCATTAGCACAGTGCTGTCTGTACCATTATTAAATCATATGTGCATATCTGAGCAAGAGTTAAAATGGTCTGCTCTATATTTATTTCTCTGTGCCAAGTAACTTTAGCTCTATCTAAAGGTAAAAGAAATCCATAAATCTGTCAGGGAAGGATTTAAGTACATCATTTTGTTCTTCATGTAATCACACTTAAATATAGCTTAATAGTATTTATAATGTATATATGTATACACACATAACTATACATACATATGTCTACCAGATTCATCTGTATTATGTACAGTTGTTACACATATATAATATGCATATTATACATTTATATTTAATTATCAGCAGTCTCCTTCTGCTAGCATATAATTGCATTTTTAAATCACATTTCTGGTTGCACTTAACTTAAAATTGCATTGCATTTTGCTATTTCTGGCTTTTTATCTGTTATTCATCATTTCCCTACTGTGGTTATCGGCCCTTGACAGTGAAAATAAGATTCTTAGGTTCATGGAATCTTTATTATACAAAATGTGCATTAATGTCATTCTTATCTGCTAATGGCCTCCATAATCAGGAGAAGCAGTGAAAGGGAATGAAAATGATTATTTATTCACCAGCTTGGTAGAGCATATCACTAATGAACCATGAAAACAGATTATTGAACAAATTTCCAGGGTCAGGCAGGGTCCTATCTTTTGATTTCTTGAAAATATGCATAATAATTATTTTCTATAGCATGCACAAAAAGAATATATCACATTTTCAAATCACATTTATTTTACCAAATTGGAAATATGTTAGACATTGAAATACAAAGAGTACAGTGCTTGATAAGTGAAAATGCTATTCAAATTTCTTATGATTCACTATAACATAATACATTTTCCACTTGCTGTGCAATGGCTAATTTAGACTCTCAAATTCCCAATACATCAGTCATTAATTTGAGAAGACTCTCTTTGCATAATTGAGGTTTTTAGAACTTTGGATTCAACAAATATTGGTTCAGTATGCCTGACATTTTGCCAGTTGCTGGGAACATAGAGATTAGTGAAACAGTCAATATCATCAAGGAATTCACTGTAGGAGAGAGGCATATCAGCAAACATGCAGGATTAAAAAAAGTCTTTGATTATCTTTATTAGGATTATTGAAAGTAATGTATAATAGCTCAGATTTTGCTTGCTCTAAAATCTTCCTATACTTATGCCATGAAATGAGATTTCTTACTTAGCAGTGCAATACTTTCATGTTGTCTGTCTGTGTGTGTGTATTTGTGTCCAGAAGTGGTAATTTACATAGATGATCATTAGTCCTCACTAAAAATCTAAATACATCTTATATGTATTGTCTTTTTCCTTCTTCAAAATTGCAGCTTCTTCATGCCATATCATTTTTTTTTTTTTTTGCGATATGTGGGCCTCTCACTATCGTGGCCTCTCCCGTTGCCGGACGCGCAAGCTCAGCGGCCATGGCCCACGGGCCCAGCCGCTCCACGGCACGTGGGATCCTCCCGGACCGGGGCACGAACCCGTATCCCCTGCATCGGCAGGCAGACTCCCAACCACTGCGCCACCAGGGAGGCCCCATGCCATATCATTTTACTAGACTAGGCTCATTGCATATATAGACCTCTAAGCCACCTTGCCTCACTCACTAAAGACACTTTTGTTTTTTCCCCGTGGCACAGCCTTTTATCCTCCATTCATGCTACTGCTTTTATCAGTGATTAAGCCATGATGACTGATCCTTCACTCCTGATTCTCCACCTCCTCACTTCCAACAAAGTTCTTAAACTCTCTTCTACTGCTCATTTCTGTGATTACACCCTGCAGCCATAAGCATATCATTCTGACCACTTCCATTTACACTTGACTTTAGCTGGTCTACTCCAAGATGTTTTGCCCTGATTTATACCTCCAAGTCATTGTGCCACCAACCTTTTCTACTATTCATCCTTCATCTTCTGTCTTTATTTTCCTTTTCATCCAATTTGGCTCACATTCCATTATTACAACCAGTTTCTTGCAAGCACCCTGAACTTTCTTTTTCCTGTCTCCCTTCATTTTCCCTATTTGGAAAAGCCCTAATTTGGTTGTTATCACCTTAAGGATTATTTCTTTTGAAACATCATTTCTTCATCCCTACTGAATTATTCCCATCAGTTTACCAACATACCTTATTTAAAACCAACAAAAAACCATTTTTTTCATTGATCCTTCCATCCACCTCTATTGTTCCATTTCTCTACTTCTTTTCACAAAAAATACTCTGAGAATAAGTTATGACCATTCTTATCTCACTTTCCTCACTTCTTATTCACTCTTCAACCTGTTCCATTTCCCTAAATTTTTTTTACATTTTTATTTTATTTTATTTTCTAAACATCTTTATTGGAGTATAATTGCTTTACAATGGCGTGTTAGTTTTTGCTGTATAACAAAGTGAATCAGCTATACATATACATATATCCCCATATCTCCTCCCTCTTGCCTCTCCCTCCTACCCCTCTAGGTGGTCACAAAGCACCAAGCTAATCTCCCTGTGCTATGCGGCTGCTTCCCACTAGCTATCTATTTTACATCCCTAAAGTTTTCACCCTCCTCTGCTATTGTTGAGATCACCAAGAACCTCCAATGATGCCAAAATTCAATTATCATTTCTGTTTTTATCTACTTGCCTTATCAGTAGCATCCCACAAAACTGGCTACTCATCTCTCCTTGAAATAACTCTCTCTTGTTGAATCTCGTTTTGATACATATGGTAAATTGACTCATTTAATATCTATACCAACATTCTTCTATATTACCTTCCTGTACTACAGTAGCTAAAAATTGTATTTCCCAAACTTCCATATATATAATACACAGATGTAAGGATTTATGTACTGCCAATGAAATGCACTAGTGAATCTGGAATTTGAAACTGATGGAGGGAGCCGAGCATAGAGCAAGAAGCACTCTTTCTGTTTGTGCAACATTACTATATCTGGGTGGTGGTTTTTTATCTCCAGATTGCGGCTAAGAGAGTAGGAACGGGGAGCCAGAAGTGGAGACGATGCCTATGTGTTTCACCAGATTTCTGCTTATGACGTGAAACTCTTCCCTTGATAGGAAACCTCAGTTACCTTGTTCTGGTAGTAATTTTTGTAAGACCAGCCCAACAATCAAATTTGTAAGCATCTAATTTCCTGTATTTAATCCCATTCTGCTTGAAACTGATAGATTGGTTTCTGTTATTCGCAACTGAATTCTGATTGAAGCAGTTTCCGCAATATTTTTTCATTGTTCCCTTTATTTCTCTTGTTGCCATTTTAAAGTTGTCTCAGATGACAACTTTTCCTCTTCAACCTTAAACACTGAAGAACTCCAGCCACCTATCCTGAGAGCACTGAGGGTTTTTTTTTTTTTTTTTTTTTTTTTGGCGGTACGCGGGCCTCTCACTGTTGTGGCCTCTCCCGTTGCGGAGCACAGGCTCCGGACGCGCAGGCTCAGCGGCCATGGCTCACAGGCCCAGCCGCTCCGCAGCATGTGGGATCTTCCCGGACCGGGGCATGAACCCGTGTCCCCTGCATCGACAGGCGGACTCTCAACCACTGCGCCACCAGGGAAGCCCCATTTATCTTCTTTAACTAAACATTCTTCCTAGATAATCTCATTTAGTCTCATGCTTTATAATACCGCCTACATGCTGATGATGTGAATCCCTTTTCATCTTTCAGTTTAAATGCTCTCTGAACTCTAGATCTGTACATATCAACCTTCTTACTTCATATTATCAGCTGGCTCTCCAAGAGACATATTAAATATTCATTTTACAAAACAGGACGCTTGATCTCCAATTACTACCTTTACTGCCCCATGCAAGTTATCTTTCCAGTTTTATCCATTTTGATAAATGGCATAGCAATCAACCCAAATATCTCAAAGTTTTATAGAGACTCTTACTTAATTCTCACAACAAACCTATGAGGTAGATGCTATTATTATTCCCATAACCTATATGAGGAAATTCAGAAATGTTATGTAACTTGTGGTGCATCATGTAGTTAATAAAATATAGAGCCAGGAATCAAAATCAAACCTATTTTTTTATGTAGAGCTCTGCTTTTAATGATTATACTGTTTCACTGTGCTGAAATCAAGGTCTCAGCAAAGCCACACTATTCTGGAAACTCTAGGAGAGAAACCATTTCCTACTTCTACCAGCTTTTGGAGGCCATCAGCATTCCTTGGTTTGTAACTACATACTCTAGCCTTCAAGACCAGCATCTTCAAATCTTTCTTTGTTATCTCCTCTATGTCAGTCTACTCTCCCTCTGACTTGCTCTTACAGTGATACTTGTGAGTGTATTTAGGGTCCACCAGATAATTCAAGATAATTTTCCCATCTCAAAATCCTCAACTTAATCACATTTGCAAAGATTTTCCCCCCAATAAAGTAACATTTACAGGATTCAGGGATTAGGACCTAATATTTACAGGGACCATTATTCAGCCTACTACAGATAACCCAGGAATGAATATTTTTCCAATCTTAACAATGGAAAATAATTTACTGCTAGGCTAAATTGCAAGATGAAATACAATGGAGAGAGGTAGAGAATGGTAAAGGCTATCATATCTTTGTGGAAAGGCCTCAGACACTGTCTGCAGTCCTGTTTCATGAAATGAAGGTTACAATATGTATCAGTCAGGTGAACTGTGTTAATACTGTAGGAAAGAAAAAAGTCTATATCATTAAACCTTGACCAGCTTACACAAACAAAGGTTTCCTCCCCTCTGGCATCCAGCCTGATGAAGAAGCCTCTGTCTGGATCAGGCTTGTGGTTCTGGAAAGGGAAAAAAGAGAGCATGACTTACAGACTAGCTCTAAAATTTATTTCCAAAAGTGACACATTGTTCTCACATACATGATTTTAACAAGACTGGGGGTTTGATCCTTCTTCAGGAAGAGGCACCATGTATTTGAGAATAATAATATAGGCTAATTAATACATTGTTTAAATATATACTGTAAATATATAAATATATCAAACAAGTAACCAATAGAGGGAGTAACATTTGTGATACATATATGGAGAGAGAAAGAAGAGAGAACCCAAATCGAAAGCCTCCATTTTTTAAAATGAGAAATTCTCAAAATAAAAACATTTTTTGGCCAGATTTACTACAAGTAAATTTAGAAGCAAATATGTCAGATTCTACTTCTGTAATATTTAATTTAATTACATATTTAAAAGCATTTATGTAAGTAATATGTAAATACAGATTTACTTTTCAACACTCTCAAATCTTATGAAACAATTTTATTTAAACTCTTCTTTTTAGTCTCCCTTGAGTTTATTTATTTTTTAACATCTTTATTGGAGTATAATTGCTTTACAATGGTGTGTTAGTTTCTGCTTTATAACAAAGTGAATCAGCTATACATATACATATATCCCCATATCTCCTCTCTCTTGCGTTTCCCTCCCACCCTCCCTATCCCACCCCACTAGGTGGTCACAAAGCACCGAGCTGATCTCCCTGTGCTATGCAGCTGCTTCCCACTAGCTATTTTATATTTGGTAGTATATATAAGTCCATGCCACTCTCTCACTTCGTCCCAGCTTACGCTTCCCCCTCCCTGTGTCCTCAAGTCCATCCTCTACGCCTGCGTCTTTATTCCTGTCCTGCCCCTGGGTTCTTCAAAAACATTTTTTTTTTTTTTAGATTCCATAATATATGTGTTAGCATATGGTATTTGTTTTTCTCTTTCTGACTTAACTTCACTCTGTATGACAGACTCTAGGTCCATCCACATCACTACAAATAACTCAATTTCATTTCTTTTTATGGTTGAGTAATATTCCATTGCATATATGTGCCACATCTTCTTTATGCATTCATCTGTTGATGGACACTTAGGTTGCCTCCATGTTCTGGCTATTGTAAAGAGAGCTGCAATGAACATTGTGGCCCAGGACTCTTTTTGAATTATGGTTTTCTCAGGGTATATGCCCAGTAGTGGGATTGCTGAGTCATATGGTAGTTCTATTTTTAGTTTTTTAAGGAACCTCCATACTGTTCTCCATAGTGGCTGTATTAATTTACATTCCCACCAACAGTGCAAGAGGGTTCCCTTTTCTCCATACCCTCTCCAGCATTTATTGTTTGTATATTTTTTGATGATGGCTGTTCTGACTGGTGTGAGGTGATACCCCATTGTAGTTTTGATATACATTTCTCTAATGATTAGTGATGTTGAGCATTCTTTCCTGTGTTTGTTGGCAATCTGTATATCTTCTTTGGAGGAATGTCAGTTTAGGTCTTCTGCCCATTTTGGATTGGTTAGTTTGTTTTTTTGATATTGAGCTGTATGAGTTGCTTGTAAAGTTTGGAGATTAATCCTTTGTCAGTTGCTTCATTTGCAAATATTTTCTCCCATTATGAGGGTTGTCTTTTTGTCTTGTTTAGGTTTTCCTTTGCTGTGCAAAAGCTTTTAAGTTTCATTAGATCTCATTTGCTTATTTTTGTTTTTATTTCCATTTCTCTAGGAGGTGGGTCCAAAAGGATCTTGCTGTGATTTATCTCATAGAGTGTTTTCCCTATGTTTTCCTCTAAGAGTTTTATAGTGTCTGGCCTTACATTTAGGTCTTTAATCCATTTTGAGTTTATTTTTGTGTATGGTGTTAGGGAGTGTTCTAATTTAATTCTTTTCCATGTAGCTGTCCAGTTTTCCCAGCACCACTTATTGAAGAGGCTGTCTTTTCTCCATTGTCTATCCTTGCATCCTTTATCAAAAATAAGGTGACCATATGTGCGTAGGTTTCTCTCTGGGCTTTTTAGCCTATTCCATTGATCTATATTTCTGTTTTTGTGCCAGTGCCATACTGTCTTGATTACTGTAGCTTTGTAGTATAGTCTCAAGTCCAGGAGCCTGATTCCTCCAGCTCCATTTTTCTTCCTCAAGATTGCTTTGGCCATTCGGGGTCTTTTGTGTTTCCATACAAGTTGTGAAAATTTTTGTTCTAGTTCTGTGAAAAATGCCAGTGGTAGTTTGATAGGGATTGCATTGAATCTGTAGATTGCTTTGGGTAGTGGAGTTATTTTCACAGTGTTGATTCTTCCAATCCAAGAACATGGTATATCTCCCCATCTGTTTGTATCATCTTTAATTTCTTTCATCAGTGTCTCATAGTTTTCTCATACAGGTCTTTTGTCTCCTTAGGTAGGTTTATTCCTGTGTATTTTATTCTTTTTGTTGCAATGGTAAATGAGCGTGTTTCCTTAATTTCTCTTTCAGATTTTTCATCATTAGTGTATAGGAATGCAATAGATTTCTGTGCATTAATTTTGGATCCTGCTACTTTACCCAATTCATTGATTAGCTCTAGTAGTTTTCTGGTAGCATCTTTAGGATTCTCTATGTATAGTATCCTGTCATCTGTAAACTGTGACAGCTTTACTTCTTTTCCAATTTGGATTTCTTTTATTTCCTTTTCTTCTCTGATTGTTGTGGCTAAAACTTCCAAAAGTATGTTGAATAACAGCAGTGAGAGTGGGCAACCTTGTCTTATTCCTGATCTTAGTGGAAATGGTTTCTGTTTTTCACCATTGAGAACGATGTTGGCTGTGGGTTTGTCATTTGTGGCCTTTATTCTGTTGAGGTAAGTTCCCTCTATGCCTACTTTCTGGAGGGTTTTTATCATAAATCGGTGTTGAATTTTGTCAAAAGCTTTTTCTGCATATCTTGAGATAATCATAAGATATTTATTCTTCAATATGTTAATATGATGTATCACTGATTTATTTGCGTGTATTGAAGAATCCTTGCATTCCTGGAATAAACCCCACTTGATCATGGTGTATGATCCTTTTAATGTGCTGTTGGATTCTCTTTGCTAGTATTTTGTTGAGGATTTTTGCATCTGTGTTCATCAGTGGTATTTAAACTCTTTACTTGCATCTTTTGCTTCACTGTCTTAGTCACCATTAGAACCACTTTTCAAATCATGTAGCACAGGTTTTCAGAGCCCATCATTCTCAATTCTACCTAAATTACTTGAAATGTAGCACCTTTTAAATTCATATATTATCTTGTCACTGGATAAGTTAGTCCAAGTTCTAAGTACCATTGATATAACATAAATATTATGGTGTCTTTTAAATTTTGTAATTCTAAAGGAGTATTTTCTTCATAACAAAAATAAGATTTTTGCATTGTCTTGCAAAATGAGTTCCAAAGACAGATTTATAAAGACATCTAATATTTATTGTGATGTCGTATACAGTGAGTGTTACTTACTTTTTCTTATATTTCTTTGCCTTTTGTTTTTACTCATGCCACCAAGCTTCCTTAAGCATTTTGGACAACTGATATCTTATTGTATTTTCCTATATTTTATCTTGCTCAAAAAAAAAAAAGCTTCTGAACAAAATGTCCTATAATCGCGCATTTTAGGACTCATACATACATACCAGAGTTTAGTGAACAATCTTATATCTGGGCCTATATCGTACATGAGAGAGAAGCAGGGTAAGAAAGTGGGGAGAAGTTTAATTAAGCTAAATTCTTATTTATCCCACTAGGAATCCAATAATAAATTTATAAAGTCAGTAACTCAATAAAGAGCTGTATACATATCTGATTTAAGGAGATCAAAATAAATAGTGGTAAATAGAAAACATGAACTAATAAGTGTAGTTTTTTCCATCTAAAGAGAGTGATTTGAAATGACTAGAATGGAGCAGATCTTTTAATTAAAAAAGTTTCTCTATTATTTTATTTTTTAATTGCATGCATTATTACTTTTGGTAATTGCAGTGCTATTAGACAGCAACAGAGACTTACTTAACCCATTAAGTCAAATTTTGGACCTCGTAAACTGTAACACCTAAAACAGTTCTCTATGAGCATATGATAAACCCTAGGTTGCTTTTGCTCCTATTGATACTTTTTGTACTACTTCATTTCAATTAGAAAATATACCACCAAAACATATGCCATCACTATAGAACTCCTCTGCATGAATTAATGAAGAATGCTGCTTTATGTTTGCCTTGTCCCTTTTGGCTGCAATTTCTGGAAATGCTTGGCTATAGTGCTGTTTAGAGATGGTTGAGGGTGGTAGCTAAAATTTGTTATGCACCGTGTCCCATGGATCCCCATGGATCCAAAGGTTTTAATTACCCCAGTGGAATGAAGTGAAAAGCCTCCCTACATTGATTTGTCAGGAATAAGACATTCCTTACTCTACTAATTCTTGGCTCTGGCAGTTAAAGAGCCATTGCTTCTTGGTTTGCAGCCTGGAATAATTACATAAATAACTTCCTTGTGGCTTGGTCCTCGTCCAAACTTGATGTGGTGCCGCTATTCATTAATATCATGTCAGTGAGCAGACCTGCTTGGAATATGCAAGGGTTTCCCTCATCTGGAAACTGTGGAACAGTGACAGGGTTAAACAACTGAATACAGATGAAATATCATTACAGGCCATGCCATCGCTCAGAATCTGTTTGCATAAAAAAGCTATTTTCATGATCATAAAATTACAAAACTTAAAACACCTTTAAAATGAATTCTTTTTTGTTCCTTATACATAAAACAATCTATCTACAATATTAAGGATTTAATTATGGGCTAATATTAGATTAATGTACATGCATCTGTTTCACATCAAAGTCAAATTATATATCATTACTTCATCATTTCTTACCATAGAAATGCCTTGGAAACTCAAAGTATTGATACATGCAACTCAATGTTCTTTTCTGGGTAAGCTCTTGTGTCTCATACTGAGTTGGGAAGGAAGCCAAACTTATTTCCTAGCTTCACATCATTCCATGAATGCTCAGTGGGTGAGGCAAAGGTAACTCTGATAAAAGGAAGGCCAAACATCTCTGAGGAGACTTCATGTCAACTCTGTTCAGTAGGGGAACCCCATATTGAGTGTGAGCAAAATGTCCTAATGGGATCTTTTATGTGCAAATGCTGGGAAAATACAGAAAAGCAGACCAACTGTTTTTAGTTTCTAGAAGAATTGTTCTAGTTCTCAGTATCAATTGTTATCTCAGGCTTGGAAGCATATAGTGATTCTATGGTTTTTTAAAAAATGGAGCTCTTTGCTGACCTGTGCTTATACATATGCAAGTATCACTGTAATAAGCTGTTTAACAAAAGATTGTTATCTTTTCCCTGTGATATATCTAGGAAAGGATATCTGTACTGTTAAATCATTTGCCAAAACAAAGCAGCAGTTATGAAGATTCCAGGTCTCAGATGAGGACAGGGGAACGGATAACACTCTGTTTCTCTACCTTTTCCTTCAACTAGATTAAAAGTACTCCCTTACTGATTTGAAATATTAGAACAGAATTTCTAGAAATGTTATAAAATTCTGTTACTGTAGAATATTTTGGAAGCCCTATAAAGCTATAATATTGCTGTTGATATTTTTTGGTTTTAAAATTTTTATACAGATCCTTTATTTATGGAAATTAATTCATTTGAATAATGGTGAAAAAATGTTGTTCTAAAGACCACAACAGTTCCAAATACATGAGTCACTTATTCAAATAAATTTCTTATGCAAATATACACTTGTAGAGTGATATTTTCTCACATATAGAAGTTAACAAAGGAATAACGAGGTATTCCCTTTTTATGAAAGTAATACTTCAAATTTATTATTGTTTAGGTTTAAAATGTTTTATTTTTAAATTTTTATTTTATACTGGAGTATAGTTAATTTACAGCGTTGTGTTAGTTCCAGGTGTACAGCAAAGTGAATCAGTTATACATATACATGTATCCACTCTTTTTTAGATTCTTTTTCCATATAGGTCATTGACAGAATATTGAGTAGACTTCCCTGTGCTATACAGTAGGTTCTTAGTAGTTATCTATTTTATATATAGTAGTGTGTATACGTCAATCCCATCTCCCAATTTATCCCTCTCCCCCTTTCTCCCTTGGTAACCATAAGTTTGTTTTCTACATCTGTGAGTCTTTTTCTGTTTTGTAAATAAGTTCATTTGTACCATTTTTTTAGATTCCACATAAAAACTGTATCATATGATATTTATCTTTCTCTGTCTGACTTACTTCACTCACTATGACAATCTCTAGGTCCATCCATGTTGCTGCAAATGACATTATTTCATTCTTTTTTATGGCTGAGTAGTATTCCATTGTATATATGTACCATATCTTCTTTATCCATTCATTCATCGATGGACATTTAGGTTGCTTCCATGTCTTGGCTATTGTAAATACTGCTGCAGTGAACAGTGGGGTGCATGTATCTTTTCAAATTATGGTTTTCTCCAGATATATGCCCAGGAGTGGGATTGCAGGATCATATGGTAGCTCTATTTTTAGTTTTTCAAGAACCTCCATACTGTTCTCCATAGTGGCTGTACCAATTTACATTCCCAGCAACAGTGTAGGAGGGTTCCCTCTTCTCCACACCTTCTCCAGCATTTACTGTTTGTAGACTTTTTGATGATGGTCTTTCTGACTGGTGTGAGGTGAAACCTCATTGTTGTTTTGATTTGCATTTCTCTAATAAGGTAGCGATGTTGAGCATCTTTTCGTGTGCCTGTTGGCCACCTGTATGTCTTCTTTGGAGAAATTTTTGTTTAGATCATCTGCCAATGTTTTGATTGGGTTGTTTGTTTGTTTTTGATATTGAGCTGTGTGAGCTATTGGTATATTTTAGAGATTAAACCCTTATCAGTTGCATAGTTTGTAAATATTTTCTCCCAGTCTGTGGGTTGTTTTTTCGTTTTGTTTATGGTTTCCTTTGCTGTACAAAAGCTTTTGAGTTTAATTAGGTCCCATTTGTTTATTTTTGTTTTTATTTTCATTACTCTAGGAAGTGGATCCAAAAAGATATTTCTGCTATTTATGTCAAAGTGTTCGTCTTATGTTTTCCTCTAGGAGTTTTATAGTATCTGGTCTTACATTTAGGTCTTTAACCTATTTTGAGTTTATTTTTGTGTATTGTGTTAGAGAATGTTCCAATTTCATTCTTTTACATGTAGCTGTCCAGTTTTCCTAGCACCACTTTAAAATAGTTTTTTTAAGAATGTATTTCCGTAAGTACATTTTACAAAATAAAAATGTAAACCTCAGGAAAATGTCTAAGGCAGAAGAAATAAAACAATTTTAATAATTCTTAGACTAGAGACTTTTAGAAAAGTGAAGAGTAACAATCTCATCTTCAGGAATTCAATTTCTGTATAGATTTCAGAATTAATGTAAAAGCATCACTTTGACCAAAGCCCCTTTATTTCTCATGGGCTCGGTGTCTTCATAAACTTATATGAAAGGGGAACTAGGATTAAATAATAGGGTCTGTTCCACATCCAACAGACTGTAATTCAGACAATAGTCCTCTTTGTCTGAAATAATTCTGTTAATTAATTTTATCATTATTTTAATTTATATTTATTTTTTGGCTGTGTTGGATCTTTGTTGCTGCACACAGGCTTCCTCTAGTTGCAGCGAGTGGGGGCTACTCTTCATTGTGGTGCACAGGGTTCTCTTGTTGCGAAACACAGGCTCTAGGTGCACGGGCTTCAGTAGTTGCAGTATGCGGGTTCAGTAGCTGTGGCACGTGGGCCCTAGAGCACGCTGGCTTCAGTAGTTGTGGTGCACGTGCTCAGCAGTTGTGGCTCACGGGCTCTAGAGCGCAGGCTCAGTAGTTGTGGCGCATGGGCTTAGTTGCCCCAGGGCATGTGGGATCTTCCCGGACCAGGAATCAAACCCATGTCTCCTGCATTGGTAGGCGGAGTCTTAACCACTGCACCATCAGGGAAGTCCCTGTCTACTAATTTATATGTGAATTTTTTTTTTTTTTTTTTTTTGGTTTTTTTTGTGGTACGTGGGCCTCTCACTGCTGTGGCCTCTCCCGTTGCGGAGCACAGGCTCCGGACACGCAGGCTCAGCGGCCACG
>NW_006795401.1:60319-127837 GCF_000442215.2 Lipotes vexillifer
GGGACGGGGGCACGATCACGTGTCCCCTGCATCGGCAGGCGGACTCTCAACCACTGCACCACCAGGGAAGCCCCTATATTGTGAATTTTTAAACCCTTGTTCCTTCAGCTCCTTTCTCACCATCAGCCATTCTTGGGTATCCTAAAAAAAATTTTTTTTTTGTAATAAACTTCTCTTTTAAAATAGATTTAGATTTAGAAAACAGTGGCAGGGATTTCCATATATCCATATATGAACAGAGAGTTTCCATATACCCCATACCCAATTTCACTTGTTATTGGAATCTTACATTAGTATGGTACATTTATCACAATAAGGGAAACAATATTGATATGTTATTATTTTAAGTCCATACTGTATTTAGATTTCCTTAGTTTCTAACCATGTCCATTTTCTGTTCCAGCATAACATTTGTGATAACATATTACATTCAGTAGTCAAGTCTTCTTAGGCTTCTGTTGACTATGACAGTTACTCAGACTTTCCTTGTTTTTGATGACTTTGACAGTTTTAAGGAGTACTGGCTAGATATTTTTGAGAATGTCCTTCAATTGGGATTTATCTGATACTTTTCTCATGATTGGACTGGATTTTTGTTTTTTTGTGAGGAAGATAACAAAGGTAAATGGCCATTCTCGATAAGTCATATCTAGGGTGTGTACTGTCGACATGAATTACCACTGTTGATGTTAACCTTGATCACCTGGCTGTGATAGTGTTTGCTTTATTTCTCTACTGTAAAGTACCCCCTTTTCTTCCCTTTCCCTCTTCTTTGAAAAGATTTTACTATGTGCAACCCACACTTAAGAAGTGGAGAGTTAGGCTCCACCTCCTTGAGGGCAAGAAATCTAAATAATTTGGCATTCTTATCCAGGGGAGTTTTGTGTAGCCCCGCTCCGAGTATTTATTTATTCAATTATATATTTATATTAGTATAGACTCATGAATATTTATTTATGCTTTGGATTACAATGCGATACTCTACTAATTTTCTGCTCAAATTGTTCCAGACTTGACCACTGGGGGCTCTTTCAGTTGACTCCTATGTCTTATTTACATACAACAATCACTGTGTTTTCTATTTTGTTGTGTTTTAGAGTGCTTCCTTATTTTCTGGTGCTCCAGTACCATGTTGTATATGTCTTGCCTGAGTTGTAGAATTAACCATTTCTCCAAGGACTGCAATTTTTTTTTTTTTAAATTGGAGAGTGGTATTAGAAAATAAGATATGAGCTCTAGATGTACTCTTTACTACTGGGGTGTCATTGCTTATAGGCCTTCTCACCTGACTGAGCAATGGAATATATATATTTATCCATGCTTAGGCAGAAATCTATAAATATTTATAGTGCATCCATCTGTGTCTATACTAAGCTAAACATGAGTTTATGCTGATGTTTACGACTCTAAGCCATTAGCATGTGGGTCATTCTAACCTTCTCCCCTTACTATCAATCTGTAACATTCCATCAGTTAGAAACCTGGCTTCAGCTGTCCACCAGCCATTTACTTAATTGTTTAATTCTAGTATACATATATTATGGTTTTAGAATGGTTAACCTCTACCCTTGTAAGAAAAAACTTTATCAATTAATACAGTGGTCATTTTGTACAGTTCCTTTTGCCTTTAGTTGTGCAATCCCCTTTACCACATCTTTATCTGTGGATTCTGATAAATGCATAGTGTCATGTATCCAGCATTCCAGTATCAGCCAGAATAGTTTCACTACCCTGAAAGATCCCCTGTGAGTCATCTAGTCAGTCCTCTTACTGCCCTCCCAAATCCCTGGTAGCCACTGATGTGTATATAGTTTCTGCCATCTTGCCTTTACAGAATTTCAAATAAATGAATGATACCATATACATCATTTTTAGTTTGGCTGCTTTCACCCAGCAAAATATATTTAAGATTCACTCATGGCTTTGTTTGGCTTGATAGTTTTGTTTTTTTTTTGAGGTACGCGGGCCTCTCACTGCTGTGGCCTCTCCCGTTACGGAGCACGGGCTCCGGACGCACAGGCTCAGTGGCCATGGCTCATGGGCCCAGCCGCTCCGCGGCACGTGGGATCTTCCCGGACCGGGGCACAAACCCGTGTCCCCTGCATCGGCAGGTGGACTCTCAACCACTGCACCACCAGGGAAGCCCCTGTTCTTTTTTATTATTGAATAGTATTCCATTTTATGGATGTCGATCAGTTTGCATATCCATTCACTTTATTGAAAGACATCTTCATTGCTTCATAGTTTTAGTGATTAGGAATGGAACTGCTATAAACCTTTGCATGCATGTGTTAGTGTGGACATAGTTTTTAAATCTGTTGGAAATATACAGGAGCATTACTCCTGGATCATATGGTAAGGCTATGTTTAGCTTTGTAAAAAGCTACCAAACTGTATTCTAAAGTGGCTATACCCTATTGTATTGTCATCAGCAATGAATGAGTCCCTGTTGTTCTGTATTTCACCATCAATTTGTATTGTTAGTTTTTAGATTTCCAGGCATTATAATAACGTATTATATTTTTTAGTTTGCATTCCCCTAATGGCAAATGATGTTGAGTGTGTTTTCCTGTTTCTTTTCCATTTGTATATATTCTTGGTGATGTGTCTTTTTAAACATTTTGCCCATTTTTTAGTTGTTTTTTCCTTGTGTTTTACAAGTTCTTTGTGCATGTTAGATACATTTCCCTTATCAGATATATAGTTTGAAAATATTTTCTCCCAGTTTATAGTTTGTTTTTAAAATTATTTTAACAACATCTTTGACAAAGGAGTTTCTAATTTTAATAAAGTCCAGCTTATTAATTTTTCATTCTGGGATGTTTTCACTATTGTATCTAAATAGATTTTCTCCTATGTTTTGTTTTTGAAGTTTTCTTTTGCATATTATAATGATCCATTTTGAATAAATTTTATGTAATGAGTAAACTTTTATGTAATATGTGAAGTCTATGTCTAGATTCCTTTTTTTTTTTTTCTTTGCATATGGATGTCTAGTTGTTCCAGCACCAGTTATTGGAAAGACTATCCTTTCTTCATTGTATTGCCCTTTGTGCCTCTGCTAAAAATTGATTGACTGTGGTTGTGTGGGTCCTATCCTGGGATCTTTATTCTGATCTACTATTCTATATGTCTGTTATTTCACCATCCTTTATTATTTGCTGTAGATTTATGCTAAGTTTTGAAATCAGATAGTGTGAATCCTTTAACTTTGTTCTTCTTCAGTTTGTGCTATTGTAGGTCTTTTGTCTTTCCATATAAATTTTTGAATCAGTTTGTCAGTATCTACAAATGGTTTCCTGAGATTTTGATTGGCTCACATTGAACTGATACATCAACTTGGTCAGAATTGAGATCTTACCAGTATCAAGTGTTCTAATCCAGAAACCTGGAATATATCTCCAATTATTTAGATACTCTTTGATTTCTTTCATCATTGTTTCATAGTTTTCCACATACAGATCCTGTACATATTTTGTTAGATTTATATGATTCCTTCTCATCATTTCTTGTAATATTTGTCATTCAAGTGTGCATATGCTATAATCACCTAATATATTCTTACTATTATTTTTAAAGAAACACTTAACTTTTAGATCAAGTAAGAGTAACAAATAAAATGTTTTATTTTACCATCATTTATTCTTTCTCTGACACTCTTCCTTTCTTTATATAAATCAAAGTTTCTCATGTACCTTCTTTTAAAGTTTTCTTTGATTTTCTGCTGTTTCAATATGATATGCCTAGGTGTGGTTTATTTGCTATATCCTGCTTGGTGTTCTCAGGGCCTCCTGAATTTGTTGCTTGGTGGTCATCATTAATTTTGGAAAGATCTTTGCCACTATTACTTCAAATATTTCTTCTGCTCTATTTTCTCTTTCTTCTCTTCCTTGTATTCTATTTACACATATGTTCCTTTTTTTTTTTTTTATGTTGTTGCACCATTTTTGGAAGTTAGTTCTGGTTTTCCTTCCTTTTTCTCTTTGCATTTCAGACTGGGTATTCCCTGTTGCCCTACCTACAAGACCACTGATTCTTTCCTCAGCCTTTCTGAGTCCATTGATGAACCTGTAGATAGCATTCTTCATTTTTATTAGTGTTTTTTTTTCCCTAGCATTTCTTTTTACTGCTTTTAGAGATACTTTGCATACCTTAGTCATCTGTTCTTGGATGTTGTATACTTTTTCCATTAGAGACCTTAACATATTAATCATAGTCATTATATATTCCCTGCCTGACCATTCTAATATCCTTATCATATCTCAGTCTGGTTCTGATGATTGCTTTGTCTCTGAAGACTGTGTTGTTTTCTTTTGCCTTTGGCATGCTTCATAATTTTTTTAAAAAAGCTAGATACGGTTTTTTTGGTGGGGAGGGTGAATATTAACTGAAGCAAATAGAGTGAGGATGTATATTATCCTGGCTAAGAATTGGGCTGTTTTAATTTTTGCTGTAAGTGGAGGCTCCAGTCTTTAAAATCATCTTGTGTGCTTATTGCTGTCTCCTCATGACTTTGGGCATCCATAAGTACTCCTCAGAGAGTCTGTGTCTTGCAGCTCATTCAGCTGTAATTTGCTTTTATCATACTGAATCCCTTTTGGTATGGTGGTTAGGTGAAGTGGAGAGGGAGCATTCTGCAATCTTCTGATTATATCTCCGTTTTTTAGTGAGGCTGGGTCTCAGGACTATGACTGTCACATGTGTTTCTCTAGTGGTTTAGCATTTTCCCTACCCCTTCTTCCTTTTCTTGATTGCAGTGTGCCCAATCTACTTTCTTGAACCCCTGACCCCTGTTGACTAATTTTTTCCCCCTTGTGTGATACAGAAAGCTTAGAGGTGGCTGGAGTGGGAGAAATTTCCTTTCCCCACCTGGGAAATGCTCTGGTAGTCTTTTAATGGAGGGTAGGCCTTTGCTGTAGAAAAGTCTCTGAGTGAATTTCATAATGATTATTCTCTTCTCCCTGACAGTCCATACTAAACCTCTAGCAATTCTTCAAAAGTACCACTTAAGTGTTTTGACCAGTTTATGTTTCCAGGACCTTCTGCCCCAGGTAAGCAGATCTCCCCAGTGTTACCCAATGTGCCTTTCTTTCTAGTCTTTAAGGTGGTAGTTTGCCTTGCAACCTCAATTCTCTGATGAATCCAATAAAAGTCATTGATTTTCAGGCTGTCAATATTTTTCTTGCTTTAAGTACAGGAGTGGCAACTTCCAAAACTCTTTTTTTTTTTTCCTCCTTGCTGTGCCACGTGGCTTGTGGGATCCTAGTTCCCTGACCAGGTATAGAACCCTAACCCTTGGCAGTGAAAGTGCGGAGTCCTAACCACTGGACTGCCAGGGAATTCTCCAAACTTTATATGTGGAAGCTGAAACCTGAAGTCAGTATCTCTTTATGGAAGAGAACTTGTATTATTTGTGTCTGCAGCAAGAGGACAGGATGAATGTGAATTATTTTGTTATGGTGGATAGTGTTTCAAATATTTGCTTTAAAATCAGATTCAAAACTAGAATATATTTTTTATGGCAATGACATGAGTGGCAGTCATATTGAAAAAAGGTAACTATATTTTTTCTATTTTTTCCATCAAGAAAGAACTCCCCTTCTTGACAAACTTTAGAGTTGCATTTGATATCAGGTACTGGAGTCCAAATGAATTTTCTCTGATTTACTAGTGCTTAAATGGTACTGAATAAGTTGGCATAAAACAAAATTTTAATGTTCCTTTTCTTGTGTCATTGATTTAGTTTTTTAAGTCAGTAGCAAATTAAGGGATGGCTTCAAATATATGAATAGAAGGATCTCTGGCTGTTGAAGGATTCCATCATAGGTCCGCTGGGTAAATGCCTCATTCCCGTATAGGCTATAGGCCTGCCTGATGTAATTCCATATTCAGAGTTAATGAACCATGGAAGGCCCATTTGGGAAAAATGGCAAGGTTGCAGGGGAGTGAGACAATAGAATTCTTATTAAAAGTTAAGAATCAAAAATTATAAATATGGTATTCCTAACTCTATGAAATTCAGTTAGATAATCTTTGAAATTACACAGATATTTTTAAATGTTAAGAGAAGCTAATGCAAATAGAATTTTATTCTGTATTTAATAAAAATGTTATGTTTAAATGCTTGGGCAAGAAAACATGTACATTCAATTACTGGGTCAGAAAATTGGCAGAATTTTATGTATTTTTATTTCAGTTATATTTATTTCCAATTTCTTCTCATCTCACATACTGAGACCTACGTAATTATATGACTCCAGGAAACATTTCATATCAAAAAAGGATTCTCACTGTTATAAATAATTAAATAATGGTGCAATATATATATATATATATATATATATATATATATATATAAAATGCACCATCTACCTCAACTTTATGGATGTGGTAATATGGTTTAATAGCAGAAGCCTAGAATATTTTTAAACTTTAAAAAAAAATCAGGCCCAGCCGCTCTGCCGCATGTGGGATCTTCCCGGACCGGGGCATGAACCCGTATCCCCTGCATCGGCAGCCGGACTCTCAACCACTGGTGCAAGATATTTTTAAAGATACTTCTCAAAATTTGACAGCATCCCAGCTAGGAATTTCCTAAACCATGTCCCCTCTTTATTCTTCTTACATAGGAGGCAAATCTTTTCCCAAATAGGTGCAAAAAGAATATTTACAGAACAGACGTGTTTAAATGGCTCAGATTGCCTGAAATGTAATATTTTTGCAGATACATGACTATAAAATATTAGTAAAACAAAAGACAAGGAGCAAATGAATGTTGATGATAAAAGTTTACATAAACTTTAAGCAAATTGCACAGAAAACGAACTACCTAACTAAAAATCCTCTTCAATTAGTGTACCAATGGAGGTGTTGATTATACTTATAAGTATAATGGAGGTGTTGATTATACTTATAAGTTTACACAATACAGACCAGAGTGGGTTACAGGATTGATCACAGGATATGGAACCAGCAGGACACAGGAGAGAAAGATGGAGAAAATCATTTTTCTTCCGAATATTATGGGAAAATTAGAAGTTAACTAACATTAGTTTTAAAACTAAGAGATATGTGTATGAATTTCCGTTTGGTGTGTGTGACCCTTGAAGGGAGGTTATTGTGGACAAATTGCTCATATTCGTTTCCTGGCCCTACTACTTAATAGTGGTATAATTCTGAGGAATGACTCAGTTTCCTAATCCTGAGTTCATGAATAGAACAGTGCCTCACAACCGTAGGGTCACTGTGATGATTAGAAGATGAAATAAATGTAATGGGCTGAGAAGAGTGCCCTGCACTTAATAAATGCTCAATAAATGTTAGTCTCTATCATTACATGTTATAGCAATAATATATGAAATGATATGGGAAAACGTAAGTGTATGGAAAATTATGTATGCAATAGACTTTAATAAAATTATGTACACTGTAGCTGTATAAAGAAAAAAAAGATGTAAAGAATACATACATACATATTTTATTTTTTTAATTTAACATGTACAAAAACTTAGATTACTGGTCTGGTGTACTTTATAAAGTTGAGTCTATACAGTAGATTAAGTCATTTTCAACTTATATGCTTATCATTCTAATGATTAAAATCATACATCAAAAGGAAAAATATTTTTAATATTTTATTTCAAATCACCTGACATTGGAGTATCAAAATTTAGAGAATAAAAATTACTATATCCTGATTGAGCAATATTTAATAGGTCTTATATTACTGAGTGTTGTACATACTTGACCAGCACATGAATATTAATTTAATCTACCTTTTGTGAAAAAGTATTCATGAATTCCATTAAGGGCATATTTTATAGAAAGATGAATAGTTTCTTATTGTAATTACTCAAGTTGATCATATTTGCAATCCAGATTCAGCACATAATTTTCTACTTTCTATTTCACATTTTATTAAATAGATTTCTTAAAAATGAGGAACAGAACAACAAATCTATAAAAGAATTGCTACACTATGGTCATTTTTCATCCTTTACTGTAGTTTAGCAAACCACAGTCACACATGCATACATGTGGCCACACACACATGTCTACACATTATTTTGGATTTTGAGGTAGAAATAGGCCAATTCTAGCAATATGGAGTATGATTAGAATGACCACAGGATTTATTGCCTAAACTGGAACATTCTGAAAGTGAAAGGTGGCTCTATTTATAATTACACAAGGATGACAGGTGTAAAGTGGATGGTCCTGTGTGAGCCAGAATGCATGGTTACCCTAACTGGATTATGGGTAAAACAGCGGCTGTACTAAAGTAAACACACTTGACTTAGTTTGAAGCTAGCTGCTAACATTTTGCAGCTGGGTGAACAAATGTATTCTCTCCTTAATCATGAGTTTTCTCATTTGAACAAAGGGGTTACTATGACCTTTCATAGAATTGTTGTATGATGTGAAATTGCAAATTAAATAATGTTTTTGTCTCTTAACCACTGTGTTACCACCAATAGGTTTAATGGTTAAACAATTTGTTTTCTAATGATAAACAACATGCATTAGCATATATGTTCTTTTAATAAATATGATAAATTAGAAAAATAATTGTATTTTAGCATATGTTTTGAAGTGAAATGACTTAGATCATTTATATTTATGTCCCTTCTTTTGTTCTTATCTGTATTCATCCCCATATATACTTTCTTCATGGTTGGTAATTTTCCTGAAGATAGGGCAAATGTCAGTATATTTCATATTGACCATTGTATTTTAAGGATAAAGAGCATTAATGATATGATACAATATGAAAAAGAAAAAAACTCTGTGAAAAATAAGGTACCACAAGATCCTGGGCCATGTTTTCATACGCAAGTGGGCCAGAGTGAGTCACGGTTTGTGAACCTGCAATGAACACTACACTTTTTTTTTTTTTTTTTTACAGTTGCTAAGGGAAAAATGCTTGCCTGCAATCATTCTTTTTCCTTCCATTCTTCCTCCCTCCTTTTCTCCCTCTCTTTTTTCCTTCCTTTCTTCCTTCTTTCCTCCCCCCTTTTCTCATTCCCAACCCCACAACCCCCATATCACTCTCTCTTTTTTGCCTCACGGTCCTGGTCCACCCAATGTTATTAATACTCTTAGTCTATAGGTTCCAACTATGTCCTACTGCCTTACTCTGTCCCTTGAAGTGACAATTTAAGGTTGACCTGCATTTTCATAATGCTCCCATAATGATTCTCTTTAATCATGGATATTTATAAATATCTTGACTAGGTTTATCATTTTAGAAAAAATACTTTAAAATCTTAAGAGATTCTTTAGATATTTATCATATTTTAGAGCAAAACCAGTTTTAACAGCTCTTGAGCTCTTCTACTATAATAAATTAGTTAACTCTTAAAGCTGCTTTAAAACTTTAATTAACATAATATTTTCATGTGTGTTCTAAAATATCTTCCATATACATAAAGAAAATCTTGGGGTTTTATTAGAGATTCCATATAACATTGGATCTGTTCTGGATTTCTTACTCATTACTGAAATGTATAAAGCTTGTTTCAAAATATGTGCAAATGTTTTAAATGCAGAACAGAGGAATAGTTGTAACTTGATCAATATAATTATGAGATGAGACTTTTTCATTAAAGATGCATTATTTTTACATCCTATTCTCAGTTTTTTACTATGAATAACAAAGTGCTATTAAATTGCTAGTACAAATTTGTCCTGATGAAGGACAAATAGGGAAAGCATCAGGTCCCTTGGCTATAATCTTTTTCAGAGTCTAGACAAATAAAAAGTGATTTAAATTTAAAGAAAGCTTAAATAGTTCTAGAATCTGCAAATATTTTTACATACATTTAAAAATTAATAGTAAATCTCATGAGAGCATTTTTGGTAGCTATACTTTTAGACTTAATTTCTATGCTGCTATGATAAAAGTATTACTAGACTTATTAACCCCATTAAAATTATCTTTTAAAAATGAAGTATCATCCAATTTCTACTCTGATTAGTTAACAAAATTTGTAAACATATAGGGCATTCTTATTAAACATGATATTCAGAAACTTCAACATGCCTGAAGAAACAAATCATTTAGTTTATTAATGAATTGCAAAGGGACCTAAGAGTAAATTTAAATATACTCATCTGTACACATGAAAAATGAACACAGTATTGACTTATATATAATTATTCACCCCAAATCCTAGAGTTATAAAGTATCCCCCTACAAATAATCCTCTTCCTACTACAACTCCTTTTAATGAGAGCAATGCCAGCAAAAAGTTAATCCCCCCTGTACATTTTGAGTCACAAAGAGCCAGCTTCCTCATAAGAAATCTCTATTGTTAAACAACAATGTCTAAGAAAATTCAATGTTGTATTGACTATACTTGTAACTTCTACCCATTAGTTTTATTTCTAGATTTTGTACTCTAGTACATATGTCGTTTCTCTTCTTTATTTGATGGTCCTTCAAATATTTGAAAGAGCTACTAAATCCTACATTAAGATGGCTTTTTTAAGAAGGAAGGAAATGACCCCAGTTCTTTTAATTATTCTGGTAAACTTTCTAAAATTTTACGCACAGAAGTGATCACAGTAGATGTGGTCTAACTTGTGCAAATGACAGTGAGTTTGTTATATCATTTCTTCTGCCTATTATATTTCAATTAATCCACCCTAAAGCTAATGTTATTTCATATATATTTAGCTTTAGACTTTGAATGCATTTACTTTAATATGTGTGTATGTCTATTTGATGTGTGTGTATATGTGGGGTATGCATTCCAAAGACTCAGAGCCTGCATAATTATTTACCAAAATTACACTGCTTATTTTTGGAAAGTAAATGGTTTACTTGTTACTCTGTCAGTCTGCCCTGTCCCCAGACATTATACCACTAGTGTTCATATTCCATTACAGTTAAATTATCAAGTGAACCTCTCAAAAAGTCCTTCAAAAGATGCAGCTCAGAGACAAAGCGGACACAGTAATCAGCACATATATAATACAGCATGAGAGGTTCTTTTGTATTAGGAGCATGAAGGCTTTATATATAACCAAAACACTCATGAAACTCTCAAGCTGAAAATGTTAAAAATGATTAGGGAGGTTTGGTTATTCACTGGATAGAATTATAAAATAATGAGAAAGAAATTTGGAAATACATATTGAAGGAAAGGGATTGACATAAAAGAAGTATCCTTATTACAGAAGTCATGCTTGGTACTTTAGTGTCATCTTTGTATTTAAGCATATTATATATAACATCGATTCATAGACTGATTTATCTGTTATACTTTGACAGCTATACAATAAAATATTTGATAAATTAAAATCACATTTCATAACAGAAAGAGCTCACTCATCCACTAAAGGGACACATATTTTGAAAGAACATGAAGATCTAATTAGCTTTTAGAATCCTGGAGTCATTTTCTCTATTAAATAGATTTATGAACTTTTCTTGGCTATGTTTGCTCACTTTAAATTGGAGGATTTGGACTAAATAACCTTCAACTTTCCTTCAAACATGAATAATATATGACTGATTAAAAGAGATGGTAAAGAGAAGTTAAAAATTCTATCAAACTTCGAAATGTATAAAATCCTGAGGTCATTGCCATTCCATCAACTTCTCTGAGTTTGCAGCCTCTTCAGATCAGAAAACGTTTGTATGGGATTATTTCTTCAAGTAGAATCCCTTGGGCTACAATTCTATGATTCATAATTCTGTCTCCATCCCTAATATCGTTCAGCAACCCATGTAGACCTCTGACACGCCTACTTAAATGATCATACCCATGTCTGACTCTATCCCTCCAGACCTTGCCAAACGGGAAGCAGACACTACAAAGACATGATAACTCCCTTTGCTGCTAGAGTCTTGAGAGGAGTTGCAAACTGCTGTCTAGACCACTGTACTGCTTGTGTAAGAAATGGCAGTAGTCTCCCATTCACATTTCCAATATCACCCAGGGTCATGGCCTTCTGGGCCTGAAACAGCCATCTATTATTGAAAACCTAAAAGCTAAAGCCAAAATGCAAGATTCTGGTTATGGCTGTCATTCATTTATTTTTCTGCAGTTCTTGCTCCTATCCCTTTTTTGTCACACAGTTAACACGCCTCCTTCATTTTAAATTGTTTGTTCCAAAATAGCCCATTATTTATCTGTATAAATTTTCACAATCTTGAGGAATTTTTTCCACCTCAGTGTTATCTGAAATCTGACAATTTCCCAAGATCACTGACTTTTTGTTATACTTTCTAGGGGAGGCAGCTTGATCTTCTAAACCCCACGTACAAGAAAACACCAACATTAATAGTGTTAAATAATGAAAGGGTTTTATTTTTGTCTTCCCTACTCTACCACCTGTTTTCTACTTGGCCCTTTCTAAAAAATTAATACACTTTATTTTTTAATCAGTTTTAGGTTTATAGAACAACTGAGTGGAAAGTATAGAAAGTGTCCATATATCTCTGTCCCCACCTCTGCCAAGTTTCCTCGGTTGTTAACATCTTGCATTTAGTTTGGTGCATTTGTTAGAAGTGATGAGCCAACATTGATACATCATTATTAACAAAAGTTTGTAGTTTACAGTAGGGTTTACTCTTTGTGTTGTATAATTTTTTGGGTTCTGGCAATGTATAATATCATGTATCCACCATTATAATATCATCCAGAATAGCTTCACTGCCCCCAAAATCCCCTGCACTCCACTGATTCATCCCTCCTACTCTCCTTACCCCAAAACCCCTGGCAACCAACTACTGATCTTTTTACTGTCTGCATAGTTTTGCCTTTTCTGAATATCATATAGTTGGAATCATCCAATATGTGGCCTTTTCAGGTTGATTTCTTTCACTTAGCAATATACATATGTTTCCTCCATGTTTTTTCTTGGCTTGATAAGTCATTTCTTTTTAGTGCTGAAAAATGTTCCATTGTATGGATGTGCAACAATTTGTTCATCCATTTACCTACCCAAGGGTATCTTGATAGCTTTCAGGTTTTGGCAATTATGAATAAAATTGCTATAAATATTCATGTGCTGGTTTTTGTGTGGACATAAGTTTCAACTAATTTGGATAAATACCAAGGAGTATGATTACTGAATCCTGTGATAAATGTATGTTTAGTTGCATAAAAAACTGCCAAATCATATTCAAAAGTGGCTGTTCCATTTGCATTACCACTAGCAATGAATGAGAGTTACTGTTGCTTTACATCGTTGCAAGTATTTTGTGTTGTCAGTATTCTAAATTTTGGCCATTCCAACAGGTATATAGTGGTATCATATTGTTGTTTTAATCTGAATTTCCTTGATGACATATGAGGTGGAGCATCTTTTCATATGCTTATTTGCCATCTGTATATAATCTTTGGTGAGATGTCTGTTAAGGTTTTTGGTGCACTTTTTTACTGAAAATTTGTTTTTTTATCATATTTTTTCTTTTCCATTTATCATTTATTACAAGATATTGAATATAATTCCCTGTACTATGCAGTAGGACCTTGGTTATCTCTCTTTTATACAGTAGTATGTATCTGTTAATCCCAAACGCCTAATTTATCCATCCCCCACTTTCTCCTTTGGTAACCATACGTTTGTTTTCTATGTCTGTGTGTTTGTTTCTGTTTTGCAAACAAGTTTATTTATATCTTTTTTTAAGATTACACATATAAGTTATATTATATGATATTTGTGTTTCTCACTCTTACTTAACTTAGTATGATAATTTCTAAGTCCATCTATGTTGCTGCAAATGGCATTATTTCATTCTTTTTTATGACTGAGTAGTATTCCATTGTGTGTGTGTGTGTGTGTGTGTGTGTGTGTGTGTGTGTGTGTGTGTGTGTGTGTGTATGCCACATCTTCTTTATCCATTCATCTGTTGATGGACATTTAGGTTGCTTCCATGTCTTGGCTATTGTAAATAATGCTGCTGTGAACACTGGGGTGCATGTATCTTTTCAAATTAGAGTTTTCTTACTTAGGATATATGCCCAGGAGTGGGATTGCTGGATCATATGGTATCTTAGTAATTTTCACTTTTTTAAGGAACCTCCATACTGTTCTCCATATCGGTTGCACCAATTCACATTCATACCAGCAGGGTAGGAGGGTTTCCTTTTCTCCAAACTCTCTCCAGCATGTATTATTTATAGACTTTTTGATGATGGCCATTCTGACTGGTGTGAGGTGATACCTCATTGTAGTTTTGATTTGTGTTTCTCTAATAATTTGTGAATTTGAGCATTTCATGTGCCTGTTGGCCATCTGTATGTTTTCTTTGGAGAAGTGTCTATTTAGGTCTTCTGCCCATTCTTTGGATTGTTTTTTTGATGTTGAGCTGTATGAGCTGTTTGTGTAATTTAGAATTAAAGGCCATGACTATTGCTTCTGTTGTGAATATTTTCTCCATTCCACAAGTTGTCTTTTCTTTTTGCTTATGGTTTCCTTTGCTGTGCAAATGCTTATAAGTTTAATTAGGTCCCATTTCTTTATTTTTGTTTTTTATTCCCATTAATCTAGGAGATGGATCCAAAAAATTATTGCTGCAATTTATGTCAAAGAATGTTCTGCCTATGTCTTTCTCTAGGAGTTTTTTACACTTAGGCCTTTAAGTTTATTTTCATATATGATGTTTGAGGTTGTTCTAATTTCATTCTTTTACATGTAGCTGTCCAGTTTTCCTGGCACCACTTATTGAAGAGACTGTCTTTCCTCCATCTGTATTCTTGCCTCCTTTATTGTAGCTTAATTGACCATAAGTGCATGGGTTTATTTCTGGGCATTCTGTCCTGTTTCATTGATCTATGTGTCTGTTTTTGTGCAGGTACCATACTGTTTTGATTACTGTAGCTTTGTAGTATAGTCTAAAGTCAGGGAGTGTGATTCCTCCAGCTCCTCAAGATTGAGGAAATAATCAACTTATGTATATTAACTGTGTACCCTGCAGCCATGCTATAATTGTTTATTAGTTCCAAAAGTTTTTTTGTGAATTCTTTCAGTTTTCTACATAGATGATGTTGCCATTTGCCTTTTCCCCAGAGTTTAATTGGGCTTTTTTTTTTCCTATTGAGTTTTAAAAGTTCTTTATGTATTTTGGATATTAATCCTTTATCAGGTATATATTTTGCAAAGATTTTCTACCAGTTTGTGCCTTGTTTTATCATTCTCTTAATGCCAATCCATTTTTAAATCTGCTCTGTGGGTGTTGTTTTTCCCTGATTCCTAGATTAAAAACTCAGCAAGCCCCTAAGACTTCCAGAAACAAATTTTTCCATGGCCACTTCAAGTCACAAAACAACCTTGATGTCATTAGTACATTGCTCAGATCCATTTAATAATCAAAACTTGATCCTTTCTTTAGGGTTGTAGTTTTTCTTCCTCATTTTCCCTCCATTTTCTGCTGGAGCCTTTTGTGGAGAGGTGGGAAGACTACTTTTGGTGAAGGTAGGCTAGGTTAGCCACTTCTTTCTTTTCCTGCTTAGTATTTCTACTTAATCTCAGTAAGTATATATTCTGATCCTTATAGGAGTTGGATCATCAAGAGGTCACAGTGATTTAGTGTTTAGACTAGATGTTCAAAGTGGGCTTTTTCTTTCCTGAGTGCATTCATCAGTTTTTTGCTATCCTCTTTCCGTTCGTCTCCTCTTAAGAACTGAATTGTGTATCCCCCAAATTCTTAAATTGAGGTGCTAACCCCCAGTAGCTCAAAATGTGACTGTATTTGGGGATAAGGCCTTTAAAGATGTAAGTTAAAATAAGTCCATTATGGTGGGATCTAATCCAGTGTCTTTACAAGAAGAGGAAATTTGGGCCCACAAAGACACAGGGATGTTTGCTTATAGAGGAAAGACCATGTTAGGGCACAATGAAAAGGTGGCTGCAAGCCAAGGAGAGAGGCCTTAGAAGAAATGAACCTGCTGACATATTGATCTTGGACAGCCCTGGCAAACTAATATACCCCTGGTCACTCAGGGTCTCTAATCCGCAGTTGCCTTGATGAATGTATACATCTCTCTTCTGTCAGTGGCTGAGTCTTTCTTCATTCCCTAGATATGTAAGAAACACTCACACTTTATTCTTTGGTCAAATTTATTGTGATACCATGGTGGTTTTCTCGCATATAGCCTGTACCAATGTGTAGAAAGCACTGCTGCTCCTTTTATTTAATATAAATTCTTAATTTTAGACTTAGATTTATATAATTTTTGCAAAGATAGTACAGAGTGTTGCTGTATACTCCACACTCAGTTTCCTTTATTTATTTATTTTTGGCTGTGTTGGGTCTTCATTTCTGTGCGAGGGCTTTCTCTAGTTGTGGCAAGCGGGGGCCACTCTTCATCGTGGTGCACGGGCCTCTCACTATCGCGGCCTCTCTTGTTGCGGAGCACAGGCTCCAGATGTGCAGGCTCAGTAGTTGTGGCTCACGGGCCTACTTGCTCCGCGGCATGTGGGATCTTCCCAGATCAGGGCTCGAACCCGTGTCCCCTGCTTTAGCATGCAGATTCTCAACCACTGTGCCACCAGGGAAGCCCAAGTTTCCTTTACAATTAACATTTTATATTAGTATGGTACATTTATCACAACTAACCAATACTGATACATTCTTCGGTAGGCCAATTCTGCCACTTTTTTGTTGTTGTTGTTGTTGCGGTACACAGGCCTCTAACCATTGTGGCCTCTCCCGTTGCGGAGCACAAGCTCCGGACGTGCAGGCCCAGCGGCCATGGCTCACGGGCCCAGCCGCTCCGCGGCATGTGGGATCCTCCCGGACCGGGGCATGAACCCATGTCCCCTGCATCGGCAGGCGGACTCAACCACTGCGCCACCAGGGAAGCCCAATTCTGCCACTTTTTAAGTCAGTTATCAAAGCAGCTGTTCTACTATTTTTCAGGCTACAGTCACTCCAGTTTACTTTGTCTCTCAAAATACAAGAGATCCATTAAAAACTCTGTGACTGGTTCTACTGGAGCATTTTTTCTGAAGCTTCAAATGATGGGGTGATAATCCGCCCAAGGCAGTATGTCAAGAGTTCTCCAAAAATCTTCTCCTATAATCATTCCACATCAGAATTTTTAGTTTCTAATATTCCATTTTCTCAACTCAATATCTTCTCCTCACAATTATATATATATATATATATATAAATTCTCTATACCTGTTCACATCAAGAACTCTGCTCCCTTAAGCAGTTTAAGTTTTTTCCCCAAACTACCAGGTCTCTCCTGCATTTATTCCCTTTATAGCAATCCTAAATGTTTTTAAAGAGAAATGTTTATGGAATTTTATTGATGTGGCAATCACTTTCATTAGTAATTTAATACATTAACTCAAATGATTCAAAGTTGAAGATGGTTGTGTGACATACTATTTTCCCAAGGAAGTTTTTTCTTGAGCTAACCAGCCAAACACTCAGTTAAAAGAAATTAATAAAGGAAATGTAGAAAACTTATCGATCCAACAGAAGAAAAGGAAAAAGAAGCAAAGAAAAAGGATGATGAAAAGAAAACACAAAATAAGGTCGATAAACTTAACCAAAAGTTTAGTGTCACAATAGTAGTATCAGAAAAATAGAATTTAAGCCAAAAGCTGTAACAGGACTAGAGGAGTCCTACAGAAGGATATAAAGGATCAGTTTACTAAGAAGGTAACTTAGGGCTGAGAATAGTGTGAGGCAAGTGAGGTGAATGAGGTGAGTTCTGTAAGTGTACATCGGATTTTTTTTTTTTATTCAAACAGAAAGTCACAAAAATTATAATCATCCTCATAAGTTCACTCAGTCCCACGTAATTAATTTTTCTTCATTTTGATCTTTTGTTAGCACTCTTATGAATTCATCAGTTTTCCATTAGAGTTCTGAAAATGCTTATTCATTCAGTTAAGCAGTATAGACAGTTACCAGAAACCTGTACTTGTCAGAGTCTTTTCCGTGAATTCCTTGAAGATGAAACCCTTTTATAGGAACATCTTTGCAAAAGCATCAGAGTACACCCAGAACTGTCTGTAAATGACAAAAGACTTAAAAATGAACACGGTTAAAGATGTGATGAAAGTTCATAATAATGCAATTGACAAGGACACTTAGTTATTTCTGAAATATACATTTTAAAGTAATAACTAGAATTATGACTTATAACATTATACCAGAACATATAAGATTTTTAGAAATTTCATGTAATGTCTGAAACATTTATATTAACATATTTCCATACAAATAACCCAAAGCAAGTTTAGTATTAGTTGTTTCTGTTTGTTTGTTTTATACTGCAGGTTCTTATTAGTCATCAGTTTTATACATATCAGTGTATACATGTCAATCCCAATCGCCCAATTCAGCACACCACCATCCCCACCCCATCGTGGTTTCCCCCTCTTGGTGTCCATACGTTTGCTCTCTACATCCGTGTCTCAACTTCTGCCCTGCAAACCGGTTCATCTGTACCATTTTTCTAGGTTCCACATACATGCGTTAATATACGATATTTGTTTTTCTCTTTCTGACTTACTTCACTCTGTGTGACAGTCTCTAGGTCCATCCACGTCTCAACAAATGACTAAATTTCATTCCTTTTTATAGCTAAGTAATGTTCCATTGTATATATGTACCACATCTTCTTTATACATTCGTCTGTCGATGGGCATTTAGGTTGCTTCCATGACCTGGCTGTTTATTGTAAATAGTGCTGCAATGAACATTGGGGTGCGTGTGTCTTTTTGAATTATGGTTTTCTCAGGGTATATGCCCAGTAGTAGGATTGCTGGATCATATGGTAATTCTATTTTTAGTATTTTAAGGAACCTCCATACTGTTCTCCATAGTGGCTGTATCAATTTACATTCCCACCAACAGTGCAAGAGAGTTCCCTTTTCTCCACACCCTCTCCAGCATTTGTGGTTTGTAGATTTTCTGATGATGCCCATTCTAACTGGTGTGAGGTGATACCTCATTGTAGTTTTGATTTGCAGTTCTCTAATAATTAGTGATGTCGAGCAGCTTTTCATGTGCTTCTTGGCCATCTGTATGTCTTCTTTGGAGAAATATCTATTTAAGTCTTCTGCCCATTTTTGGATTGGGTTGTTTGTTTCTCTAATATTGAGCTGCATGAGCTGTTTATATATTTTGGAGATTAATCCTTTGTCCATTGATTCATTTGCAAATATTTTCTCCCATTCTGAGGGTTGTATTTTCATCTTGTTTATGGTTTCCTTTGCTGTGCAAAAGCTTTGAAATTTCATTAGGTCCCATTTGTTTATTTTTGTTTTTATTTCCATTGCTCTAGGAGGTGGATCAAAAAAGATCTTGCTGTCATTTATGTCAAAGAGTGTTCTGCCTATGTTTTCCTCTTAGAGTTTTATAGTGTCCATTCTTATATTTAGGTCTTTAATCCACTTTGAGTTTATTTTTGTGGATAGTGTTTGGGAGTGTTCTAATTTCATTCTTTTACATGTAGCTGTCCAGTTTTCCCAGCACCACTTATTGAAGAGACTGTCTTTTCTCCATTGTATATCTTTGCCTCCTTTGTCATAGATTAGTTGAGCATAGGTGCGTGGGTTTATCTCTGGGCTTTCTATCTTGTTCCATTGATCTATGTTTCTGTTTCTGTTTTTGTGCCAGTACCATATTGTCTTGATTACTGTAGCTTTGTAGTACAGTCTGAAGTCAGGGAGTCTGATTCCTCCAGCTCCGTTTTTTTCCCTCAAGTGTACTTTGGCTATTCGGGGCCTTTTGTGTCTCCATACAAATTTTAAAATGATTTGTTCTAGTTCCGTAAAAAATGCCATTGGTAATTTGATAGGGATTGCATTGAATCTGTAGATTGCTTTGGGTAGTAGAGTCATTTTCACAATATTGATTGTTCCAATCCAAGAACATGGTATATCTCTCCATCTGTTGCTATCATCTTTAATTTCTTTCATCAGTGTCTTATAGTTTTTGGCATACAGGTCTTTTGCCTCCCTAGTTAGGTTTATTCCTAGATATTTTATTCTTTTTATTGCAGTGATAAATGGGAGTGTTTCCATAATTTCTTTTTCAAATTTTTCATCATTTGTGTATAGGAATGCAAGAGATTTTTCTGCATTAATTTTGTATCCTGCAACATTACCAAATTCATTGATTAGCTCTAGTAGTTTTCTGGTGGCATTTTTAGGATTCTCTATGTATAGTATCATGTCATCTGCAAACAGTGACAGTTTTACTTCTTCTCTTCCAATTTGTATTCCTTTTATTTCTTTTTCTTCTCTGATTTCTGTGGCTAGGACTTCCAAAACTATGTTGAATAATTGTGGCGAGAGTGGACATCTTTGTCTTGTTCCTGATCTTAGAGGAAATGCTTTCAGTTTTTCACCATTGAGAATGATATTTGCTGTGGGTTTGTCATATATGGCCTTTATTATGTTGAGGTAGGTTCCCTCTATGCCCACTTTCTGGAGAGTTTTTATCATAAATCGGTGTTGAATTTTGTCAAAAGCTTTTTCTGCATCTGTTGAGATGATCATATGGTTTTTATTCTTCAGTTTGTTAATATGGTGTACCACATTGATTGATTCGCATATATTGATGAATCCTTGCATCCCTGGGATAAATCCCACTTGATCATGGTGTATTATCCTTTTACTGTGTTGTTGGATTCTGTTTGCTAGTATTTTGTTGAGGATTTTTTCATCAGTGATATTGGTCTGTAATTTTCTTTTTTTGTAATATCTTTGTCTGGTTTTGGTATCAGGGTGATGGTGGCCTCATAGAATCACATCGGATTTTTTCATTTAAAATTGTAGTATTAGATCCATCATAGATTTTTGTATTATTTTTATTTTAAAATATTGTGTTAAAATGTGATTTATCTTGTTACTGAGTGTTTTGGTGTCCCTTTAAATTTTGTACCTAAGAGTAATGCCTTACTCCAGTCCCGGATGTGGACCAGGAGGGTACATGTATGCATCTGAAAATATATCCCCAAGTGATATACTGCAAAAGTGGACAGACTCAAAAGAATCTAACATAACCCCAACAACAGGGTGAGATTTTTAACATACCCACATCAGAAACTGATTGATCAAAAAGTCAAACTAAGAGAGGTACAAAAGCTGTGCACAATACAACTGTTTCCAAGAGCTCTATGAAGGGCAGCCTGCAGTAAACACCTGGTCCTGGGTGCCCTTGGCCAGCTGCCAGCACCCAGTAAGCATGATCCCAGAAAGTGGGGAGCAGAGTCTGGGAGGTCAAACCACACAGAGCAGGTGCCTGAAATGTTGTGACTATGCAATCTATCACAATACAGGTTAACAAATCAGTAATACTCTCAGTCTCTGTTTGGTTCTATTTATAATCCCCTCAATAAATTAGTCTGAACTTACGTTTCTCTCCTTAGATCCCATATCTACCACATATTTTGTTAAATGACCTTTTGCTTTCCTACTTCCCAGGGGGAAAAAAAAAGTCTATTAGGCATGAATTCCCTTAATTTTCTGTCTTCCGACTCCCACATTTAGACTTACCTATATTTCTTTATGTGCTTTTCTATTTTCTTCCAATTTCAAAGGGAAATCAAAAAAGGATTTAAAAAATAAATACAGTTTAAGGCTACTTTTGAAAAATCTAGATCCTTGTCTATCAACTCAGCAAATTCTCTTTCTCTCTGTCTCTCCCCTTCTTTCTCTGTGTCTCTCGTGTGTGTGTGTGTGTGTGTGTGTGTGTGTGTGTCTGTGCTTGCTTATAAACATTTCTTTCCCCTGCCTTGTTTACACATGGTCCAGTAAAAGCATCTAAGGCCTGGAGGCATTTTTTTAAAGCAAAATGTGCTAAATCAATTAGCTGGGAAAGGAACACCCAGATATTTGATCTTGAAAGCCAATGGCTTTAAGATACTTCAAGGGGATTATGGGAAAGAAAAAAAGTTTGCCTTAATTCTCAGAACCCCTTATCAAACTGCCAAGGTCAGTGAGTACTTTTCAGGTTTTATCTTCCTTAACCCCTCTGAAAATGTTTCCTTTTTGAAACCTTGTATGAGTCTTAAATTCCCTGTCTTGTATTTTCTGTCACCACCTGGAAGAATGCTCGTCTTCAGTATCATTTTCTCTGCTTGCTCCTTGACTTTTTTTTAAAGTAATCTTGAATAACCGATGTAACATTATAACAAGTTTTATAATATAAATACCCAGGGGAACATCTATTTTTCTTAATTTGATTTCCTTGAGGACACCCCATAGTCAACCTAAGGCATCAAATTTTTCTCTTTTACACATGTTTCTTAGTTCCCATACTGCCCTCTTATGAATTATGAATGTCTCTGGTATTTATCCTTATTTCATCTGGATAGAAATGTCTCCATGGTGAGGTGAGAAATGCTACAAAATGTGACTTATTTGGCTCCCTGTTCTTCAGGGGATTGTTCTACTACTGTGCTTTCGATTATTTTGGATTCCACTGTGAGTTATAATAACAATTTATCTGTGAAATAAGCTATCTCGCACCACAAAAGATTGACAGAATTGAGAAATGACTGCCTCCAAAGGAAAATCCATGAGGAATGCCTACTGATTTATTTAGAAATTCAAGTTACCTTGGAGACAGATAACTCAAATTTTAGTTGTTTTTTTGTTTGTTTGTTTGTTTTTTAAAGCAAATCTTTCCCCAAGCGAATTCATTTGGATCATTATTTCAGAGGTTTTATAAATTCCTATGTATCTTCCTGGGAAACCTCCAACCCTTAAAATGGTTTTATGCATTTCTGCACGTTGTTAATTCTGAGACCTTTGTAGTTTTAATAATTAATTTAGGGCCACAACATCCAGAAGAAGGAAAAAGGAATAATTGAGATCATCCGATAGCTAGCTGAAAGGACAGAGCTGTTCATAACTTAGAGCTGATGAAGTTTCTCAAGGAGGAAAGGTGTTGGAAGCATTCAGAGGTACAAGAAGTGGTTTAACTCTGAGGGTCTAGCTTCAGAGTATAGGTGATCCTGGTTTGACTTGCTCTCCTTCCCCCTGCTCTCCTTGTCAACAATGGTCATTTTTATAAAAGACCACTGAAGAGAAAACAAAAACCATAAAAAACAGAACTAAAATAACAAACATAACTAAGATTGAAAAGAAAGAGCTTGAGGTTATTATCAGAGAAAGGAGGACTGGGTCTGTGAGTTGGCCCTTCTTCTCTGGCCCCAAGGGGTCTTCAAGTATTTTTCTGCCCCATTTGGAAGTATCTTCTATGTCCTCTGCCTATGGGCAGAGGTTAAGTCACTACATATCTGAAAGACTGGGGTGACCATGGCTGATCAGATGCTTCACTGCGTTCTCTGTCCATTAAGCCCTGAATTGGGCCCTGACTCTTAACAGAGACCTACTTTCTTTTTATATCTCTCATTCTTAATCATTCCAAGTAGAGAAGGAGTCAGCAGTGAGGGCAGAAGAAGAGAACTAAGAGAGGGGCAATGAGTCCCCTTCCTGTTCTTTCTCAACTAGATTTGACAACGGGAACACTTGATTTTGGTTATAGTTCTTTTCCATCTTCACAGGAACTCTGCTTCTAGAACTATGTCCACCACCATTCCTCCTTCCCTCCAAACAGGCTGTGCTCTTGATCACAGGATTCCTGATTTGGGTTGGCCACACCTTTTTTGGGAATGTTATCTCTTTTTCCAGTAGCAGGGAGAGGGATAGAGAGAGAGAGAGAGTTGTCCTAGCGACATCTGTTTCTGCTCTCACCCCGAAATCTTCTTAGGCTTGAGTTCTCCCTTTTGCTGCAAACCTTGTGACTGGCAAGATGTGTGTGTAACCAAAGCTATTCAGTAGGAAGTTTGGCAGTGATATGCTCAACAGGTGGATTTTTAACCTCCACCTTTTTTCTTGGCCTCTGCTTTAATACATGTTCCAGACAAAAAGAACCCAGGAATGTATGGACGTGATTTGAGTAAAGAAAACTCAGCCGTGAAGTTGGGAGAGGTAACATCAGATAACATGAAAACAATGTCGAGTCCAAATGAGCTTTGAATGGAACTGTGAACTCTCATATTTTCTGCAATTTGTCCAATTAGTATTAACCAATTTTAAAATTACCTTTTTGTCGAGTTTTACTCAGCTCTTTACCTTCTCAAAAGGTGGTTTGCAATTACAGAGAATTCATAAAACTTAGACATGATTTCCTGTGCCTGGAATTTCTTGTGTACTTCCTGAGTCATGGATTTTTCTCACACCAGTAATCTCCAGGGAACTTGTATCGTCATCCACCAAAATAAAGTTGCCTGCTCCTTTATCCAGCTTCTCTTCCAGTGCCTGAAGGGAAAATTGAGGAGAACATACCCATCCCTCCTTTCACCATCCTGACCCCAAACCTCTACCACATCAATAGAATCTATTTGTTTATTTAGATAATCCCAAAGATTGGATATTTCTAGAAGGACATTAGAGGGTATAAAGAACAAAGGTTGACATTTTGGCTAATTTATACATCTTCCTTATTGTATTCCCTTATTCCTTGGAGACAAGAAATGGAAAAAGCTCTGATAGGAGAATTCTATCTAACTATTAGATTGCGGGTTTCTCTTAAGAAATTCCAGCATGCTATTACCAGAGAAGTGGGAATAGAGGCTAGAAAAGCATATCAATAAAAACTCAAGGGAAAATGCTTTCAGATTTAGCCCTAACAAAAAAGATCCTCTGTGGAATATTTCTACTCCTGATTTGATTATTTTCTCCTCAGGTGCCCTTCACCTTTTCCACTATAACCCCCTTTCAGGTGGCAATCCATTTCCCCCTCTCAGGAAAAACTACCCTTTCTACAGGAAGAGGTTCCATTTTTTGGTTTCTTCCTGTCTTCTAGGAAAGAAAGCTGTTTCCTGGGCTTCACCTGGATGAGCATTGACGTTTCCTTTTTCTCCAACTCACAGGTTCCTGAGAACATAGGGCTCTGTTGCATCTGGGTCCCAGATCAGTAGACCTAACCATTTAGAATCACAGGAAGGCTTGGTTCCCTGTGATTCACCTGTGTAGTAAGCATATCATATAAAAACTCGTGCTAATTATCATTCGAGACAATATAATTCAATTCTACATATGGAGAAGATCATTTCTCCTACTGGTCTCTACTCCACACCTCTAGATTATTGTGATTAGGACCATATGGGTGTTTCTAATCCCACTTAAGATCTCAGGGCATCACCAAAAACTGTCACTAGGTTGCTCCTCCACTTGGATTAATTTATTTTCATTCTGGTCATACTGTTATATATGGGTTAGCTAATGTATCTATAAAATTAACTGTCTCTCTTCCCTGCTTGTCTGTGAGCTTAATGAAATCAGGAATTATGCCTATTTTCTTTATATTTGTAACCCTGAGCATAGAAAATTCCTAGCAAAATATAGGTACTCAATAAATAATTGTTGAATTAATAAATATAGGACTTAGGTCAGAGAGACAAAAGCTATCCCATAACTCAGGTAGTCCAGCCCAGTAGGTTGGCCTTAAGAGGATACACAAAGTATGCTGGTCAATACCTGTAGTAATAAACTGTATGGATTTGAGGGGAACATACCCTTGGATTATTGATGAGTTCTGTGGCATCAATAAGAAACTAATTAGGGATTAAAACAATGGCCATCTATCTCTCAACTTCTCTTTATATAGAAAGGATGCTAACATAATTAAAAGCCTGACACATTTAAGCCATTTTCAAGGATTTTAAATGTAAAAGAAGGGCAGAAATTAAGTTGGTCACTTTCAAATAGGTCAACCGATCTCTCTTCCTGCAAGTGTGAAGTCATAGGCCCCCTGAAAAATCACCTGTGCTTATGATCCAGCACCACAAGAAATCTCACCAGGCCTCTTCTGTTACCTTAATTTCAACACCTTTTAACATTGGCTTCATGTATGTAGTTTCCTCCCTATTTCTTCATTTCTAATTTCTGCCTCAGTGCCCAGAACTTTCAGATTCTTCAGTAGCAATTTATTTTCTTTAATCCTGGTTTTTCCACTAGATGATAGTGGATCTATGCTTTATTGCCCATGGACCAATCTCATTCCTCTCCCTCATATCAGACCCCTATTTGCCCTGGAGGGTATTTAGAATTCATTACCATTGTTCAGAATCCATTACTAGATTCATAGTTTTAGGGATGCTCACTTGTCCCTGCCTTGGGGCCATAGGTTGAAATGCAATTTAAATGTCAATGGAAAAAAAACAAAAAACAGAATACTTTCTATCTGAACCTGTTTGACTCAGGTGCCACTTGTGCTATTAGAGTCACTGCTTCCATCACTGCAGTTCCTGGAAAAAATTGGAGAAGTGATGTGCATTTTCAGGAGACACTAAGATCTCTGTTCCTGAGGGAGTTGTAGGTAGCGAGAGGGTAGTACAATTCTTGACGCTCTATGTGTTTGTTTGTTTGTTTTGTTATGTGTTGGTGGTCAGAATTGTAGATCATTTCTTACCTCTCACAGGGCTGCCTTCTGCATGAAGACAACCCAAGCCTCCTAGCAGTAGTAAATAAGTATGAATGTTCAAGCCCAGGAAGGGATGCAGTCATTGTTATTCATAGGCCTTGGCAGAAGTGATGAAATCAGGGGAAATATGTAAAGACATGATTATACAAATAGGTTTGTTGGCAAGAAAACAGGACATCTTACTGGATGCACTCAAATGCTAGTTAAATTATTAGAGTGCAGGACACCCTGAACATGTAAGGAACTGGAGAAATAGTTTGAAGAAAGCACTGGAAGTTCAAAGATATCACTCAGGGAAAATGGCAGTTGGAAATTACTAGACAGTCAAGCAAAAATAGAATTTTTAAGACATATAATAGGATTTAGCTAAAGTTTAATGTCATGAATTTAAAGAGATACATATTGAAACAAGTATGTGAGTATCTATAGCGGTGACAAGAATTGTAAAATAAAGCAGGGCAGTGGCTGGAGTGTTCACTGGTTTTCTGCAGAGGGTATGTGGCAAGAGAGTTGAGGGTGCTGGCAGGATTACAGGTCGTGGGATATGGGATGGATGGAAAGGAAGGGAAAACCAGTAGGCTATGATCCTTTCCATGCCTGACCCTTAACTTTTATTCCCAACCTTAATGTTTATTCTTCTGGTTCTGTTTTCTGATCATTTTCTGAAATCTGTTGTTATCCATAGTCTCATGTATTTAAAGTATGTATGTCCCATTACACATATGTAGAGCATTAAAAGAATTTGCCCAAAGTTGACCACTTTATTAGTGTTGCAAATATATTGTAAAATATGTTGTACATCTAGGGTATTTATACACAATAAGCAAAGAGCATTATGATGACCTTTTAAAAAGACCACTGATAGCAGAAAAATTCACTTTTAAAAAAATTCTAACTTTTGCTGTGGCAGAGAAATAGATCTTTCTACAATATTTCTTAAAAGGAAATGCTTTCATTAGTCTATGTGGCAAGAAAAATATATCTCTACAGCCTATCTTCTGTAACATAATATCAGTAGGTAAGATTTAGTTGTTTTTCTCCCCACACCCCATATATATATCATTTTCATTTTCTCAGGATTATCTATGTTTATCTATATGCTTTGTTTTTTGGTTTTATTTTAAAACCTTAAACTTTTTTTTTTTTTTTTTGCTGTGAGAGGTATTGAATTTGTATCTATTAAAAAAGTAAGTTATGTTGGGGAAGCAACTTTTTAAAAAAATTTTTATTGGATTTTAGTTACTTTACAATGTTGTGTTAGTTTCTGCTGTACAGCAAAGTGAATCAGTTACATGTATACATATATCCACTCTTTTTTAGATTTCCTTCCCATTTAGGTCATTACAGATCATTGAGTAGGGTTCCCTGTGTTATACAGTAGGTTCTCATTAGTTATCTATTTTATACATAGTAGTGTATATATGTCAATCCCAATCTCCCAATTCATCCCACCCCCATCTTTCCCCCATAAGTTTGTTCTCAACATCTGTGACTTGATTTCTGCTTTGCCAATAAGTTCATCTGTACATTTTTCTAGATTCCACATATAAGCGATATTATACGATATTTGTTTTTCTCTTTCTGACTTATTTTACTATGTATGACAATCTCTAGGTCCATCCACATCTCTGCAAATGGCACTATTTCATTCCTTTTTATGGCTGAGTAATATTCCACTATATATATATATATATATATATATATATATATACCATATCTTCTTTATCCATTCCTCTGTTGATAGATATTTAGGTTGCTTCCATGTCCTATTGTAAATAGTGCTTCAGTGAACATCGGGGCACATGCATCCTTTTGAATTATGGTTTTCTCTGGATATATGCCTAGAAGTGAGATTGCTGGGTCATATGGTAGCTTTATTTTTAGTTTTTTAAGGAACCTCCATACTGTTCTCCACAGTGGCTGTACCAATTTACATTCCCACCAACAGTGTAGGAGAGTTCCCTTTTCTCTACACCATCTTTAGAATTTATTGTTTGTAGATTTGGGGAAGCAAATTTTTTATGTTAAGAAATAGGAAAGGTTTATTTTGATTCTAAAAAGCAAGTCAAAATAAGCAATTAATTCATCTTTCCATTAAATAATATCTTTAACTGGTGATAAAAATTGCTTTTAAGCCAAACAATGTTTATGGAATGTGAACTTTATATAAATAAATTATCACAGACTTCCATCATGCTAACGTAATGTGACCAAAGGCTATATTATTTTAGGGGAAAAAAAGTAGCTTTAAGAATTTCTTTTTTCTCCGTTGCTTGGAATTAGCAGTCAACCAACTGAGAACAAATGAATGGGAATACTAATGTATGCACCATAAAAATCAACCTTTGGAAATTTGTTCACGCCAGGTTATCAAGTCAAGGGCTGTGTCCTGATAATTTTACGACTGTTAATAACAGCCCATAGTTAGGCATACCATGATGAACCTGATTAACTTTCATGCTTCAGAGTAAAAACTGATTTATTAAGAGGGAAGAATAAATTATTTCCCATTAACAGAATTCAGTATTAGCTTTTAATTTTTTCCCTAATTTAGCAGCTTACTATATTTTACAAAACATGAAATAGGTCACCATAGATAAAGGAAAAGTGAGTTTATCCCAAGTTTTTTCCTCATCTTGGCCTTAGAAAGCAGAAATACATCGCTTTGGGTCAGGGCTCTAACAAGAGCAAACTAAAGTACTTTGGGCAATTTATTTAGACTGTTTAAGTCTCAGATTTTTCCCCTTTAAAATTCAGTTAATAATAGTGCCTATCTTATACGGTTATTGTGAGAATTAGATTAAATAATGAATATAAAGTACTTAGTGCTGGGCCTGGTATACCACTCAATATATGTTAGTAATAATTAGTAGTATTTTTATAATTATTATTGAACGATGTCATGCATATTGTTCTTATCATTAGGGAGTAGCTACAAAGCTAAAGATAATCAGCGTCATTAGAACAATATGTTTAAATCTTGCTTGCAGAGCTTTATTAATTATTTGGCTCAAGGAAATTCAGTTGCTCTTATTAGCATTTTCCCATTTGTAGCACATAAAATTACTATTTTATCCATCTGGAATGGTTTGATAATATATCTTGCAATCTTCAATACTTTATGTTTCCATTATTTTCATTAATGCATTTACAACAATCAATAAAATTTAAAGTGTTCAATATTAATGACATAAGGGGTCCTTCATGATCTACTGTCCTGCCTAAGAAGTCCACTACCTTCTACTTTTCTCCTTTCCATCTCTGATTCTTTTTATGTTATATTTCAGGATTCAATTAATCTGTCATTTTCAAAGTGAAAACTCCATGGACATACTTCTCTTTCACTTCTCGCCAGGCTAACCAGGGATAGCACTGGCCTGTTAGTAATAAGTGAGGTAAACCTCTATTAGAGGTTTTTGTTTGTTTCTCTCTCTCAGTCTGCCTTTCTTAGTATTCTAAGATCTCAGTGCTTGGCATAAAGCAAAAGCATAATGCGTAACTCTTTTGTAAACAAATGCATGAATAAGGAGAAAATGAGAGCCAGGATTTTTGACTCTTCAAGTTACATTTGGCAAGTCTCTAGAGCAATACTAAATCCTTCAAATAAAGTAGCTATTATTGTTTTCAAAAGAGAAGTCTAATAAACATAAAACAAACTATAAAATGGTGGAGAAATCCAACAATGTCAATCAATGAGTTAAATGTTAATGGACTTGAAAAGGAATAAAAATGAGCTGTGATATAAACCTAAATCATTTTTTGTGGGTAACTTGGCTGGAGAGCACAGGCTGTGGATGATTATCTCCTCAGCACTTTGAAGAATCATTCCAACCTGGGCAGGATCTCCATTTATGCTAATGGCAACAAGTAGAACAGGTCGCTCAGTCCTAGCATGTTGCATAGACAGCCTAGGCATTTACTTTCTTTAGCATTAGCAGCAGAGACAGAGGGCTGCTTCTCTGAGGCAACTTTTCTCTCTGTCAATTGTTTTCATAAAAAAGGTCTCTAGGTTGTTTGCATGGCTGCTGATTCTGGTGGCAGGTAAGAAGTATTCCTGTCTCAAGGAAAGGTAGAAGCAAAGATGGCTGGGAAAACTATTCACTCTGGAATTCTTAGAGCTGTTAAGGTAATTGTTTGCTGACAGAGATGTGGACTCTATAGTGAGGTACCTCCCACTATTGATTGGGAGGTGTGAGGGAACAGAATACTCTAATTACAGTAGAATGCCATATAAGTTCTGGTTAGGGAGTTATTAGTTTATTATAACATAAAAACTCTGAGTTTTCAACTGTGTAACTCATGACTGTGATAATATAATCATAGTATTTAGTTATAAGTTTAATTTTTATAAATTTACATCATATCTGAGAAGACCTTGGTGGAAATTCTTCCCCCCGCCTTTCACCACCTTTCACCCCCTCCAGGCCTACTCCCTCTTCTTCTCTGCCTTAGGATAACTAATCTTTAGTGACTATATCGACTTTTGTTCTAGCAGCTAACTAGTTTGGCTAATGGGGAGCCCAGCAGGAGGTTGGTGAGGAGTAAAATGAAAGTGAAATATGGGTATTTTTTCTCCAGAGCTCCTCCCTATTGGGTTGTCTTAGGATGGCTGCTTCCCTCTGCAGTCCCTTCTTCAAGACTATTCTAAGAGTCCTCTGTCTATATCTCTTGGATCTAGGGCTGGTAACAACCATGCTGTCCCTAGGTCAAGAGGGGCTACAGTATAGCTTGTGTTTTCCGTATATCCTTCTTATATCTTTAAAATTAGTCCCTTTATTAGTCCCTCCATGAATTAATGTAATTGAAGTTTGAGCCATCTGTTTCTTGATGGAGCCCCAATTGATACAAAGATAAATTAGACAAGTTGTCTGTTGTCTGTTTTCTACTATAGTATAATATATCCATATTGTGCTTATGTGGTCCACATACAATTTATCAGCCAAACAGTTGGCTAACTTATAACACCCTGTATCCTATTGCTCTATTGATCTACCTATGAATCACAATGTTTTATGATTTGTTTGTTTCCAGTTAATTTGAGCCTTTAAAAAAATTAAATATATCTGCCTATGTTCAGATGTATAGATTTTAAGATATTCTTCACTCCCAGAAAGAAATTTCACTCCTAGAACCTATCACAGTGTTTGGAACATATTAGGAACACCATAAATATTTGTTGTGTGTGTGAATAAGTAAATGGGAGTGAATGAATGTGTGAAATGAAATGAAAAAATAAGTAGCTTCAATTAGTTGTATGTACATAGGCATATGCATGTATGCCTTCCATGTTTACAATATGTATTTATCTCCAGGTTTTTCATCCACTATTGATAGCGAATAAAGATGGAAGAAATGTTAAATGAAACAACCTAAAATCACTTACTGCCTTGTCTGTGGAAGCAATTAATCCTGCATGGAGAAATTTGGGGCCCATTAAGCTGAGAGACAATTAGATTGGAGATCACTGAGATATATACTACTCACTAGAGACTTTGGGGAAAATTGAGTGAAAAGTTATTGAATTTCATTGTTCTAACAGCCTTATCAGGCAAAATTGGGGGGGAAAATTCCGAGAAAAAAAGCCTTGGTAAACTTATAGGACAAAGAGAGGTAAGAGCTGATATGATTTATATTCCCTCTTGACCTACTTATGTGATTATTATATTAGAGATTTCCTAAACTTTGAACCATGCCTGCATTCTTGGATTAGACAGTATTAGGTCACTGTATATTATTATTTTAAAGTCCTTTGGAATCTAATTTGCTAGTAGAAATTTAGATTTTTAAAATAAATCTACCTCAAGTTATAGTTATATTCCCCCCTTTTATGTTTTCTTCTTTAAGTTTTGTTATCAGCATCATAATATCTTTGTAAAATCTTCATATTTTTGGCCATGGTCTACTTTATACAGCATAGGTCTTATATATTCCTTAGTGCTTTGGGAGACATTTGTAGACTCATCTGCTCCTATTACATTTTCTGAAGTAATTTGGAAAACATTTAATTCTCTTCCATAGTGAATCATCTTTCCTGGATTCTACCTTTCCTTGGGTTACTGCTAATAATAGTTGATGAAATAAAAGTTTAGGGGTCACATCTTTGAATTATCCTTTTCCTTCGTCTTTCACATCTAATCCATCAGCAAGTCAGGTTGATGCTACCACCAAAACAAACATACCCAAATGTGTTAAATTCTCTCCATCTCCATCTGCTCTATATAAGTCACAATCATATCTTGCATGGACATCTGAAAAAATCTCCTGGTTTCATTCTTCCATTCTTGCCTCCCTACAATCCATTCCTTAATATAAATAAGAAGATCATGTCATTCCCCTGCTACAGTACTATATCATTGTCCTCCATATTTGCTCCCCTGCCTTGGTGCAGTTATACTTCATGCAACTAATTAAGGCAGGCATGTGGCTTGCTTTGGCTAATAAAATGTGGGCTAATAAAATAAAGATAAGTGGAAGGAATGTGTGCACTTCTATGCCTTCTATGCCAAGGCTTTACAAACCTACTCACGGCACACCCCTCAAGTTTCCCTTACTGCTGCACAAGCTCACGGATGATCATTTGTTTGGTGGAAGCTAGGCCACCTGCAGATGATAAGCTGTGAGGGATTATAGAAAAGGCAGCTTTAATTTTCTAGCCTCTAACTTGCAGGGGGAAATATTGCAAGGGGTTGGAAATGAGTAAGCAGTTTTGAATATCTTCCACAGTTACTGAAAAAAAAAGGGGGAATATGGGGTAGAATGATCTGTGGGGTTGCATGAGCTTAGGCTGAGGTGTGGGGTAAAGTAAAATGAGGCAAAAAATGTTTTTGCACACCTTAAATTCTACCTATTGCCAGAATAATGTTCCTCTTACTTTCTCATACTCATCAGTTATTTCTCAGTATAAGAAAAAGGAGGAAACTGTACTTAAAGTCCTTATTCATCCTCACTATATCTAAATGATATGACTAGTATATTTCCCCCTACCTTTACTTAAATTTTCTTTAAAGGTCAAATAAACACTTGAGATTGAAAAATATTAAAAAATTATTTGCCAGAGCAGAATAACTGCAAAAACTAGGCACAATGGGACAAATAAGACACTCAGGATGATTTGTGTGGTCTAAACTGTTTTGGGTTGCAGGGAGGAATTTTGAGAAGCAGGAACTATGCTACTGTATGTAACTGAGTGTAAATGATATTTCATTTTGTCTTATTTTGTTTTCAGTGCTACAATACAATAGTGTTTGAGAATGTTTTAGTTTTTCTGTTGAAAGACTACTATGCAAAGACATATTACTTATAGTGACTTTTAAATATAAGAAAAGTACTGGCAACCTCCTTTTAGAACCCTAAAAGAAAAACATTATGGTCAGGTCGCTACATCAAATAGGATCAGGTGGGGTAAAAGAAAACACATAAATTATTGGACCTTACTAACATTTCACACTTTAATTACATCCTGCTTCTAGAGAAAATTTTACATAATATTGTAAGTAGGGTATATGTTTCAATTGCAAAATCCCACCTGCAGTTGCCTCTCTTATATATATATATGTATATGTACTATATATGTATAATATATATAATTTATATAATATACATACAACATCTTTTGTATATGGTTTTGTTTTGTGATACAGAATTGAGTCTTGGAATGAATTAGTATAACTGACTAGAGCTTTGGCTATCCCAAGAAATGGTACTTTAATAAATAAATGATGTACACAAATTATAAGTTTTATATGTTATTGAAAGTTACAGTGATTTCAGAGATTTTAAAATCAAAACATAGGTGAAGCCCACAAACTCATTATAAGTGGGTCTTGAATCTCTCATAAAAAAATCTAGGCTCTATTTTCCTTCAATTTGTCATTTAATTAATATGTAAGTGACTTATTTTAAATTTTGATGATCAACATAAAGGAATAGTTCCGTTTGTGTTCTTTATAGTGGTTTCCATCTGGGGCAATTCTATTCAAATGTTAATTATCTCTGGCCCTTTGAGCTAGAAAATATGAAAATGAGATAAAAAGTGGCTTCTAGAGTTGCTCCTCCAAAGCTAGAAAATTGGATGAGAAGGTTTCCTGGAACTGCTGACCTCCACTTTGATGTACCTTTCATCAGCAAACCACTGTTTGACAGATGAAAGAAGGTATGTAGTAACAAGTTAATGGCCAGTAGTGTGAGCTAGACCTTTCAGGCATAATGTGTTAGTGATAGTAATTAATTATTTGAATGTCATGTTTTTTGTGTTATTGTAAAAGACTTAGACTGTGAGCTATATACTTTTATAGAAATTGATACACAGAGTTTTTGCAATCAAATTTGGGGGAAACCTAAATTAAGGATTTCAAAGAAACAGCGGCATAGTAGCTTCCTCTTGTCACAGAGTCTAAAGGGTGGAAGTATTGAAATATTAAAACAAACATACAAGCAAGTAATTTTATAATAATTCTTCTTGGTGGGGAAATGATTCCTACAGAAATTGAATATACTTATACTATTAAATCTCTTAAGAGTTTGTATTACTACTGGGAAATAAGTAGAAAAAAATTAAAATCACACACAAATCCTTATAATTTGGGGAGGTAAAGGAAGATAATGTATCATACCGCAAATACAGCACGGGCATCTTTTTACCACCTTGAATATACAACATTTAAAAACATGAACAATAATACTAAAAACAAACAAAAAAACAAAAAAAGAACTGGAAAACTCCAAATATCCATTAACTACTGAATGTAGTATATACATATTATGGAATACTACCCAGGAATAAAAAGGATGAGACAACTGACCCATCCAACAGCATGAATGATTGTCAAAACTATTTTAAGTGAAAGAATCTAGACACAAGATCACATATTGTATGGTTTTATTTAAATGTAATTCCTAGAAAACTCAAAACTATAGAGACAGATATCAGATCAGTGTTTTCTTTGAACTGGGGCATGGGACTGAGGATTGACTGTTATGCTGACATGAGGAAATCTTGTAGGTGATGAAAATATAGCTAATCCAAGCAGGAAGTCAGCAGGGCAGGGGGAGGTTATTCCTGATATGATGGATGCCAGCTCTAGGGAGGAAGCTGGGGTTACTACGTGTTTCTTTATTATAGACTAATCTATGCAGAGAGCTGAACACAGCAACCTTGGCCCAGGTAAAAATGTACACATACACAAAAGGCACACATATAAAGTTTACTGCTGAGATTACTTATAACTTTAGTTTCTCTCCTAACTATAGTAAAGAAACCAAATAACTAAACTGGTAGTTACATTTACATCAAATAGCTATTAATTTGAAACACTGAGCAAAAGATGCTAACAGCACCCAGAAAGGCACAGGCAAACAACAACAAAAAATAAGACTAGATAAATATTAACTGATGATTATATAAATAAAACAGATTCATCATTAATAAATTCACATCATTCAACATGTAATTATCTGAAAAATATACAATTTATAAAAAGAGTCTCTAGGGTAATGGCAGAATAGCTTGTTAGTACCAGCATTCTCACAGGGGGAAATAAAATCATAAAAACAAACCTATTTGAAATTTGAAACTACTGGCAAATGCAGATCGTAGGCAGAAACTGGAGAGGCGTCTACCATTCAGCGATGAAATGCTGCAGGTATTCTGTTCGTGACTTTTTGTCAGAGTCTCCCTAATCAAGTGCAGCTCTGAGGGCAGAAAGCTGCAGGCTCACTGCTTTGAGGGCAGAGGACTGAGTTAGTGGCTAGAAGAGGAGGAGAAAGCTAGGAGGGAAAGCTAAAGAGGAAGTCACAAACAGGACCAGCCCCCAAATCTCCATTCAAAATTCACACAGCTATGTGGCTGTCTGCTAATCTGTAAATGCTTGAGGGGAACCCCGAAGGTTAGAAAAATGTAGCAACTAGAAGCTGAAAAAACTGTACAGAAACTTTAGCTGCTGTCTAGTATAAAAAGACAGAGATTGGAGTATGGGTACAGCCAAGTTAACTGCCTGAGAAAACAAAATTCACTCCGTAGGAACAGAATAGAATACAGATTCCTTACAGATATCACTCATAATGTTCAGTTCTCAGACATGCAAAGAAAAATAAAAAGTGACCTATATTCTAGGAAAAAAAGGCAGTCAATAGAAATCAAAACAGAGGGTACCCAGGTAGCCATTATTATAAATATATTCAAGGAATTTAAAATTATATGTATAATTCATAAATATAAATAGAATTCTCAGAAGAAAAAGTAGAATTAAAAAACCAAAGTCATAATTCTAGCACTGAAATTCTAATAACTGAAATAAAAAATGGACTGGATGTGCTTAATAGCAACACATTACATACAGGGAGACAACAATATAGATGATGCTGACTTCTCACCAGTGACAATGGAGGCAGGAAGAAAAGGAATATTTCCATTCAGGCTAAAGAGAAATACCACCAGATCTATAGGAAAGTATTGAAGTTACCAGAACTAGTAAGTATTTTGGTAAATATAATGTATAAAGAAATATTAGTGCAACATTGTGTGGTATATAACTTATGTAGATGTAATAGATATGACAATAATAGCATAAAAGACAGGCTTGCAATGTTCTTACATTTTGTGTGCTGTAGGAGACTATTAACTCTTAAGTATTTAGCCTGTGATAGGTTGAAGATACATACTGTGATCTCTAGAGCTGTCTTGGAAAATAACACAGAGAGATACAGGTTTATGGGGTGAGAGAGAGAGGGTAATTGGACCTTGAGCACTTTGCAGACAAAAAGCCACATTCTGGGTTTTGCCTTCAAAGTCAAATTTAGAAAATTAATACAGCAGCAAGTTCAGGTTACCTTATCTTTTTTTTTTTTTAAGACTAAAAAAAGAGAGAGCTATTCTGTGCATCTTTGATAGAATAAAACAAACGTAAAAGTTGTTTTACTATAAAGTTTGATAGAGATGCTTGCATACCAATGTAGACAAGTTTCTTTTTTATAACTGAAAGTCTGTAATAGAGCAAGGATACAACATCGTATTGTTTTTGACAGTAATTGATGTTGAGATAATAGTTGTATGTTATTAAATTGTCCTTGGATAATCTAATTCCTGAAATTTTACTGCTTATATAATATCTCTGGTTTATTATTAAGATTTCCTAATATAAAATCTAACAAGTGCTTTAATTTCTGAGACTTAATTTTAACCTATTACTTGTTGTCTTAGTCAGTTTGGGCTGCTATATAACAAAGTGCCATAGACTAGGAGGCTTGTAAACAACAGAACTTTATTTCCTACAGTTTTGGAGGCTGGTAGTCCAAGATCAGGGTGACAGCATGGTTGGGTTCCAGTAAGACTCCTCTTCTGGAATATAGACTGTCATTCTACTGTATCTTCACATGGCAGAAAGAGGGTCAGAGAGCTCTCTGGGGCCCTGTTTATGGAGACACTAATCCTATTCAGGAGGGCTCCACCCTCACACCTAATTAGCTCAGAAAGGCTCCACCTTCAAATACTAAAACATTGGGGATTAAGATTTTAACATATGAATTCTGGGGGGGACACAAATATTCAGTTCAGTCCACTGCACTCATACGTCAGGATTTAGCTTAGAGTCTAGTCAAGGGCACCTCTTGTGTGATTCAAGATTACCCTGTGCATACGACCATTGCAGCATTTACTGTATTCTAATTTAAGAGTTGCTTATTTGCCTATATTACTTGCATGTTTTATTATCTATCTTTTCCTCTAGCACAAATTCTCTGATCTGTCTTCTTTATAAATCTTTTTTTGTAATCCCAGCACCTAGAATAGTACTCACAATAGAAGGTGCACAAAAGAATTTAAATTAATAAATGAATGTGTATAAACTGGCCTTATCTAGACGGCAAATGTATGTATGTATTCCAGGGTTCTACTTACATCTGATGGAAAACAGAATTGTAGGAATAAAAACATAAAGGAAAATAACCTTCTTCTACTTAGCAAATCCAGGTATATTATAACACCATGGGGAAGGTCAAAAGGTTCTTGTTTTCTTACATGACTCTACTATTGTTGTCTGTTTACTTTTCATATTAATATAAGAACTTATGAAATATTAGGGTAATTCCTGGACTTTGCTATTTTGTAACTTCTTGGGGAGATATTATAACGAAGAATCTAGTGTTAGCACAGAATCCCCTGCATAGTGCCAGGCTGAAAATCATGGGCTTCATCATTCATTGGTCCCAAATGAGTAATTCCTCTATGCTGGGGGAGTCCCTCTGGACAAACACCCTGAAGAGTCTAAGAGAACAGCTAAGAATATGACTGAATATTTCACGAATTTTCTTTCCAAAGTAAAACCAAAGGAATTTTATAGAATCTAAAGAGTTAATCTGAGATAAAAATGATTTTTCATGTGAGAGTCAGGAAAAGTCCCCAAAACAGCTGACATAAGCATATGTGCCAGTTGAAAACTGTACCCAAAGGATATTTGATGACACCAGGGATTCTCCCCAAGGTAGAAATCTCTGTACACTACAATCAAGGGGATTTTAAACTAAAAAATGAAAACAAAATACAAAAACACAAGGGGCTGACCAGACCAGTGTTATTAAATGGACAACAAAAATACATAATGATAAAATTTGCACCCTAAACTTGAGCTAACTGTATGTAAATGCCACTTTGAAGTCCTGATCTGGCTGCCTCAGAAAGTTGACAGGAGGATCAAATAAAATTGCAAGTGTTCCACATATTTTAAAATTTAAACAATTACACAATTTAAAATTTAAGTTGCATAAAATTTAAACAACTTAGTCATGGTAAGAGTAATTGACAGTGGTGGCTCCTATTTCTGGTCCTCTCTGAAGAATTAGGGAGGCTACCCTAACATAAACCTGAGGAAAGAAAAAAATTGGGTGTTAGAGGAAACCACTGGTACTGATATGAGTTCTCTGTACCTCTTCCATTGATGCTGTCTCTTCTGCTTCCTACTTTTCAAATGCACTGGACAATAGTAGGTCATCAGACATGTCCAAGGCTTCCCCCGTCTGTAACTCAAGCCCTTCCCTCTGCTTAAATCACTCTTGACCCCATTTCACATGGCTCATTTGTCCTCAGCCTCACATTAAAACACACCTTTTGGAGAGAGCTTCTCTGAGCAGCCTGTAGAAAGAAGGCCTTGCCAATTGTTCCTAATTTTCTAAGTCAGTATCCACAAACCTTTCCACCACCCCCTGCCCACAAACAGTATTGACTAGTCTCCTTCATTTAATATAAACTCTGTAGTGAACATGTCTATCTTGATGCCCTTTATATCCCCAGAAAAATACATAGTGCCTCTCACATTAAGCACATCTTAATTTTTTGATAAATAATGAAAATATGGTTTCTTGGCAAATATTTGCAATTTCAAATTACCTATATATTTGGATGATATACTTATAGAACTACCTCCATATTCCTTTCTAAAATCAAATGTCTTAAATATTTAATGTCTTAAATATCTTGACTATGGCAAGAAATATTTGTATCACATTTATCTTTTAAGACATTTCTTTTTGCTATGTACTTCACTGTGTAAAGAGCAGAGAGGAAAGAAAAGTGGGTGGGGAAGAATGGGGTATGTGCAGAAAACCATAAAAATAACTGGGTGTTCTGACACAGGATAGGCAAGTTGATTAATATATAATATTAGACAAATTTTTAAATTTCTATGGATTATAGTTTATTAATTGATAAAATGTGAGTATTGGATTAATTGCTTAAATTACTTCAAGTTTGAATGTTCTACCATCCTAAGAGAGTATTAGAAAAACTAAGCAAAACAATTATTAATTTTGAATTGTATATTTAGGTTTGTATGTGTTTGAAGGTAGTAAAATGTATATATTTAAACACATTTATCTGTTTACGAAAAATATACTACTTACGCTTATGAAGTACATATCCTGCAGATATTCTATAAACTTGAAATAGTACTATAAAATTGTAATTCATAACATTTCCTCTAGTGATAGACTACAGAAAAATATGTCAACAAAAATCACATTGTAGAGCACAGAAGTTAATAGTACAAGATTACTGTCAAAGAATAACAATTATTTCAAGATGTTTTATTTCCTTATTCTGTTTTGTTCTCTTCTATGGGTTGCTTTGCCAATTCAACCAAGGAAACACATTTAATGGGCTGACATGAAACAAATTTTAATAGTTCAGCCCTCTGTAAGCATTCTCATGCATGATTAACATTACACATTGTGAAGGACTGCTTTCCTTAAATTGTAGATATTTGGCTATAAATTTGAGACTGTGGTATAACTGTCTAACTAACTATTGAAGGAGCACCTGTACTTTGTGCACTGATGAATTAGGTAAAGTGTATAACTAGGATACACATTTTAGTATGGTTTATTAAATCACAAAACACAAAAGGCCCATTGGAATTTGATTATAAGGAGAAATAAGATTTGATAGAAGTTACAATGATTGATAGATATTTATATATTTGATATTTAATTAAAATTATGGTAAAATTTACTTATATTTTTATTTATTTTCCTCAAAAATTATTTTTTTTAATTTTTATTTTATTTAAAAAAATTTTTTGTTTTGTTTTTTGTGTTTGTTTTTCTTAACGTCTTTATTGGAGTATAATTGCTTTACAATGATGTGTTAGTTTCTGCTTTATAACAAAATGAATCAGCTATACATATACATGTATCCTCATATCGCTTCCCTCTTGTGTCTCTCTCCAACCCTCCCTATCCCAGCCCTCTAGGTGGTCACAAAGCACCAAGCTGATCTCCCTGTGCTTTGCAGCTGCTTCCCACTAGCTATTGATTTTACATTTGGTAGTGTATATATATCCATACCACTCTCTCAGCTTACCCTTCCCCCTGCACATGACCTCAAATCCATTCTCTAGTAGGTCTGTGTCTTTATTCCCATCGTGTCCCTAGGTTCTTCATAACGTTTTTTTTTTCTTTTTCTTTAGATTCCATATATATGTATGTGTTAGCATACAGTATTTGTTTTTCTCTTTCTGACTTACTTCACTCTGTATGACAGACTCTAGGTCCACCCACCTCATTACAAATAACTCAATTTCATTTCTTTTTATGGCTGAGTAATATTCCATTGTATATATGTGCCACATCTTCTTTATCCATTCACCTGTTGATGCACACTTAGGTTGCTTCCATGTTCTGGCTATTGTAAACAGAGCTGCAAAGAACATTGTGGTACATGATTCTTTTTGAATTATGGTTTTCTCAGGGTATATGCCAGAAGTGGGATTGCTGGGTCGTATCGTAGTTCTATTTGTAGTTTTTAAGGAACCTCCATACTGTTCTCCATAGTGGCTGTATCCATTTACATTCCCACCAACAGTGCAAGAGGGTTCACTTTTCTCCACATGCTCTCTAGCAGTTATTGTTTGTAGAGTTTTTGATGATGGCCATTCTGACTGGTGTGAAGTGATACCTCATTGTAATTTTGATTTGCATTTCTCTAATGATTAGTGATGTTGAGCATCCTTTCATGTGTTTGCTGGCAATCTGTATATCTTCTTTGGAGAAATGTCTGTTTAGGTCTTCTGCCCATTTTTGGATTGGGTTGTTTCTTGTTTTGATATTGAGCTGCATGAACTGCTTGTAAATTTTGTAGATTAATCCTTTGTCAGTTGCTTCATTTGCAAATATCTTCTCCCATTCTGAGGGTTGTCTTTTCATCTTGCTTATGGTTTCCTTTGCTGTGCAAAAGATTTTAAGTTTCATTAGGTCCCATTTGTTTATTTTTGTTTTTATTTCCATTTCTCTAGGAGTTGGGTCAAAAAGGATCTTGCTGTGATTTATGTCATACAGTGTTCTGCCTATGTTTTCCTCTAAGAGTTTTATACTGTCTGGTGTTACATTTAGGTCTTTAATCCATTTTGAGTTTATATTTGTGTATGGTGTTAGGGAGTGTTCTAATTTCATTCTTTTCCATGTAGCTGTCCAGTTTTCCCAGCACCACTTATTGAAGAGGCTGTCTTTTCTCCATTGTACATCCTTGCCTCTTTAGCAAACATAAGGCGACCATATGTGCATGGGTTTACCTCTGGGCTTTCTATCCTGTTCCATTGATCTACATTTCTGTTTTTGTGCCAGTACCAAACTGTCTTGATTATGGTAGCTTTGTAGTATAGTCTGAAGTCAGGGAGCCTGATTCCTCCAGCTCCATTTTTCTTTCTCAAGATTGCTTTGGCTATTTGGGGTCTTTTGTGTTTGTTTCCATACAAATTGTGAAATTTTTGTTCTAGTTCTGTGAAAAATGCCATTGGTAGTTTGATAGGGATTGCATTGAATTGTAGATTGCTTTGGGTAGTAGTGTCATTTTCACAATGCTGATTCTTCCAATCCGAGAACATGGTATATCTCTCCATCTGTTTGTATCATCTTTAATTTCTTTCATCAGCGTCTCATAGTGTTCTGCATACAGTTCTTTTGTCTCCTTAGGTAGGTTTATTCCTACATATTCTATTCTTTTTGTTGCATTGGTAAATGGGAGTGTTTCCTTAATTTCTCTTTCAGATTTTTCATCATTAGTGTATAGGAATGCCAGAGATTTCTGTGCATTAACTTTGTATGCTGCTACTTTACTAAATTCATTGATTAGCTCTAGTAGTTTTCTGGTAACATCTTTAGGATTCTCTATGTATAGTATCATGTCATCTGCAAACAGTGAGAGCTTTACTTCTTTAATTTGAAGTGTGGTAAAATTATACCTATATTGATCATTCTGAATGCCCTATAGGTATATCAGGCAATATCTAAAATAAGGCAAATATAATAGAGTTTAATTAATTAAGAAGTCCTCAACTATTATACTTTTCAGAAGAGCAAAGTATTTAATTGACCAAGATGAATAAGCATTTCCATTAGGTGTGTATATATAGTGCAGAAGATACAAAGGAAAATAATGTTTTTTCCCTGCTTATATCTGTAAGCCTCAGACTTGTGTAAATAATTCTTCATTATTGTGCATTGCACCTACCCTCAACAATTTCCACAAGGCCTGCATAATCTGACTCCTGCCCACCTCTTATGTCTCATTTCATGGAATTTATGCCCTCACTCTGCTCCAGCCAAAATGGTTCTTTCAGTTCCTTGATGCACTAAGCTATTTTATACCTCAGGAGTGATATTTTCTCTCCTGCTATAGCTCCTACTCTTCTGTATCTTATACGTGAAAGGCCATTCAGAGAAGTCTTCATCATCTTTCTTTATCATCAATGATTCTTGTTTTTGCTCTCCATGTTTTCAAAGCTTCCTTTCTTTCTGGTGCCCAACCTGGGTTCCATATAGAGAGAGATATAAGTGCCTACTCAACAACTAGGTCATTCATTGAATCCTGAGAAATGTGGTAGATATACTTGTGCCCTAGATCGCAAATACAGAACTTTTGATTAGTTCTAATAATTTTTGACCCTCAACCAAGAGGGTTCAAGCTCAGTACATATGGCAGATATGCAAATAAATGCCATATCACTTCTTATATCAACCTCTTTTATTGCCCACAGATGAAATTGCCCACTGAAAGCACCACCTGAATCCTTCTATAAAACAAAAGCTTCTGTGCATACGAATAAAGTTTCCCAGTTCCTGAGGACTAAATATGGTATTTTCTATCATAGCTTATGAACATTATTAATTTCTCATTCCAGATTTTTATTTAAGTAATACCTACACCCCTTTAAGAAACCAGCACTGACAAAACATTGGAATTGATCTTTGAGTTATGAATTGTTTTCCTTTTTTACTATCTCATGTTTACAGTTATTCCAATAGGATAGAGACACAAGCAGATAACCTAGTTAGAAGTGTGTTCAAAGAGTGGTTTATTTATGTAGGGTGAAATTATTCAAAGAAGGAAGTTTGGGGCCTTCTAAAAGCCTTAAAAAAATGATGCCATTGGAAATTTTTCTTTCTGGTCTAGGTACATTGACCTAGAACCAGTCTATTTGTTATTTTTTGATGGGGATCCCCCATTTTTTATCTTGAAATTATCTATGTTTTTACTTCTCCTTGATAGGAGTTGAAGTCTCCCAATGTCTCACCACAGACCTCATCTTTCTCTGCCTCATTTGCTAGATCTTAACACTCTGTTACTTCTCTTAGGAAGCAGTTCAACTGTCTCATTTTGGTGCTGACCCCTCATATAGACACAGCATTGATATGTGATAAAAAGGGATACCTGTAATGCACCAAAAATTTAATATTTGTTTTCACTTAACTTTGAATAATAAAATATTAAGGTTATTTCTTTTAATTCAGTCTTACTATTAGCTATGAAACACCTGCATGGGACCAGAGATCAATACATTATTTCTGTTCTCTGCTTGAAATTTCAAATTAGAAACATATTTGAGCTATGAAACTAGAACTATTTTAAAAGATTTACTGCTATTATTGGCTTGATGAAATTTGAGATGCAGGTATTTGTGAAAGGCTCACTCAAAAGACTAAACCCAAGCTGGGTTTAAGGCAAGGGATTGATGTCAAATAAGGAAAGGGGGTAGGAGTAGCAGTACTTATATATTATAAACATTGTACTTATAAACAATTTGCCATAATGTACATCATTTTTGTTTCTTAGCTTTTATTAGTCTCTTAGCCTTTTTATTAAACTTCTGAATAATATAATTTATAAGCTACATAATGTAAAATATGAAATTATACACTCAATTTCCATGAACTGTCAAAAGTTTTGTGATTTCTAAGCCTTCGTCTTATCAATGTTCATTTTGAATTATAGTATCATGTTCAGTTAATATACCTAAATCCTATTACAAAAGACAAACCCTGTAAAGAGCCCTTTTAGGTATATTTTGGAAAGGTAATTTGTCTGTAGCGGGTATTGGTTAACGTAAATTTGCAAAACAACCTGAAAATAAGAAGACTTCTTTCATATATGAAATCAGTTCTTACTTAAAGTGGAACAAATATTGTATTTTTTACATAAGTTCTATTGGTTATGTACATTGAGATTAGAAAAAAGTGGTATATGTTTTTCATTTATTCAAATCATCTTTTATATTCTACAAAACTCTTTGGTATATTTCATCAAAGAGATTCTATATTGCGCATCTAGAATTGATTCCTAGAATTTTGATTTTTTTGGTTATTATAATTTCTCTATTAGGGAGTCTAACAGAGTATGGTTGGTATATAAGAAAGTTTTACATTTTAAAACTAAACTTTATTGAGTTATAATTTATCTTCAATAAGATGTACCCATTGTAAAGACATGTCAGATGAGTGTATCAGTAGAGATCAGGTGCGGATTTCTGAAGCTCCTCTCCAAAATTTCCTCTCTGCATCCTTAGCAACTCTCCCCAAATTCCAATGTCTGTCTCTCCTGCAATTCTGTTTGTCCTCACTATACTGTATCTGGAAAGTATCTTCAGGTACAAAGCCTGAGAGATCACAGGCATATTTTGTTCATTTGCTTTCTCATGTCCACAGTCCTGCCTGTAATCTAATGTCTTAAAACAAATGTTTCATGTATTTAATCCAATAGTCTAGTTGTTTATGTTGGGAAGGCTAGTCTGGCACCACTTACTCTCATATAGATGCAAGAGACCATAGTTATTAATTTTTATAAATGTAATTTGTATAAAACTGTATTATTAAACTTCCCTATTACTTCTAAAGAAACTAGATAATTAACAAATTAGATTAACTTGTTTTTTTAAAGTAAATAATGAAGTCATTTGCTTTTTAAAGTAAATAATCGTTCAAAGTCATCCTAAAAGTGACTTTACATATTTTTTTTCCTTAAGAATGAAATAATAAATTTTTAAAATAATGCAATGTCAGTAAATTATGGGATCATGTGAATGAACAACTGGTATTTTTATCTTGATCTGGACTTTATATTTTGGCTTTAAATGATTGTTGGATTTTTAGTTTAAGATCGGAATTTGTTTTTTTTTAAATTGTCTAAGAATATCATGAGAAATTTCATTTTCCTAATGTCTTCTTAACATCTATCATTATACCTATTTACTTTTTTCTTTATTAAAGTACTGCTTTACTGAAACATTCTGGTATTCCTGAAGTAAATTCTACTTGATGAAAATGCACTTATTATTCTTAAATAACAGATTAAGTGCTAGTATTGTATTTTGGATTGTTTGCATCTATATATTTAGTTTAAAAATGACTAGTAGAATTGCCCATTTGTCCATCCTTTTAAAAAGTTTATATAGAAATGAAATTAATAATTCCTTGGAAAGTTTAAAGTACTGGGTTTTTTTTTCTGTTTTAATGAGGTATAAATGATGTACAATAAACTCCACATACACCATACTCAATGGTGAAAAGCTGAAAGGTTTTCCTTTAAGATCAGGAACAAGACAAGGATGAGCACTCTGGCCACTTTTATTCAACACAGTATTGGAAGTCCTAGCCACAGTAATCAGAAAAGAAAAAGAAATAAAAGGCATCCATATTGGAAAGGAAGACGTCAAACTGTCACTATTTGAAGATGACATGATGCTATATATAGAAAATCCTAAAGACTCCACCAAAAGACTATTAGAACTAATAAATGAATTCAGTAAAGTTCCAGGATAGAAAATTAATATACAAAAATCTGTTGCATTTCTACAAAATAATGTATTACCAGAAGGAGCAATCAAGAAACAATCCCATTTACAATCAATCACATGAAATAGAATAAAATGCCTAGGAATAAATCTAACCAAGGAGGTAAAAGACTTGTACTTGGAAAACTGTAAGACACTGATCAAAGAAACTGAAGATGACACAAACAAACAGAAAGATACACTGTGTTCATGGACTGGAAGAATTAATATTGTTAAAATAACCATATTATTCAAGGCAATCTACAGATTCAGTGCAATCTCTATCAAAATACCCATGACATTTTTCACAGAACTAGGACAAATAATTCTAAAATTTGCATGTAACCACAAAAGACACCAAATAGCCAAAGAAATCTTCAGAAAGAAGACAAAAGCTGGAGGTATCACATTCTCTAATTTCAAACTATACTACAAAGCAATAGTAATCACAACAGTATGGTACAAAAACAGACACATAGATCAATGGAACATAATAGAGAGCCCATAAATAAATGCACACTTACATAATCAATAAGTTTATGACAAAGGAGGCAAGAATATACAAGAGAAAAGAGTTTCTTCAATGAATGGTGTTGGGAAAACTGGACAGCTACATGCAAATGAATGAATCTGGACCACTTTCTTACACCATAGACAAAAGTAAACTCAGAATCGTTTAAAGACTTAAATGTAAGACTTAAAAACATAAAACTACTAGAGGAAAACATAGGCATTATGCTCTTTGACATTGGTCTTAGCAACATTTTTGTGGATCTGTCTCCTTAGGCAAGTGGAAAAAAGCAAAAGTAAACAAATGGGATGACATCAAGCTAAGCCTAACTGAACTTAAATGCTTTTGCACATCAAAGGAAACCATAAACAAAATAAAAAGACAACTTACAGAATGGGAGAAAATATCTGCAAATGATGTGACCAGTAAGGGATTAATTTCCACAATATACAAACAGCTGATACAACTCAATACCAAAAAAAATGGGCAGAAGATCTAAACAGACATTTCTCCAAAAACATACAGATGGTCAACAGGCACATGAAAAGATGCTCAACATCTCTAATTATTAGAGAAGTGCAAATCAGAACTACAACAGGGTATCACCTCGCACCAGTCAGAATGGCCATCATCAAAAAGTCTACAAATAATAAATGCTGGAGAGGATGTGGAGAAAAGGGAACCCTCATACACTGTTGGTGGGAAGGTAAATTGGTGCAGCCACTATGGAGAACAGTATGGAGATTCCTGCAAAAAACTAAAAAATAGAGCTACCATATGATCCTACAATCCCAATCCTGGGTATATATCCAGAGAAAACCATAATTTGAAAAGTTACATTCACCCCGATGTTCTTTGCAGCACTATTTACAACAGCCAAGATACAGAAGCAACCTAGATGTCCATCGACAGATGAATGGATAAAGAAGATGTGGTATATTTACACAATGGAATATTACTCGGGCATATAAAAGAATGAAATAACGCCATTTGCAGCAACATGGATGGACCTAGAGATTATCGTACTAAGTAAGCCAAACAAAGACAAATATCATATGATATCACTTTTATGTGGAATCTAAAAATAAAGATACAAATGAACTTATTTACAAAACAGAAATAGACCCCAAAACAAACTTATTGTTACCAAGTTTCCCAAAGGGGAAAGGGGGGGGCAATAAATTAGAAGTTTGAGATTAACATATACACACTACTATATATATAAAATAGATAACCAACAAGGACCTACTGTATAGCACAGGGAACTATACTAATTATTTAATAACCAATAAGGGAAAAGAATATGAAAAAATATATATATGCCTAACTGAATCACTTTGATTTACACCTGAAACTAACACACTGTAAATCAACTGTACTTCAATAAAAATAAATTTGAGAAAAACAAAAAATAAAAAGCTTTCACATAACAAAAGAATGATCAACACAATGAAAAAGCAACCTATTGAAAGCAAGATATTTGCAAATGATATGTCCAATAAGGGGTTAATATCCAAAATATATAAAGAACTCAAATAATATCAACAAAAAACCTGATTAAAAAATGGGCAGAAGCCTTGAATAGACATTTTTCCCAGGGAGACATACAGATGGCCAACAAGCACATGAAAAGATGCTCAATATCATAATCATCAGGGAAATGCAAACCAAACCCACAGTGATATATCACCTCACACCCATCAGAATGGCCATTTTCAAAAAGACAGAAAATAACAAGTTTGGTGACAATGTGGAGAAAAAGGAACTTTCCTGTACTGTTGGTGGGAATGTAAATTTGTCCAACCACTATAGTAAACACTATGGAGCTTCCTCAAAACACTACCGTATGATCCAGCAATTATAGTTCTGGGTATTTTTCTGAATAAAATGAAAACACTAATTTGAAAAGATATATACACCCCAGTGTTCACTGCAGCATTATTTACAGCAGCTAAGATATGGAAGAAACCTAACTGTCCATTGATGGATGAATGGATAAAGGAGATGTGGTATGAATATATACGATGGAATATTACTCAGCCATAAAAAATAAAATCTTGCCATTTATGACAACATGGAGGGACCCAGAGGGTATTATTCAAAGTGAAATAAGTCAGAGAAAGACAAATACTGTATGATTTCACTTACATGTGTAATCTAAAAAACAAAACAATTAGACAAACAAAACAGAAACAGACTCATAGATACAGAGAACCACCTGGTGGTTACCAGTGGGGAGGGGTGGAATGGGTGAAATAGGGGAAGGGGATTAACAGGTACAAACTTCCAGTTATAAAATAAACAAGTCATGGAAATATAATGTACATCATAGAAATATAGTCAATAATATAACAACTTTGTATGGTTACTAGACTTATTGTGGTGATCATTCCATAATGTATAAAAATATTGAATCACTATGTGGTACACCTGAAATTAATGTAATATTGTAAGTCAATTATACTTCAATAAAAATAAACTCTAGGACCTAATGAAACTTAAAAGCTTTTGCACAGCAAAGGAAACCATAAACAAGACCAAAAGACAACCCTCATAATTGGAGAAGATATTTGCAAATGAAGCAACTGACAAAGGATTAATCTCCAAAATTTATAAGCAGCTTATGCAGCTCAATAACAAAAAAACAACCCAATCCAAAAATGGGCAGAAGACATAAATAGACATTTCTCCAAAGAAGATATACAGGTTGCCAACAAACACATGAAAGAATGCTGGGCTTCCCTGGTGGTGCAGTGGCTGGGAGTCCGCCTGCCGATGCAGGGGACGCGGGTTCGTGCCCCGGCCCGGGAGGATCCCACATGCCGCAGAGTGGCTGGGCCTGTGAGCCATGGCTGCTGAGCCTGCGCGTCCGGAGCCTGTGCTCCGCAGCGGGAGAGGCCACAACAGTGAGAGGCCCGCGTACCGCAAAAAAAAAAAAAAAAACAAGAATGCTCAACATCATTCATCATTAGAGAAATGCAAGTCAAAACTACAATGAGATATCATCTCACACCGGTCAGAATGGCCATCATCAAAAAATCAAGAAACAATAAATGCTGGAGAGGGTGTGGAGAAAAGGAAACACTCTTGCACTGCTGGTGGGAATGTGAATTGGTACAGGCACTATGGAGGGTCCTTAAAAAACTACAAATAGAACTACCATATGACCCAGCAATCCCACTACTGGGCATATACCCTGAGAAAACCATAATTCAAAAAGAGTCATGTACCAAAATGTTCATTGCAGCTCTATTTACAATAGCCAGGAGATGGAAGCAACCTAAGTGTCCATCATCGGATGAATGGATAAAGAAGATGTGGCACATATATATAATGGAATATTAGCCATAAAAAGAAATGAAATTGAGTTATTTGTAGTGAGGTGGATGGACCTAGAGGCTGTCATACAGAGTGAAGTAAGTCAGAAAGAGAAAGACAAATACCATATGCTAACACATATATATGAAATCTAAGGAAAAAAAAAAGAAGAACCTAGGGGTAAGACGGGAATAAAGACACAGACCTACCAGAGAATGGACTTGAAGATATGGGGAGGGGGAAGGGTAAGCTGTGACAAAGTGAGAGAGTGGCATGGACATATATACACTACCAAACGTAAAATAGCTAGTGGGAAGCAGCCACATAGCTCGGGGAGATCAGCTCGGTGCTTTGTGACCACCTAGAGGGGTGGGATAGGGAGGGTTGGAGGGACGGAGACGCAAGAGGGAAGAGATATGGGAACATATGTATATGTATAACTTATTCACTTTGTTATAAAGCAGAAACTAACACACCATTGTAAAGCAATTATACTCCAATAAAGATGTTAAAAAAAAAAAATGATCCCTGCAAAAGAGCCCAGATTTAATTGGACCAGTCTGTGAAGCAACTGATGCCCCAGGACATTGTTGAGGTGATAGAGCAATCAGCTGCAATTAATGAAGCTTATCAGATACCTATGGTCAAGAAGAGAGTTTCTGGCCAGGGCAATCAGGCCAGAAAAAGAAGTAAAAGGCATCCAGATTGAAAGGGAGATGATGTGACCTTATATATAGAAAATCCTAAGGAATAAACAAAAACACGACTACAGCTAATGAACACATTCAGCAAGGTTGCAGGATCCAAGATCAATATACAAAAATCATTTGTGAGGGCACAAATGGGTACAAAGGTTCAGTTATTCAGGATGAATGAGTTCTGGTGATCTAATGTATAGAATGATGGCTGTAGTTAGTACATTGTATACTTGAAATTTGCTAAGAGAACAGATCTTAAATGTTCTTATCACAAAAATGTATAAGTATGTGAGGTGATGGATTAATTGGCTTGATTGTGGTAATCATTTCACAATGTATATGTATATCAAAACACCATACTGTGTACCTTAAATATATATAATTTTAATTTGTCACTTACATCTCAATAAAGCTGGGGGAAAAATTTAAAAAACACTCTAAATATATATTTTACTTAGCATAATACCCTCTAGGGTCCTCAATTTTGCCACAGTTTAAGAGTTTTGACATATGTATACACATGTGAAATCATCACCACATTTAAGATAATAACCATACACCATCTCTAAAAGCTTCACCCTGTTCATTTGCAATTCTTGTTTTCTTCCCCTCCCTCTCCTCTCCAGGTAACAAACACTTTGCTTTCTGTTACTATGGATTACTTTGCATTTTCTAGAGTTTTATATAAATGAAATTATGTATTATTTATTTTCTGTCTAGTTTCTCTAACACAAGCATAGTAATTTTGAGATTCATTCATGTTGTTCATACTTTGTTTTCTGTTGCTGAATAATGGTATTCTATTGTATGAATATCACAATTTGTTTGTACTACTGAAGCTTCTAAATAATAGCTTCTAAATAAACTGCCAAACTGTTTTCCAAACTGGTTATACTGCTTTAGATTCCCAGCAGCAGTATGTAAGCATTCCAGTTGTGTCAGGTCCTTGCTAACACTTATAAGATATATGTAGTGTATGGGTAGTGGCATTTCATTTCAGTTTTAATTTTGCATTTCCCAAATAGTGATGAAGTTGAGCATTTTTCATAGACTTATTGGTCATCACTGTATCTTTCATAGGAAATTATTTGTTCAACTTTTTGTGCCCATTTAAAAATAAAATTGAGTTGAAGATATATTTTAAATATAAGTCCTTTGTTGGATATATGTTTCACAAGTATTATCTCCCAGTCCTTGGCTTGCCTTATCTTTCTGTTTTTTTTGAAGAGCAAAACTTGTTGTTTGTTTGCATGTTTGCTTGTTTTTATTAAGTCCAATTTATTTAAATTTCTATTTTATAGTTTGTGCTTTTGCATCATACATCCTCTGCCAAAACTATGGTCAGTAACATTTTTCCTGTTTTCTTCTAGATGTTTTATCATTTTAGCTTTTGATTTGATCCATTAAAAAATTCATTTTTGTATATGATATGGTATGGATTGAGGAACCTCCTTTTCTCCCCCACATGTGGCTATTCGATTGTTCCAATGCCATTTTTCCTTACCCCCTTAAATTGCCTTTCCAGTGTTTATTTCCTCCTGGCTTTTGGTTAGTTTCCTCACAGTGATGTATTCATATAGATGAAGATTCATGGGAAACTCTCCTGAGCTCACTCTCTTCTGTTCAGTTCTTTTTTCTACAAGTAGTTCTGTCCTTTCTGTTACTCTGCCAAGCAAACTGAGGCCATTTCGTCCACCCCAAATTTTTAACACTTTTCTCATCACAAGGAGACTGCCAGGTTCTATCTGGGTTCCTTTTCCCTGCACTGCATGCCAGAAACTCTCCAGGAAGTAAGCTGAGACAGTGATGGGGCTCACCTGATTTGTGTCTTTCTCACAGGAGTCACTGTTCTGCACTGCCTTGTGTGCAATTGTCTGAACATTATGGTTCCCCATATTTTGTCTAGTTTTTTAGAAGAGTCATTGTTACTCCATTATGGCTGGAAACAGAAGTGACCTAAAGACCATATTTATGATCAAATATGGTTTGTCCCTAATTTGAAGATAATAATTTGACACACTTTAAAATTCTTCCATTGATTACTAACCAGTTTTGTTTTTTAAGTTATGAATCTGATTTGGTAATCAATTTCTTTTTCTACAAGTATTTGAATATGTCCATGTTTATTAGTATGGAGTTATTTATATTCCCTTACTTTTAAATAGCTACCAAATCTCTAGTTAAACTGCTACTCTCATTCCTAATTTTGAATTTTTGTGGGTTTTTTTGTCTTATCATCTTTGATAGATTAAACAGGTGAGAGGCCACCCTATGCTACTGGTTTTCTTGAAGGTAGAAGAACTCTTAGCTAACTGTATCCACTATAGTTCTTTTTATTCTTTAACTTCTTTTTATCTTTATTTAACTTTTTATTTTTAACTTACTTTTTGCTCATTTTATCTTCCCCTTCTTGATACCTTAAACTGTATGCTGAAATTCAAGTTCTTTTTTCTTTCTTATTAATAATAAAAGCATCCTCTACAGCTGCAATCTTCCTGTTTTGGTATTTATTGTTGTTATTATTACTAATTTCTAATAATCTGTGTACTTTTGATTTACTGTTTAATGAAACTTATTTACAAGTGGTATACTTTTTTAAAAAAAAGTTTTCACCAACATATTTCATCAGTTCTCAAATGTCAATAATTGTAAGATGCACTATCAATTTAATTATGGATATTTTGTAGGAAAAATATTGATAATAAATGTGATTCATAATCTAGGTTTGAATCTAATTCTTCTTACATTCCCTGACTGAAGAGTCTTTTGAGTCCCTTATGAGATTTTTATCAGGGCTATGCATATTATCACATAAGATTTCCCTAAATCATGACATTGAACAGGCAATCTTCTTTACACAAAATATTTTCTTCATTTCAATGCTATATATTAGTATAATATTTCAAAAGATATTTTAAAGTGAAATTAAGGGATTCAAATTTAAGTGGTTTTAAATCCACATGCATGTATTGCTACTTTAACATCAGAAATGCATCTACTACATTGGAAGAGCCAGTGTACTCAAGGGTACAATCAAAACAATTTTATTTTTATGCATCCCTTTCACCTCTTTAAATCATTCTCTAGAGGAGTATTATACCCTACCTCTTCAGTAAAATCTAAGGCAAGCCCCATGCCTTTTAAATCTACTTTTAGGCGATTAAAAATAGTTCTATTGACAAAATGCTTAGTTCAGAAAAAAATTTCTGAAGAGATAAAATTGTCATTATATATAGATGACATGATACTCTATATAGAAAACCCTATACTCTCTATACATAGAAAACCCTTTCTATACTCTATATAGAAAACCCTTTCTATACTCTATATAGAAAACCCTCCACACAAAAACTTGTAGAACTGATAAACGAATTCAGCAAGGTAGCAGAACACAAGATTAACATACAGAAATCAGTTCCATTTCTTTATACTAACAATGAAATATCAGAAAGGGAATATAAATAAAACAATCCCTTTTAAAATTACATTAAAAAAAATACTTAGGAATAAACCTGACCAAGGAGGTGAAAGACATAGGCTGGGAACTATAAAACATTAGTAAAGGAAACAAGATGATTCAAAGAAATGGGAAGATATTCCACGCTCTTGGATTGGAAGAATTAATATTGTTAAAATGGCCTTACTACTCAAAGCAATCTACAGATTTAATATGATCCCTCTCAAATTATCCAGAACTAGAACGAATAATCCTAAAATATATATGGAACCATAAAAGACCCAGAATTTCCAAAGCAACCCTGAGGAAAAAGAACAAATCAGGAGGTATAACTCTCCCAGACTGCAGACAATACTACAAAGCTATAGTAATCAAAACAGCATGGTATTGGCACAAAAACAGATATATAGATTAATGGAACAGAATAGAGAGCCCAAAAATAAACCCACACATCAGTCTTTTTAGTCAGTTAGTCTTGGACAAAGGGGGCAAGAATATACAATGGAGAAAAGATAGTCCCTTCAGCAAGTGGTGTTGGGAAAGTTGGACAGCTGCATGTAAATCAATGAAGTTAGAACACACCCTCACACCATACACAAAAATAAACTCAAAATGGCTTAAAGACTTACATATAAGACATGACACCTTAAAAGTCCTAGAAGAGAACATAAGCAAAACATTCTCTGACACAAAACCAAAGTTTTCTTAGGTCAATCTCCCAAGGCAATAGAAATTAAAGCAAAAATAAACAAATGGGACCCAATCACACTTACAAGCTTTTGTGCAGCAAAGGAAACCATACACAAAATGAAAAGACAATCTATGGACTGGGAGAAAATATTTTCAAATGATGTGACTGACAAGGGATTAATTTCCAAAATATACAAACAGCTCATACAACTCAATAAGAAAAAAACCAAACAACCCAGTTGAAAGATGGGCAGAAAACCTAAATGGACATTTCTCTAAAGAAGACATACAGATGCCAAAGGCACATGAAAAAGATGCTCAACACCACTAATTATTAGATAAATGCAAGTCAAAACTACAATGAGGTATCACCTCACACCGGTCAGAATGGCCATCGTTAAAAGTTTACAAATAACAAATTTTGGAGAGTGTGTGGAGAAAAAGGAAACCTCCTACACTGTTGTTGGTGGGAATTTAAATTGGTGCAGCCTCTATGGAAAACAGTATGGAGGTTCCTTAAAAACTAAAAATAGAGTTACCATATGATCCAGCAATCCCACTCCTGGGCATATATCTGCACAAAACTATAATTCAAAAAGATACATATACCCTATGTTCATAGCAGTTCTATTCACAAAAGCCAAGACATGGAAACAAACTAAATATCCATCGACAGATGAGTGGATAAAGAAGATGTGGTACCTATATAAAATACAATACTACTCAGCCATAAAAAAGAATGAAATAATGTCATTTGCAGCAACATGGATGGACCTAGAGATTATCATACTAAGTGAACTATGTCAGAAAAAGACAAATACCATATGATATCACTTATATGAGGAATCTAAAATATGACACAAATGAACTTATCTACAAAACAGACTTGGAGACAGAGAATAGCTTTGTGATTGCCAAGGGGGTGGCGGGGGGAGGAATGGATTGGGAGTCTGCGATTAGCAGATGCAAACTATTATATGTAGAATGGATAAACAAGAAGGTCCTACTGTATAGCACAGGGAACTATATTTAATATCATGTGATAAACCATAATGAAAAAGAATATGAAAAAGAATGTTTATATGTGTATAGCTGAATCACTTTGCTGTACAACATCATAAATCAACTATACTTCAACAAAATAAATTTAAAAAATAACACCCATTCCAATGTTATCCACATTTCAAATTAATTTAAAGTTTATTTCATTCCCCTCCTGAGGCATGCTTAAAACAGACCCCTTGAGGGACTTCCCTGGTGGTGCAGTGGTTAAGACTCCGTGCTTCCACTGCAGGAGACACAGGTTCAATCCATGGTCAGGGCACTAAGATCCCTGCATGCCGTGCAGCACAACCAAAAAGAAAAAAAAGAAAAAAGTAAAGAACTACCAACCTTTACATCCTGCTTCGTGCCTACTAATAATATGTAAACCTACAAAGCAGTTTTGAATAGTAAACAAACAAAACAAAACAGACAGACCCCTGGAAGTGAAAAGGGGTATAGTGGACTCATATCATGTCATCTACTCTGGTGGCTCTTTTAAGGTTGAATTTGGCCTAAGAGGAGGAGGTAACAATAGATAGGGTCTTACTATTCCAGTTTTGTTGAGGTGGTTTAGCATTGGCTTCTCTGAGTTTAGCAGATGTTTAAAGTCAACTCGATCTATGTTGGGTGATGGATTCTTTAGCACCCTGCCCATCCTCCACTCACCATAGGTGAACCCACCTCCTCCAATTGGTTGCCTAAGCCATTATCTCAGCCCCTAGGCATCGATAGTTCATCTCCAGTTTCTTGCTGCTGAGGCAGCCTCATCCCTCTAAGGAGTTCTACTGGACACTATCTAAGACATTCAGTATAATTCTCTCCCTTACATGGCTTAGATCTGGCCAATGGGAAACACCCATGCCTCCTTTGCCCCAACGAACTCTTGACTGTCAAGCTTCCCCATTACAGACTTATGCATCCCCTTGCCGTAGGCTAACCAAATGGAGTCACCAGCTCTTTACATTTCTCAGACTTAAATCAGAACTCAGTTCTTTTAGACCCTCATACCTCTACACCATGCTTCAACATAAACATATTATGTTCTTAGAGTGATCTCTCTGAACACCTTTTCTCTGACTTTGTGGTAAGAGAAAAGTATTTCCCATCCTAGTCCGCAGGCATTGTTTGTACTCTGGCAGTCCTTCGAAAAGCCCCCTCTCAGCTTCTCCATGTATTTCATAAGCTGGATATTGGTGACTAGTTAAGTCTCTCCAAACTAGTTTTTCAGAATCTTCATTATTATCCCTGATTTGGTGACCGTGTACCTCACTTTGGAATTCTTAGAAAAGTTGGTGCATTTTTTTCTTGGAGGCATAAGTGAAACTGAGATGAAGTCACACTTTAACATCCAGTTATATTACTATTACAGATACCTAAATTGAAGAGATAACCATGTTAAATTTATTTCCAAGCTATGTCTAATTCACAGATACACAAGAACTGACCACTACATTATAACTTACTCTCTGCCCAGCAGCTACAACTTCTTAAGAGTGACTGTAATTTCAGAAAATTTAAAATGTGAAAATGTATAGACTTAAGGATTGAGAAAATATGGCCATTTCAATTTTTATTATACCCCAGTTAGATAATGCAACCTGAACAATTACTCATTTGGAATTTACTGAGGTTTTCTATGTATTCTTTTGCAATAATTTTCATGTTGTGGCATATATAGTAAATTCCAATGATTGTATGCCACATAAAGATTAACAGAGATGAGGCTGTTCACCAACCTGCACAGTGGGCTGAGGGAATCAATATTTGAACACATCTGTAACCCATCTGAAGGACTGGCAAGCTCTGTTTTAATGAGTGATCAATTCCTGAAATACATTGTACTGGAAATGTTCATAATTTAGTACATGTCTTACATATCTCTTAATTATGTCATCCCAAATTAAATACATCTTAATACATATATTGTAACATATATAATACAGATTATGTAATTTATAATCACCTACACTTCTGCCTATTATTCTTCAAAGAGATGCATTAAAGATTCCTATAGCTGGACTTCCCTGGTGGTGCAGTGGTTAAGAATCCGCCTGTCAACTCGGGACATAAGTTTGATCCCTGGTCTGGGAAGATCCCACATGCTGCGGAGCAACTAAGCCCGTGTGCCACGACTACTGAGCCTGCACTCTAGAGCCTGCCAGCCACAACTACTGAGCCCACGTGCTGCAACTACTGAAGCCTGCATGCCTAGAGCCTGTGCTCTGCAACAAGAGAAGGCACCACAATGAGAAGCCCGTGCACTGCAACGGAGAGTAGCCCCTGCTCGCCGCAACTAGAAAAAGCCCGTACGCAGCAACGAAGAGCCAACACAACCAATAAATAAATAAACAAACAGTAAACTGATTTAAAAAAAAAAGATTCCCATAACTATTGCATGTCAGTGAATTTATTTATATATGCTAAAGGTATTTTGCTTTATGTATTTCAAAGCAATGCTGTTTGTTAATGCTGATTATTGATTATTAGAATTTCCCTGTAAATCTTACAAGTTAGCTATAGGTTCTGGATCCTATAGGAGGTAGCACTTGAAACTGATCAGAGAAATACATGTTAACTAGAGTTCCTGACTTGGAACTGGTACAATGAATGGATAATATTTGAGTTCCTACTTTGAAGAGGGCATAATGTGTTTTGGGTTATATTTTGGGAAAGTAGCATTAGATTATTTAGGGAAATTTTATTTTTAAGTATGAGTGTATTAGTCTGCTCAGGCTGCCATAGCAAAATTCCCCCAATTGGGTGGCTTGAACAACAGAAATTTATTTTTTCATAGTTCTGGAGGCTAGAGGTCCAAGGTCAAGGTGTCTGCAGATATGGGTTCACCTGAGGCCTCTCTCTCTGGTTTGCAAATGACTGTCTTCTCACTGTGTCCTCACATGACCCTTTCTCTGTGTGAGCACATTCCTGTTGTCTCTTGGTGTGTCCAAATTTCCTCTTCTCATCGGGACACCTGTAAGTTTGGATTAAGGCCCATCCTAATATGGGTTCATAATCATCTCTTTAAAGACCCTATCCTCAAATACAGTCACATTCTGAGGTGCTGTGGGTTAGGACTACAACATATAAATTTTCAGGGGCACAATTCAGCCCCTAACAATGGGGAAGAGTATTTAGAGGATATAAACAGTAGTCATTTGCTGTTACTGCCTATTCATTGTCAGTATTAGACCATTCTCCTTCTAATTACAAGACTGTTCTCTCCTGGGAGGAACCATTCTAGGCTCTATTAGGTGATTACCTTCACCTCCACAAGACAAGGTACATATCCAATATCTGGCCTATTGGAATGGCAACTAGCCCAGACTACAATGATTTGCTCTCAATGGACACATTATTCAAGCTAAAATGGTATGCATGGTCATTGTGATTTATTAGCCAAAATCATTAGGAAATACTCTCTTAATTCAGAGAGATTAGGTTAGATTAGACTGCACTGTGGCAACCACCAACCACAAAACAGTATTGGTGTAATACAATAAAAATTTACTTTGTATTCAGGCTAAACATTCAAAAAGAAGTGAGAAACTCTCTTAGATCAAGTTTTTGATGTTATTACTCAGCCATCCAGGTTTCTACCTTTCACCAACAAGAGACTACCATTTTCCCACAACAGGGGAAATAAAAACTAGAGAGTTGTGCACTGGCTCTAACATGCTTTAAACTGGAGTCATCACTTCTCCCCTCAGTACATTGGCCAGAATTAAACATATGGCCCCAGCTAACTGCAGGAGGCTAGAAGATTTTGGGGGAGCACAACTTTTTGATAAAGAGTAAAGATTTATTCCATAAAGTTTCAAAATGGTGAGTTAATACAAACAGAACTACCATATGACCCAGCTGTCCCACTACTGCGCATATACCCTGAGGAAACCAAAATTCAAAAAGAGTCATGTACCAAAATGTTCATTGCAGCTCTATTTACAATAGCCCGAAGATGGAAACAACCTAAGTGCCCATCATTGGATGAATGGATAAAGAAGATGTGGCACATATATACAATGGAATATTACTCAGCCATAAAAAGAAACGAAATTGAGCTATTTGTAATGAGGTGGATAGACCTAGAGTCTGTCATACAGAGTGAAGTAAGTCAGAAAGAGAAGGACAAATACCGTATGCTAACACATATATATGGAATTTAAGAAAAAAAAAATGTTATGAAGAACCTAGGGGCAAAACAGGAATAAAGACACAGACCTACTGGAGAACAGACTTGAGGATATGGGGAGGGGGAAGGGTGAGGTGTGATAGAGCGAGAGAGAGAGACATGGACATATATATACTAACAAACGTAAGGTAGATAGCCAGTGGGAAGCAGCCGCATGGCACAGGGATACCGGCTCGGTTCTTTGTGGCTGTCTGGAGGGGTGGGATAGGGAGGGTGGGAGGGAGGGAGACAAAGAGGGAAGAGATATGGGAACATATGTATATGTATAACTGATTCACTCTGTTATAAAGCAGAAACTAAAACACCATTGTAAAGCAATTATACCCAATAAAGATGTTAAAAAAACAAAACAAAACAAAATGGTGAGTTAAGATTATTGAAATATTGAATTATTTGGTAATGAATTCTTATTTATAATTGAAAGAGAATAAATTTCTCTGTGAATCCATGAAAGATGATGAAGTAAATGTATCTAAGTTTCCTTCTAGTTCTAATATTCTATAAGAAAAACACCAATAAAAATCAAACAAAATATGTAAGCAGGCAATTAGCAAGAAGAGAAATAGTTACATAATAATATATGTTGTTAAATATTATGTTATTACATAAATACAAAATGAGATCTGTATTTATGATGAAGTAAGATACGGTAATTTACATGAGAATATTTATTTTAAAAACATGGTAACTAACTGAGTTTCCAAGAATTCCAGAAACTGACAAACTAATAAACTATTTCCGTGACTATATAACTTGGAGTTGTTTATTTGAAAATATTTATAAAATGACCTGCCGATATATATGTCCTTTAATATAGAAATTTCTCTTATGGAATGTATCTTAAGAAAATAAGATATGTGCACAAGGATAAATGTGAAAAGATTTACTCTGCACAAATATTTATAGTATTAGAAGATTAAAAGCAGTCCCAATGCCTTTGGCAAAAGCATTGCTATTGGACCCTATTCAGCCATTAACAACTGGCTTGTAGAAGAATATTGATATTGTAAAAGAATATTGATATTCTAAACTGATATGTAAAAAAGCCAGTTACTAAACTATCTGAAATTTCCATATATATATGGAAATATATATATATTTGTTTGTGTAGTAAGAAGTAACATTGGCTTCTGTTTTCTATTGTTTTGATGGTTTATTTTTATTTTGCCCTTTGTACTCTTCTTGAATTTTCATATTTGCTTAGAGAATTAATGTCACTTTCTTTAAGTAGGGAATAATAATGAATGGTATCAATATAGGAATTTTAAAGGGAAGAAATAATGAAAATTTACAACATAACTATCAATAAAATATATATATATATATATATATATATATATATATTTGTTTTTTTCTTTGAACTTAATCTGGTGGTTATTCTGACTGTAGTTACTGTCTATATGTAGTCTCTTTACTATAGTATCTTTTGCTGGACCTATGACTCATAGAAGTTTTGTGTCTTTTTTTTGTTTTTTGTTTCTTTTGGCTGTGCCACGCAGCTTATGGAATCTTAGTTCCCCGACCAGGGATTGAACTCGGGCCCTCGGCAGTGAGAGCACAGAGTCCTAACCACTGGACCATCAGAGAATTCTCTAAAATGTCTTGACTAACAAATAAACAACAGAAAAAATATTATTTGAAAATAGCCTTCAAAGTCTTTCCAGGTCTTACTTTTTGTTGAAGCATAAAATAATATTTATAGAGATTTACCAATACTATAAAAAACTTTGAATTAAATAAATTGCAGAATATTTTCCTTCTTCTGCTTATTGAGCTCTTTATAAGGTCCAGGAAGCAGAAATTATTATTAGGACATTTACTGTATTTTGACTTGTGCTTTAAAAATAAATATGAAATTAGGCAAAAAAATCAAGAGTAGCCTGCCAACTTTATTATCTATCCCATCCCACTTTTTCACATATACTTGTAATGAGTATGTTTTCTCAACATTTAAAAAATTGAGATATAATTCACATACCATAAAATTCACCTTTTAAAGTAAACAATTAAGGTTTTTGTTTTGGTATTGTCACAGGTCATTAAAATGGTACCACTATAGAATTTCAAAACATTTTCATCACTCCAAAAGGAAATCTCCTATATTTTAGCAATGACACCCCATCCTCCCATCACCTTTAGCCCTAGGCAACCACTAATCTACTTTCTGTTTCTATGGATTTGCATATTCTGGGCATTTCATTTAAGTGAAATCATATACTATGTGATCTTTTGAACTTAATCTTTTAAGTTGATCTTGATCTTTTGTGAATGGCTTCTTTCACTTAGCATAATGTGCTCAAGGTTCAGCCATGTTGTGGCATGCCTCAGCACTTCACTACTTTTTATTGCTCAGTAATGTGTCATTGTAAAGAAATACCACTTTTTCTTTATCCATTTATCAACTGATTGTTTCAATATTTAGTTGTTTTTGACTATTGTGAATAATGCTGCTGTGAATGCACATACACAACCTGATGGAAATTTGGTTGAGATTACATTGAATTTACAGAAGTATTTGGCAATATCTTTACAATATTGCATGCTCCTTAATCATTCCTATTTTTTCATCATAGATATTCTCTTTCTGGGGTATGTGACTTGGTAAAACACTTTTTTAGCTGAATTTCACATTCCAGTATATTTTTTAAAAGATAAGAACACAGAGTTATAGTTCTTAGTTATTTTATCTAAATGCTTGCTCTTTGTCTTCACACTAGAATAACAACTTGATTGAGAATAATATTATTAAGACACACTTTCCTGAGAAATTTTAAAGTCTGGCTCTAGTTAAGTGTTGGTGATTGGATTTCTGATTTTCCCATAATAAGCTAGTTGTTCTTTTGCCTGGTTGCCTGAAAAGTTACTTCTTAATTAATCAAGTTCAGTAATGAAATCACTTCTGCCTAAATGGTAGTTATTCCTTCACAATTTTCCTTATATACAGGCACCATTTGATCTGTAAGTTTGTCTTTTGTTCTCATTCAGGAAAATTTCCATGGATCATATGTTTTTCATATGTCATTTATTTAATTATTAAATTTTCCACTTAGACAAAAATCAATTACCCTTTTGTTGGATAAGTTCTATCTATTCATAGTAATACTATTTACCTTTGCTTTTATAAACTTCCACTGCCTGTCATTGTGATTAGATCAGTTTCCTATCACTGTAAGCAGTTGCTTTGCTTTCCAGTGAATACTTGTTGACTTGTGCTTTACTTGTTCTCAGGACCATCAGGGGCTCGGCAGCTTCCCTCTGCTTCTTCTAGTACAGGCATGGATAGCACACGTAAGCTTATGGCTCTTGGTACTTTGTCCTATTTCTTGTATTTGGGAACTCATCACAATGCCTTGTCACCTCTGTTGGTGGGGAATGCTGTCATGCAATTACGACTGTTTTTAAAATCAGATTCACCTCTCTTTATTTTATGTGGGGATTCATAAACTCTGCCACCATTACTGTCAGTTTTCCAGAATTCACCCTTCATTCTTGAAAGGTAGTTTTGATTGTTAAATGATTTTAATTGAAAAATCACTTTTCGTTTTTTGAAGAGATTACACACTGTCTCTGGTTTCCTCTGTTACAGCTGCTTTACAGTTTTTTCCTTTGCTTTCCTGTGCTTTGGTTCCACTATAATGGTCTAGCAATAGATTTTTTTTTAAGTTCATTGTGCCTCTTAAAACTAACGATAATTTTTAAAATCAGTCTGGAAAGTTCTTAGTATATAAACATTGCTTCTTCCCCCTTCCCTCTATTTCTTCTCTCTATATATCCAATTAAATGGTATTAATTATTATGAGACATCTGGACAGCAATGAGGTAAGAGACCCCTAGGACCAGCTTAGAGTAGAAATTCACTATTTTCTCTTGTTCTAACTCCTAATTTTCTGGTCTTTGTTGGCCCAGAGAAGTACCTTTTGGATGAACTCTCAGGAAAGAAAAGATCATAATATATGGGAATAGGTTGGGCAAAGCAGACATTAGTGTAATATTTAAATCTCACAGACCATCTATGTGGGTGTGTCAGAGGGCTCCAGAATAAAATTCTGAACACAATGATCCACTGGCTATGTACTACCATATTTAGGAAACTCAGGATACCCACAGGAGGAGAGAGTTTGTCAACACTTGTTCACTGGCCCCTTTCTCATATCAAGCAGCTCTCGGTCAAGCCTTTTCTTTCTCTTAGGGCTGATCTAGAGAGTAATGGTGAACTTTTAAAAGGCTAAGCTCTGATCTCAGGGAGTAGCATCCTATTAGAACATACCTGTACCTATAGGAATGAGATTCTGTGCCCTATGCAAAAGAGAAATGGTGATCAAAAATCAATTGAGTGCCCCCTCCAGAAAGCTATTTTCTTACACTATTCAATCATTGAAACAATAGAAAGTAATTTATGACTTTAAAAATTAATAAAAGGCAAAGGATAAAGAATTCATTATTCATAAAAATGAAGCTCTACAGGTAGGCTAGAAAGGGGGGATGAAGAATTGGGCCCTGTGCCCCTTCCTTTCTTGATTTTCAGCATGAGTGCAGAGACAAGAAGATAAAGAAAAGAGTGCATTGCTACATAAGGTTCTGCTTTTTCAACATGCCTGTCCCAAGGCAATACAGTCTCACCAACACTGGAGGGCATGTACCACCTGCACCTGTTAAGTGTCAGTTGCTAGAGTAAGTGTCCCTAAGAGAGCAATGACCCCAAAAGGGACACGTCTCTTATTAGGGCTCTTCTCACACATGGGAATGAAAGAATGAAGGAACTGAGAATGAAGCATGTGTGAAAGAAAGAATCTTGGTTGGTTTTGGAGGCAGGAATTCTAGACTCTGCTATGGACAGTAGTTTAATTGCACTAAACCTGAGATTCATCCTTTGAAATATTATTTGTTCAGCTTGGTGTTTGTAGAAATCACATGAGATAATTTGTGTAAAGGCCCTTGGTAAATGATATCAAGAAAACATACATGTGTGAGAGTTTTCATTATTTCCACTGGTTACTTGACATTGTGTACTCATTCTTGGAGATCTTAGAATCTAGTCACTCAATAGTCTCTCCCAAAGGGCTGTTATATGCAGCTCATAGAAGATGTTCTGACTCCAACCTCTACCATATGCAACACAATCCCCTGGTTTCCCAGCTTGGAGAGTTTGCCAGGGAGTAACTGTGTTGACAGTGAACATGCCTACCGTTCAGAAAAGGTGATTCACCTCTTTTACTTGTTTATTCTTCATCCTTTTTAGCATGGTCTATGCCATTCCAGGATCCCTGAGGAGTCTAGAGTGGATGAGAGTGGAGAACACATAGGTAAAGAATGCTTAAAAAAGCCATCGAGTGAGAGTGAAATGTCTACTGTAAAGTCAAGGATGCAGGGGAATGTGTTGGGATATTATGCATTAGGTGCTACTATGCCTGCCAGGCTTTTCAGGGATTTTTCTCCCCTTTACCTCTGACTGTAGCTTCTATTTTCTGTCTCCTGCAGCATCCTGTATAAGCACCCTGGAAAGGCTAGATATTGTCAAGACACCTACTGTGAGTTGTATGCATTTCCAGCTGCCAAGGATGAGCTGCAGGAGGACCTGTGAAGATGCTTCTCCCTCTATGTCCTCTCTCCCTCCAGAGATTCTGTGACTGTGTCATGTTCATATCTGGCCTCTAGCCTATCTCCAGATCCTCTGAGACACTAGTTAGCAGTTCCTGTAACTGAGACATCTCTAGAAGTTGTCTCTGCTTTCTCACTGTTTCCCAGTGGGGCTCAATTACCTGTCTCTTTGTGGCTGCCCTAACATTATTTTATTTGAAAACCTCTGGCAGATGGTACCTACAGAGGCCCATTGTCCCTCACTGCATTCCATCTTGGCTCTGTCCTCTTCTCCCTCATGTTCTCACTTTTTCTCTTGCCACCTTTATTATGCTTTGGCCTCCACCCCTACATCATGGCTTTCACCTCTATCACTGACCTTGTCCCTACCATCAGAGGCCTCACTGACATTTGCCCTCTGCATTCTGATGCCCTTTTTTTCCTATCCTCACTGAGAGCCTCAACTTCTCCGCCCTGGGATGTACCCCTTGCTGTGCAGCTCTTTTCACTTTTAGCTATCTTTTATTGCCCCTCCCACCAGCTGTCTCATCTTTGCTATATTAAACCCTGACTCCCTCCATTCTCCCCTTTTCTCACCCTCAACTCTGGGTTCGTCTCTGTTACTGAGCACTTTTGCCTCTGAACCCAACCACTTTCCTTGATCTCACCCTTACCTCTGCGTATTCTCTTTCAGCACTGTAATTTTTGCTACTGAATTTCACATTTGCGATGGACTTTCACCCCCACCACTTGCTTTTTCTCCTCTTCCACCAGAACACACTGAGATCCTGGACTCTTACTTACCCTTCCAGACCTCACTATGTCTCTGGACTTCATCTTTTTCCCTGACTACATCCTCTCTTAGGACATAAATAGTACACCATTCAGAGCCCATCCCATGAATCCCAGTGATTCCTTTGACTGTCATACACCATCACTTACTCTCCCTACACTACCACCACCACCACTACCAGTACCAGTACCAGTACAGTCTCCACTTCTACTCTACAGTCAGTTTCATTCCTGC
>NW_006795401.1:128483-168825 GCF_000442215.2 Lipotes vexillifer
TTCATCCCTGCTGAAGTCAACTGCAAACAATCCCTCCTGGCTGATCTCTTCTCTCTCAAGCAGACATTGAGCACTCAGGTTTGCCCAGTTCAGCCTCATCAAAGAAGGCGGACATCTTTAAGCACAGTTTGTACATCAGGAAGGAGTTAGTGGGGATGGTATTAGGTGTTTCTACTACGGTCAAAGCATCCTGGGAAAAACTTGAGGGCAAATACCCTGGGTCTCCTTAACAATAATTGAGAGATTTGGTAGTAACTAGTAATTTGGGAAATCACAATGAGTTAAATGGATATCTGTGTAGTCCACGGGCTTCAGCAAGGAATGCTACACATCACTAAGCATGCTGATTGCACAAGATATGGGACAGCCATGCTTTAAAGAGCAGCTTCCTGATAACATACATCTTCATTTGGACACAGAGCTCCAGCCCTGCTGCAGCCTCAGACCAGTCCACTGCACTGCACCTAGCCTCCAAATGGTTTCTTGGCTCTCTAAGTCTCATCCACAGAGTGGACTTGCTGGGGACCCTGCAGCTTTCTAGGTTCTGGGTGGCAACTGAGAAGTCAGAGGAAGCAGCCTATGCCAGTGAGATACCTAAACTGCAGGATCTAAGGAAGAAGCAAAAAAAATAATGCAGTTTCAGTGGCTGAGAAAGAGGATGCTACTTGCCCCAAAGTAGGAGAGCATGTCAGTGGGCAGACAAGACTGTAGTAGTCAGAGAGAAGAATCACCCTGCCCAGATCAGTAAATTATCTGAGATCCTTGGTAGTAAGACCCCACGAATCTTGCCAAAGAACACACAAGTTCTTTCCAAAAAGGAATGAGAACAAAGATTAGCTGTTTTAGTGGTTTTGTTCCCAGAAAAAAGGCAAGAAGTAGGAAGATCCACTATAAATAGACAAATCAATATCAGCCCCTGTATTAAGTCCAGATCCAGATGTAGTTGGGGCTGATGTTATGGACTGAGAATGCTGAAGCAGGGCCACATGCAAGTCTTAGGCATGATCCTAGAAGAGTGATATAGGGAGATGTCCAGCATGCCTGGAGAGACAGGAGGAGGAACACCAGTCCATGGAATTTTTTAGATGGAAATTACTGGGTCGACATGGCTCCCTCCAATCCAGATGAAAGCAAAGGCAAAAGTGCATCATCACATAACCATCAGCAGTCGCAACACAGGTTCTGAGAGTCAGTGTAGTCCTAGCAGGGACAGGAGCTTTGGAAACCCTGAGAGATGTCCTTGGAAAACTGTCATATTCAATGATCAGTCATCTGACAGATTTATTTCCCTCCCCTAAACCCTTTGATTCACTTCTGCCAGGAGATAAGGTCCTCAAGTTTGGAACAATGAAACTAGATTACTCTGGCTACTTTTCCCATTGGGTCAGGCTTTTTTGGGGGGAAAGCTTTTTAAGTCAGAAATTCATCCTCCATACCCTCAAAGGAGGAAAATCTGTAGCATCAAGGTTTGCTTCTAGAGAATGTGGCAATGCCTCTGGAAAGTACTGGGTTGGCCAAAAGGTTCGTTCGGTTTTTTTCTGTAAGATGACTAGTAGCACTTGGTTGTCTTTAACTTCATTCGAAACAATTTTGTTAGACTGTATGTGACAGCTGTCATATCAGCGTGCATTTAAAAAAAGACATCATAATTGGTGAATTTTTGTGTAGCCATTTTAATACAGAAGATGGAAGGAAAAAAGCAACATTTTTGGCATATATTATTTCAAGAAAGGTAAAAATGCAACCGAAATGCAAAAAAAGATTTCTATAGTGTATGGGGGAGGTGCTATGACTGATCGAATGTGTCAAAAGTGGTTTGCAAAGTTTCATGCTGCAGATTCCTCGCTGGATGATGCTCCATGGTTGGGTAGACCAGTTGAAGTTGATAGCGATCAAATCAAGACATTAATTGAGAACAGTCAACATTATACCACGCAGGTGATAGCCGACATACTCAAAATATCCTAATTAAGCGTTGAAAATCATTTGCACCAGCTTGGTTATGTTAATCGCTTTGATGTTTGGGTTCCACATAAGTTAAGTGAAAAAAACATTCTTGACCATATTTCCACATGTGATTCTCTACTGAAATGGAATGAAAACGTTCTGTTTGTTTCTTGGGTTTTTTAAAATTTATTTATTTATTTATTTTTGGCTGTGTTGGGTCTTCGTTTCTGTGCGAGGGCTTTCTCCAGTTGCAGCGAGCGGGGGCCACTCTTCGTCATGGTGCACGGGGCTCTCACTGTCGTACCCTCTCCCTTTGTGGAGCACAGGATCCAGACGCGCAGGCTCAGTAGTTGTGGCTCCGCAGCATGTGGGATCTTCCCAGACCAGGGCTCGAACCCGTGTCCCCTGCATTGGCAGGCAGATTCATAACCACTGCACCACCAGGGAAGTCTGAAAACGTTTTTAAAACAAATTGTGATGGGTGATGAAAAGTACAGTACCGTACAGTAATGTGTAATGGAAGAGATTGTGGGGCAAGTGAAATGAACCACCACCAACCACACCAAAGGCTGGTCTTCACCCAAAGAAGGTCATGTGTATATGGTGGGATTGGAAGGGAACCCTCAATCATGAGCTCCTTCTGGAAAACCAAACAATTAATTCCAACAAGTACTGCTCCCAATTAGACCAACTGAAAGCAGTACTCGATGAAAAGCGTCCAGAATTAGTCAACAGAGAATGCATAATCTTCCATCAGGGTAAAGCAAGACCACATGTTTCTTTGATGACCAGGCAAAAGCTGTTACAGCTTGGCTCGGAAGTTCTGATTCATCCGCTGTATGCACCAGACACTGCACCTTCGGATTTCCATTTATTTAGGTCTTTACAAAATTCTCTTAATGGAAAAAAATTTCAATTCCCTGGAAGACTGTAAAAGGTACCTGGGATAGTTCTTTACTCAAAAAGATACAAAGTTTTGGGAAGACGGAATTACAAAGTTGCCTGAAGAATGGCAGAAGGTAATGGAACAAAAGAGTGAATACGTTATTCAATAAAGTTCTTGGTGAAAATGAAAAATGTGTCTTTTATTTTTACTTAAAGACCGAAGGCACTTTTTGGCCAACTCGGTAACCACAGGTCAGTAATAGAAAAAATTTTTGTTTTAAGCCTTTGAGATCTGTGCCAATTTGTTATGCAGCAAATAACTAATACACCAATCACCCAAACTATTAATAAACAACAGACAACAACCCATCTCTCTCCATCCAGCTCCCTACTTTTATTTTTGTTAATATAATCAGAGACCTTCACTCAATTTATAATTATTAAATGTTACTTTTTGAGTGGATAATGAGTCCATCTTCAGTTATTCCCTTAAATCCTGTCCATTGTGAGCCATATTTAGCAACAATTTTTCAAAATATTACAGATTACTAATACTTTTATATAGTAACTATGAAATCCTTTGGTTTTCTTTTTGTTCAAAGTTCTTCAAATAGATTATTGCAGTTTTAGGGCTTTGTTTTGCTTTGTTTTAAATGAGAGGGCAGTTGGCCAATGTGGTGAAAGGTATTTGTTCCAGAATATTTAAGAAAGAGGCATTCTTAAAGATCTCCAATTAATCTTGAGGCCCTTTAATTTACTAGGGGTTCATATAATGATATCATGCTAAGTACAAGCAAACATACAACTATATAAACAATAGAAAACTCATTCAAAAATAAAAACAAATGAAACAAACACACATATTCTTAATTCCCTTTCTAAACATTGCAGTCCCTTTCTTTGAAGGGAAAAAAAAAAGGAAAGGAAAGATGGCTTTACACTCCTGGATCTCTTTCCTTCCTTATCAGTAAAAACTTTATACATTTATATGCAGTTACATGCTTCCTATTACTCGTCACTCTGAATAATTCATTTCCCACAGTACAAAATTCTTATCTGATAAGTGCTTTGCAACATGGATATAGCTTTTAGTAATTTTGAACTCACTAATAAAACCAATAAAATGCACAAATAAATGAGTTCAGGGATCATACATGTATTTATGGAAGTCAAATTCATTGAAGTTCTTTTCATATCTTAGCATTCATCATTGTATTTACTGTTATCTAATTAACCAAGGTTTTATGGTTACAATATGGTGTATGAATTGGTTGTTTTCATTGAATAATGCCATGAGGCAGACTCTATTAATATGGTAAATGGATGTGAATGTGTCTAGAAATTTTGCTGAAGATAAAATGATTTCCTACCATAATTCCCAGGACTGTGATTATTATGAGTATCATACTCATAATTATGTTAAATTACATGGAAAAAAAGGATTTTTACAGGCATGATTTAGATTACTAATCAATTGACTTTGTGATAATGAGAAGGGAAATGATGTAGGTGGGCTCAATCTAACCACAACAGTCATTTAAAACCAGAGAATTTGCCTCAACTGGGAGCAAAACAGGACGTCAGAAAGATTCAAAGTGTGAACAGGACTCAAAGTGCCATTGCTGGTTTGAAGATGGACGGAGGGGGTTGTGTGATAGAGCACAGAGTAGCCCCAGCTGACAGACAGCAGGGAAATGGGGATCGCCATCTAAATGAGCTTGGAAGTGGATTAAAAATCTTGAAAAACTCTAAGGAAATCTGCATACACTTAGATTTATCTAATAATCATGATACTAGTCATCATCAAGAGGATGGCCTCTTTTTATCATGATCACGGATTTTTACCATTCCCTCATATAATTATTTCTTCGAACAGCCATGTGCTGCCTTTTATCTGTCTTTTACCTGTTCAGGATATCGCATAACTGGGATATCCTGGAAGGGGACATCTTTCTCTGTCACTAAAAGACATCTTTCTCTTTTGGATTCTCAAAAGTGACAAGGAGTGAGGAAGAAGGGTGACAGTGGCATTGCACACATACTTAATTCTAGATTTCTGCAATGTACCTTCTCAGAGGTCCAGTTGCTTAAATATTCCTCTTTCTTAAATTATATATTCATTTTAAGGAAAAACATAACAAAAATACCTTAAACTATTCAGAGGATTTTCCTACTGTGAAAAGGACTGGATAAACCAGACTTTCCCCTGCTCCCTCACCTTTGACTTTATACAGATGTGTTTACGGGTGCAGGGAGAAAAGGAGATACCAGGTTTACAGAGGCCTAAGATAGCTGAAAATTCCCCACACAGCTCCCAGAATGGTTAAGATACAAGAAACTTCATATTTCAAAAAATTTGGAAGTGGAACTTGGGAGTGGCTGGACTCTACATTCTCAAGCGGGGAGATAACAATCCACTTGTGAGGAATAGCAGTCCCCAAGAGCATTTTACCATCCTGCTGGAGACTGTGGAGGCTTACTGTTTCTCTGCTCTCAGTGTAGCCTTAAAGGAACTGTATAGAGGTCCAGCAGGTTGCCCTTTATCTATCCTCATATACTCTAGAACAGAAGGGAACAGAGTACATCCAGATCTGTGGTGAGTCAGCATGGAGCAGGTAGTGAGGATAATATGGCTTTTCTTTACTCACCTGACTCAACAGAAGTGTGTTCACAAATTTCCTTTCCACTCCTAACCCCAGAGAGGGCACAAAGACCTAGTGTGAGTGGTACAGCTATGTGACTATATGTAGAGTAACCTTGGTTAGCTGGCTTTTGTACTCTATAGACCTAGCATGGGCGTAGGGAGGGTAAAGAGCATTATTTACTCCTTTTCCTCTTCCTGACAAGCGGAAGCCAAGAAAAGGGAGAACGGAAAAGGCTCTTATTAGAAAAACTGGGAAGGGATGGAGCACATGCTATTTATAGCTTTGAATAAGGAATCTTAATATATCAACAGGAAATACTCAGGTCACATTCCAGCTACTGCAACAGAACTTAATTTAAAGCAAGATACAAAATATTTGGCCACTAATGGGCCATATCTCCCCTGCCAATCCCCACCTCAGAATGGGGAACAGATCCTAGAACAAGTTTCCAGTGGGGTATGAAGACAGAGAAGGTTGGGCATTGAGTGAGGGTGAGTTTGGGAATTACTGCTGTGGTGGACTCTGGGTTGACTGAATCCGAGCCTGGAAATGAGAGAGATGCTTCATAAGCATCTGTCATGTCTCCAGTTTAACTTCAAATTTGACAGTGATTTCTCCCCATTGAATGGATATCCTGAGGAAATGTCTCTAGTAACAATTTTTGTCTTTTTTTTGGTCTCTTTTTAGTACAGCCACTCCAGCTCTCCTTTGTTCACTGTTTGCCTGGTTTATCTTTTCTGATCCTTTTATTCCAAACTCTTTTGTCATTGAATTTAAAATGTAGTTCCTATATAGAACATATTGGTATTACTTTTAAGAAAATAATTCATTCTGCCAATCTCTGCCTTTTATTGGAATTTTTGAATGTCTAATCCATTTATATAGAACATAGTTACTGATAAGGTAGGATTTGCCTGCTATTTTCCTATTTTCTGTGTATTTTATATCTTTTTTTCTCTATTCTCAACTCCTTTCTTTTGCTAAAAACATATTTTTTGTGCGTCATTTTAATTCTCTTACTTTTTCTTTTATATATTTTTGAGTTATTTTCATACTGGTTGCCCTGGGGATTGCAATTAACATCTTAACTTCAAACAATCTAGTTCACGTTAAATTTTTTTTTCATGTGGAATATTTTTAAAGTCTTTATTGAATTTGTTACAATACTGCTTCTGTTTTATGTTTTGGTTTTTTGACCACGAGGCATGTGGGATCTTAGCTCCCCGACCAGGGAATGAACTCGCACCCCCTGCATTGGAAGGTGAAGTCTTAACCACTGGACAGCCAGGGAAGTCCCAATATCATCTTTTTCAGTACAGAAACTTTGCTCCAACATAGCTTCATTCTCCCTACTTTGTGCTATTATTGTCATATCAATTACAACTTTATATTTTATAAACCCATGAGCAGTTTCATGAACATTTGTTTATGCAGTTTTCTTTTAAATCAAGTCAGAGAAGATTTATAAATAAATATATTTATAATGTTTTAATATTTATCCCAGTAGTTGCCTTTACTGGTGCTCTTTATTTCTTCTTGTGGATTTGACTTACTGCCTAGTGTTCTTTTATATCAGCCTGAAAGACTCTACTGAAATAATTTAATAATATATTTTGAGATATAAAGATTATTTTGTGATAAAGAATACTTAACTGCACAATATATCATTCACAAAAATGTCACAATTCTAAATATTACAACCCTTTTTTCATCTCTAGTGGGGGTGGTCTAGAATAACAAAGTGAAAGGGACTGGAAACTAAAATTAAAAGCTTCTTATCAGTGCTTTTGATTATTTTTCTTCTGTGGGTTACAGATTTCTACTCTCATGTATTCTAAAGATTATAAAAGTGCTAATATTTCCATCCTGGAAGCTAAAATGAAACAACATAACTTTTTGCCTCAGGATTTTTGCATATACTCTGTGGATACCCTTAGGAATAGAAGAAGCATTGATAAAAAAAATAGCTGGAGTTGATCTATACCATAAATTCTTCAAACATTCAAGTAAATAATCCATCTGTTACCTATTCTGGTCAAGTATTCCAATTAATTAAGTTTTAAGAAATGTTGTTATAAGTAGGAGGTTGGCCAAGCATCTGGTTTTTGATGTAATTGCTTAAACTTCTCCAGAGGGGACGTGGAGCCATAGAACTTAAAGCAAATACAACATTTCCCCTGAAGTTGCAATAGCCCATGGGATGGAGCAGTTAGCAGTAAGCTTTTGACAAAACTGAGACACCCAAGACTGGTCCCTGTTAGCGCAAAACATGCCAGTTGAGTAGGCTCCTGCTACCTGCCCTTTACAATTCAAGCCCTACAGTCTGTACATCTCTCCTTATTCTTCTATAACTATATAACTGTCTGTTTTATGCCCCACTCCCAAAGAGTTCTCTTTTAAGATCTCTGGGAAATCTTTATCTACAAAGCCCTTTTACATGCAGTGTCTCATTTATTTTATTCCACAAAGATCTTGCTATCTGGGAGGTATTATCAGACTTATCTTACTGATTGTCATGCCTCAGCTTAGGGAGATCCAGTGCCATGACAGGCGATGCAAAATTGGTTATTTACAGTTGGAAGACAAGTCTTCTGACTTAAAGTTTAATGTGTGTACGTGTGTGTGTGTGTATTCCTGCTATAGCAGGAATTTTTGACCCTTTTGTGTTGCAGCACTCTTTGAACACTGGAACATTCCCCTGTGTACTTGAAGGAATTTTTAAAAAAAAGACTGAAAGCAACATTAAACAAGTCAGCAAAATTGCCAGGCAATAACAACTACAGTAAAATGTGTTTTGGACTGTCTTTAAAAGCATCTGCATTTACTTAGTACTCGCTCTGTGGCCTTTTGGCACCATGCTGCATTTGAATGGAACTGTTACCTGCCTATATATATATAGTTACAATACTGCTTCTGTTTTATGTTTTGGGTTTTTGACCACGAGGCATGTGGGATCTTAGCTCCCCGACCAGGGAATTAACTCGCATCCCCTGCATTGGAAGGTGAAGTCTTAATATATATATATATATTCAAAAGAGAGTGTTCTTGCCTGCTCTAAAAAAAAAAAACAAACACATGGTTTTTGCAACAGGCTTACAGTTTCAGCACCTCTACACCTTTTACTACTAGCAAATTATATGCTGTTCTGCTCAGTGCCTGATATTTCCATCACACACACACACACACACACACACACACACACACATGTTCACGTATGCACATAATTCGTTATCCTCCTATCCTCTCCAATATTTTTCACATTGAGAAAAATTTGGTGATTTACTTTTGAGAGGACTGTGGTTCAACAAAGGACCAGGAACACCAGTTAAAAATCTCTGTGACATGTCACCGTTCAGTTAAAATGTCCTGTCAAAAAGCAATCTGAAAATTAACATAGTTAATGTCCCTCCTGAAGTACAGAAATTCTGCTAGTAGGTTTAATGTAATACCTATACAGTTAGGGTATTCTGGGAGGAAGAATTTAGTAATTCAACTAGTTACTTCTCTTTAGCTGTAAAAATGTTATTTCTGGATTTTGCTCAACTCAACCCTTCAAAGGATTTGTACTTTAACAGGGAAGACCCTTTCTTTATAATATTTCTTCCAGAATACCTCCATAACCAGCATTCCAGGGACTAGAAATTCTTCCATTTTAGAAATCTTCCACGAGTTAAATTTTAATATGCTTTCTAGTGCTAAATAAAAGGAAAGCTACAAATGGAACTTGACTGAAAAAATGCTAAGTATTTAATAATAACAGCAACATTTATTGGGCTTGTTGTATGATACTGTTATATGCCCAAGTATGTAAACTATTTTAAGTTATTTGTGTACATTAACTCATTTAATTCTCACAGCAGTCCTGTGAAGTGAATATACTTATTATGGCCATCGTTAAGATAGGGCTTATGCAACTGACCAAAGTCAAAGAGCTAAAGGGCAGTGAAAGTGGAGTTTGTATTCAGGTATTAAGAATACAGGGCCCTGGCATTTAAACTTTGTGAAAAATAATTTTAGAAGGGAACGAGGGAGAAAAAAGACAGATGAGAAAAAAATTCAGTTTAAGAAATGAAAGAGTTTGGTTTCCAAACTATAGGATGGTGATTCTATTTTGTTATCATTGCTATTAGACCTGATTCCATTCCCCTTTTTTTATGAGGAACTGACCTAGAAAATCCATAGTTTAAGAGTCTGAGCCAGTAGACTTGTTGATGCAGAAATAAGAACATGTCTGTGTATCAAGGATTCCTTCAAAATTCAAAATAAAAATTCAAGCCTAGAAGCATCTTTTCCCTCATTCTTACCCATCACATCATGGGTTGTAGTTATACAGTTATATAGTTAGGGTATTTTCAGAGGAATAAATTTGTGATTTATGTGGTTAACTTCTTCCTTAGCAGTGCAAGAAGGTCCAGGGTTAGTTTTTCAGATGTGAATAACAGTGTCTACCTGGATGATAGCCTACCTACTCAGTTTGTAGTAGGAGGCTGGCACCTGATTGGGAAATGTGGAAATGATGGCTCTCCTGTGCAATTTAAAGTCAAAGAGGTCCTACATGATGTCAGATGTGTACCAGTGTAAATTTCCCACTTATTTCAGGAAGTACTGAGTTTTAAGCTCATTACTGATAATGTATCCAAGCTTGATTAGCTCCCTTGAGTGATTTTGTTTTGTTTTGTTTTTTTCATTTATTTTTGGCTGCTTTGGGTCTTCATTGCTGTGCGTGGGCTTTCTCTAGTTGCAGTGAGTGGGGACTACTCTTCATTGCGGTGCGCTCAACGCAGTGTCGTGGCTTCTCTTGTTGCAGAGCATGGGCTCTAGGCGCCTGGGCTTCAGTAGTTGTGGCTCGCGGGCTCAGTCGTTTTGGCTCGCGGGCTCCACGGCATGTGGGATCTTCCCAGGCCAGGGATGGAACCCGTGTCCCCGGCATTGGCAGGTGGATTCTTAACCACTGCGCCACCATGGAAGCCCCTTAGATGAACTTTTACAGTAAAGTTTTAGTTCTGTAATTAAATAGGGAATAGCTTTGACACTCAGGCCAAGCTACCAAGGCTAATGTGAGCTGCTGAATCTTAGCCAGCAGTGTGGGAGGTAACACTAACTGTAGTCTTAATGGTTGTTAAAGGTTCATGTGTAATAGCTTTGAAAATAGAAATCTAACTTGAAAAGTGTATGCAGATACCTGGAACGTGGATGGATTTCTCAGCCATAAGGTGAAGAAAAATACTGACCATTATTCAGTAAATTTACAATGGTAGAAAGGTAAAATCATTTATTGGAGCCTAGCATCTTCTTTGGGGTATGAGTGATTATCTTGAGAAGCTGCCTAATCAAATAAAGCAAAATATTTCAGTAGATTGCACATCTCTGTAAATTCTGTTGACAAAGTTATAATTCCTTTAACCCCAAATAATCCTTGGTTCAGTGGACTACAAAGGCCTTCTTTAATATTGTTGTAATTTATGAGATGGACCTATACTTTAAAGCAGTTCCTACTTTTATTAGTAGGAAGAGAATTACATTTAGGAAATATTTAGTTTGCAAGACAATTATAGTTTTTCCATGGGGACCCTTTCTTCTGTAGCCTATATATTGGGCTGCTTTTAAAATGTCACATTATCTTCATGAAAAGTAGTGGCTGCTTTTTCACAGAAGCTATTTTTTATAGTTAAATCTCTGAGCTGTTCTACAGAGTTTCCCCTCAAGTGCTAAAAGAAATGAGAACACATTTTTATTTTAGGTTCCTTATTAAAAGCTTCATTTTCTTGGATAAATAGGTTATGTTTAAGTCTTTGGTCAGTAGAAATGGTCTCTATAGGTCTAGAATATTTAACCCAAAAGATTGGTTAACATGAAGTCATACATCAAGATAGAGCAGTTCTCTTAAAAATTGTTAAAAAGTCTGAGTGGGACATTCTTTTCTTTGAAAAATCTAGTATTTCTGAAATTACTCAGAAAATAACTTATAAAATATATATCTTGAGCTTTGGCTAAATGGGGAAAAGATTTGCCCCCAAATTCTGTATGCTACCGAACAGATTAGACAAGTATGTTAAATATCATGCCACTGTTTTATAATAAAAGGATTCTGAGAGAGTATTTTAAAATACCCCAAAGGAAAAAATTAATCTCTCTGCGTAAGTATGTTTACTGCAGGATATCCAATTGCCATTTTTTCACTATTATACATGCTAAGAGGGTAGAATGAAGTATAATAAGAAAATACTTAAAATGGAATATTGAACATCTAGTAAAATGTACACATATTAAGGTAATATTACAACAGAGAAAATACTAAAAGAGAAATACTAAGAGAAAGAATATTATAAATTTATATTCACAGTAAATTTATAACTAAAACTTGTATGTTTGTTTGGATAATAAGAGAACATGGTCAAATGAAAACAATTTGAATGGCAGGTCAATTGTTCCCTTCTCTTATGAACAGTTTCATGAATGTTACTGCAGTTTTTGTTATGTCCTATTATATAAAGAAAATACATACAAATAGTAGGAATCTTAAAATAGTTCTCTCTCCTACTTGTTATTAGTTGCTCAAGAGGCATCTGTCAGGAATGACTTAATGGATAAAAATCAGTATCTTGTTGAAATTATTAACTTGCAAACAAATATATAAATACCTGTCTAGCAATAAATAGATAGATGGATAGATAGAGCTGGGAAGGAGTGTAATCCAAATATCTCTTAACTGTCTGAGTTATCTAATTTCCCTTTCCATTGAATTTTATTAGAAAAAATTACTGTTGTATTTAAATAACATGGGGAAAACATTTTTAATCTCATTTTTTTAATATTGTGTTTAGTAAGTCATCCTTCATTAACCTAGAGATTTGGAGACAATATGTTTTATCTGCTCTAATTGTAAAGTCTTGTGAAGTATTTGATGAACAACTGATAATTTAAATAGTGCTTAAACAAGGAAAGTATAACATTTAGAAAAGGTCAGAAATATTCTCCAAGTGCCCACGGAAGAATAATTCTGCCACGTACATTTATGGAAAATTTTAAAACTTTTCTAGTGAGGACACAATGCCATGGCTTTGATTTAAGGCTCTCAGCTCTGGCAAAAATTAAATTTAAGTTCATTAAACTAAGCACAGTGTATTAATACAGATCAACTCATTACTGAGCATCAACTCAATCACTGATGAGAGCTCTTTGAAAGGCCCATCATTATAACATTAAATATCATTTTATTACCAGACAGTAACTGCCTGATTAAAATCTTAAATGTATGGGGATCATTGAGAAGCCATATTGAAAGTATCTTCTAGCTGATTATTAAAGTCTGCAGTAAAGGGAAATATTAATGAAAATGACTGATATCCTTGCCTCAATGTCTTTCATGTGTGTCCTCTTCTTTCCATTTCCACTGATATACCCCTAAGTCAAGACTAATCTTCTCTCTTATTGCTGCAATAGCTTTTTACTAATCTGGCCTTTCTGTTGTCATACCCGAACCCCGTTCAAGTAAATTCAAGATAAAACAGCTACAGAAACCTTCCCAAAGTCCATTTTATAAAAAAGTGTCCATTCTTTGCTCAAAACTTTTGATAGAGTTAAAATGATAAGAAAATAACATTCACCTTATTCCTAACACTTATGGCCCCCCTTAATCTGAATAATAATTATTTTTCTATTTTAACTCTGTGTCTTTTTCCCCAGAAATTAATGATGTATAACTATGATGAATTATTTAGTTTTCATGTTATGTGATTTATAAGATTAAGTTGATTATGATTAATTTACTCTAGTTATATTTCTAGAATAAAACTATCATATATGGGCTTCCCTTGTGGTGCAGTGGTTGAGAATCCACCTGCCAATGCAGGGGACACGGGTTCGATCCCTGGTCCAGGAAGATCCCACATGCTGAGGAGCAACTAAGCCCGTGTGCCACAACTACTGAGCCTGTGCTCTAGAGCCCGTGAGCCAGAACAACTGAGCCCGTGCGCCACAACTACTGAAGCCCTCGCACCTAGAGCCCATGCTCTGCAACAAGAGAAGCCACCGCAATGAGAAGCCCACACACTGCAACGAAGAGTAGCCCCTGCTCGCTGCAACTAGAGAAAGCCTGCTTACAGCAATAAAGAACCAACGCAGCCAAAAATAAATAAATAAAATAAATAAATTTACTTTTAAAAAACCTATCATATGTTTTAAGCTATCTCAAGTTATTCACAAGCACAATACATTATATAATTCAAATTCACTTAATGGGTTTTAGCCTAAAGTCATGTGTTACATGCCCTAAATTCAGAAAAAAAACAATAGCTTTATAAATGGGAACTGACATTAGAAATAGAAAGAATTGTTAGTTATACATCTAGTTTGAAATCTAGAAAAATGTTTCAATTATCTAAATTATCTCCTTATTTTCATAGCTTTTTCTCCATTAAGTCCTAAGTCATTTAAGCATAGTAGAGTGATTTCTAGAAGCAATTATCTTTTGCATCTCCTATTAATGATAATTGCCCCAACAATGCTATCAGTTGAGTCTCTTAGCCTAGGCAATAAGTCATTCCTTCTGCAACCAGTAAACAGAGGTCAACTGGAATATGTTGGGCTGTAACATGACCTACATTGTCAACAGACCCTAGGAAACACTAGAAAGAATTATTTTCCCCCCAAATAAATGCAAATAATAATTAGATAATAAATGTATTTAATATTTATTAGACCCAGGAGAAATTCTTTCCATTTGAGTACCTATAAAATCTGATAAAAATCTGATCATTTAAAAGACTAAAAAGTGTAACATTCTCAGAATGCTTGTCTTTTTTTTTTTTTTTTTCCGGTACGCTGGCCTCTCACCGTTGTGGCCTCTCCCATTGCGGAGCACAGGCTCCGGATGCACAGGCTCAGCGGCCATGGCTCACAGGCCCAGCCGCTCTGCGGCATGTGGGATCTTCCCAGACCAGGGCATGAACCCGTGTCCCCTGCATTGGCAGGCGGACTCTCAACCACTGCGCCACCAGGGAAGCCTGAATGCTTGTCTTTTTACCCCAATATTTCCTATCCTGTAAGGGGCTGGCTCATGGACTGCTTTGAGACTGATCAGAGCTACAGATCCACCTTTCAGACAAATGAACAAAGTCAAAAATAGTATCAAATAGTTTTGAGGGAATTTTCAGGACACATTGAAGCACTAAAGCAATTAGAGAAAGAAAAACAAAAAAAAAAACCCCAAATTTGGCAGAAGGAAAGAAATCATAAAGATCTGATCAGAAATAAATGAAAAAGAAATGAAGGAAACAGTAGCAAAGATCAATAAAACTGAAAGATGTTTATTGAGAAGATAAACATAATTGCTAAACCATTAGCCAGACACATCAAGAAAAAAAGGAGAAAGACTCAAATCAACAGAATTAGAAATGAAAAAGGGGAAGTAACAACTGACTCTGCAGAAATACAAAGGATCATGACAGATTCCTACAAGCAACTATATGCCAATAAAATGGACAACCTCAAAGAAATGGACAAATTCTTAGAAATGTACAACCTCCGGAGACTGAACCATGAAGAAATAGAAAATATAAACAGACCAATCACAAGCAACTGAAATTGTAACTGTGATTAAAAATCTTCCAACAGGGCTTCCCTGGTGGCGCAGTGGTTGAGAGTCCGCCTGCCGATGCAGGGGACACGGGTTCTTGCCCCAGTCTGGGGAGATCCCACATGCCGCGGAGCGGCTAGGCCTGTGAACCATGGCCACTGAGCCTGCGTGTCCGGAGCCTGTGCTCCACAATGGGCGAGGCCACAACAGGGAGACGCCCGCGTACCACAAAAAAAAAAAAAAAAAAAAAAAAATCTAACAAACAAAAGCCCAGGGCGAGATGGATCCAGAGGCGAACTCTATCAAACATTTAGAGAAGAGCAAACACCTATCCTTCTCAAACTCTTCCAAAATATAGTAGAAAGAGGAACACTCCCAAACTCATTCTATGACGCCACCATCACCCTGATACCAAAACCAGACAAAGATGTCACAAAGAAAGAAAACTACAAGCCAATATCACTGAAGAACATAGATGCAAAAATCCTCAATAAAATACTAGCAAACAGAATCCAACAGCACATTAAAAGGATCATACATCTTGATCAAGTGGGGTTTATCCCCAAAATGCAAGGATTTTTCAATATACGCAAATCAATCAATGTGATACACCATATTAAAAAATTGAAGGAGAAAAAACATATGATCATCTCAATACATGGAGAAAAAGCTTTCGATAAAATTCAACACCCATTTATGATAAAAACCCTCCAGAAAGTAGGCATAGAGGGAGCTTACCTCAACATGATAAAGGCCATATATGACAAACCCACAGCCAACATCGTTCTCAATGGTGAAAAACTGAAACCATTTCCTCTAAGATCAGGAAAAAGACAAGGTTGTCCACTCTCACCACTATTATTCAACATAGTTTTGGAAGTTTCAGCCACAGCAATCAGAGAAGGAAAAGAAATAAAAGGAATCCAAATCGGAAAAGAAGAAGTAAAGCTGTCACTGTTTGCAGATGACATAATACTATACGTAGAGAATCCTAAAGATGCTACCAGAAAACTACTAGAGCTAAACAATGAATTTTGTAAAGTAGCAGGACACAAAATTAATGCACGGAAATCTCTTGCATTCCTATACACTAATAATGAAAAATCTGAAAGAGAAATTAAGGAAACACTCCCATTTACTTACCATTGCAACAAAAAGAATAAATTACCTAGTGATAAACCTACCTAAGGAGACAAAAGACCTGTATGCAGAAAACTATAAGACACTGATGAAAGAAATTAAAGATGATACAAACAGATGGAGAGATATACCATGTTCTTGGATTTGAAGAATCAATATTGTGAAAATGACTATACCACCCAAAGCAATCTACAGATTCAGTGCAATCCCTATCAAACTACCAATGGCATTTTCCACAGAACTAAAACAAAAAAATTTCACAATTTGTATGGAAACACAAAAGACCCCAAAGAGCCAAAGAAATCTTGAGAAAGAAAATCAGAGCTGGAGAAATCAGGCTCCCTGACTTCAGAATATATTACAAAGCTACAGTAATCAAGACAGTATGTTACTGGCACAAAAACACAAATATAGATCAGTGGAACTGTACAGAAAGACAAGAGATAAACCCATGGACGTATGGTCACCTTATTTTTGATAAAGGAGGCAACAATATACAGTGGAGAAAAGACAGCCTCTTCAGTAAGTGGTACTGGGAAAACTGGACAGCTACATGGAAAAGAATTAAATTAGAACACTCCCTAACACCATACACAAAAGTAAACTCAAAATGGATTAAAGACCTAAATGTAAGGCCAGACACTATAAAACTCTTAGAGGAAAACATAGGCAGAACACTCTGTGACATAAGTCACAGCAAGATCCTTTTTGACCCACCTCCCAGAGAAATGGAGATAAAAACAAAAATAAACAAATGGGACCTAATGAACTTAAAAGCTTTTGCACAGCAAAGGAAACCATAAACAAGACGAAAAGACAACCCTCAGAATGGGAGAAAATATTTGCAAATGAAGCAGCTGACCAAGGATTAATCTCCAAAATATACAAACAGTTCATGCAGCTCAATATTAAAAAAAGAAACAACCCAATCCCAAAATGGGCAGAAGACCTAAATAGACATTTCTCCAAAGAAGATATACAGATTGCCAACAAACACAAGAAAGAATGCTCAACATCACTAATCATTAGAGAAATGCAAATCAAAACTACATTGAGGTATCACTTCACACCGGTCAGAATGGCCATCATCAAAAATTCTACAAACAATAACTGCTAGAGAGCGTGTGGAGAAAAGGGAACCCTCTTGCACTGTTGGTGGGAATGTAAATTGATACAGCCACTATGGAGAAAAGTATGGGGGTTCCTTACAATACTAATAATAGAACTACCATATGACCCAGCAATCCCACTTCTGGGCATATACCCTGAGAAAACCATAATTCAAAAAGTCATGTACCACAATGTTCTTTACAGCTCTATTTACAATAGCTAGGACATGGAAGCAACCTAAGTGTCCATCGACAGATGAATTGATAAAGAAGATGTGGCACATATATACAATGGAATATTACTCAGCCATAAAAAGAAACAAAATTGAGTTAATTGTAGTGAGGTGGGTGGACCTAGAGTCTGTCACACAGATTGAAGTAAGTCAGAAAGAGAAAAACAAATACCATATGCTAACACATATATATGGAATGTACAAAAAAAAAAAAAATGGTTATGAAGAACCTAGGGGCCGGACAGGAATAAAGATGCAGACCTACTAGAGAATAGACTTGAGGATACGGGGAAGGGTAAGTGTAAGCTGGGACAAAGTGAGAGAGTGGCATGGACACTGACATATATACACTACCAAATGTATAACTAAGAGCAGCCGCATAGCACAGGCAGATTAGCTTGATGCTTTGTGACCACCTAGAGGGGTGGGATAGGGAGGGTCGAGGGAGGGAGACGTAAGAGGGAAGAGATACGGGGATATATGTATATGTGTAACTGATTCACTTTGTTATAAAGCAGAAACTAACTCACCATTGTAAAGCAATTATACTCCAATGAAGATATTAAAAAAAAAAGAAGAAATAAAAAGTGTTGGTGAGGATGTGGAGAAAGTGGAACCCTTGTGCACTGTTGGGGGGAATGTAAATTAGTTCAGCCACTCTGTAAAACAGTATGGAGATTTCTCAAAAAGTTAAAAATAGAACTACCATATGATCCAGCAGTTCCACTCCTGGGTATTTATCTGAGGAAAACAAAAACACTTATTAGTAAAGGTATATTAACCTCTATCTTCATTGCAGCATTATTGACAATAGCCAGGATATGGAAGCAACTTAAGTGCACATCAGTATATGAATAGATAAAGAAGATGTGGTATATATATAGACACACACACACAAAATGGAATTTTACTCAGCCACAAAAAAATGAAATATTGCCATTTGCTACAACATGGATGGACCTAGAGTGTATTATGCTAAGTGAAAGAAGTCAAGACTGAGAAAGACAAATACTGTATAATTTCAGTTATATGTGGAATCTAAAAAAGAAAACAACCGAACAAACATAGCAAAGCAGAGTTATAGATACAGAGAACAGGTCCTTGCCAGATGGGAGGGATGTGGGGGGAAGAAAGAATCAGGTGAGGGAATTTAAGAGGTACAAACTTCCAGCTGCAAAATAAATGAGTCAATGGTATGAAATGTACCATGTGGGGAATATAGCCAATAACTCCACAGTATCTTTCTTTGAGACAGATCATAACTAGACTTAATGTGGTGATCATTTTGAAATGCATAGAAATATTGAATTACTATGCTGTGTAACATGAACTAACATAGTGTTGTAGGTCAATTATACTTCAAAAACAAACAGACAAACTCATAAAGAGATCAGAGTATGGTTACCAGAGACAGGGGAAGGTGGGAAGGGAAATTGGATGAAGGCAGTCGAAAGCTGCACACTTCCAGTTATAAGATAAATAAGTAGTAGGGATGTAATATACAACATGATAAATATAATTAACACTGCTGTATGTTTTATATAAAAGTTGTTAAGAGAACATATCCTAAGAATTCTCATCACAAGAAAATATTTTTTCTATTTCTTTAATTTTGTAACTTTATGCGATTATGGATGTTAACAAAACTTATTGTGATAATAATTTCATGATGTATGTAAGTCAAATCATTATGTTGTACATCTTAAACTTACATAATGCTGTATGTCAATTATATCTCAATAAAAGCAGAAGATAAAAAAGAAACAAACAAAAGGTATGCTATACATACAATGGAATACAATGTAGCCTTAAAAAGAGAGAGAGAGAGAGAGCCTGTGAAAGCACTGTTTCTTCCTGGAAGGACTTGGTACTGACTAGGTTAGTTGTCAATTTCTAAACCAATCCCTGGGGCCAAGGGGTGGGTTGTCCTGATTGAATTAAGTCAATTAGGGCAACCCTTGGAGCTGGATTTAGAGTTAATCCCACCCAAATCATGTGGCTGAGAATGTAGAAGAGTGATTTTCCAAACAAGTTTGGGGACATAGAACTACAATAGGAGGAAATGATGCTTAGGAAAAAAAAAAAAAAAAAAACTAGAAATGATCCAAAGCTATAATCAGAGCTCTTCCTCTCTTTTCATGTGTTAGCAAAGATGGTCCTTATCAGGAACATGTTACATGATGCTTGGTGCATCTCAGACTTTTAATTGATCCTGATTTCATCATGTCAACCCGTTATCAGACTCCCCTTGTGAGACAGGCTGGGACCTGGGACCCTTTGCTGCAGTGCTGCAATGCTTGCACCTGGGCACACCTCTCCTTAAGCAGCAAAATACAAAGAAACTGTATGGGACTAAAAATAACTGCTTGCATGCTTGGGGCAACTTCTGGACCCAAAAGATACAAAGAGACCAAAAAGCCCAACTGCCACTTTTGAAGAACCTGGAGCAAAAGCAGTGTACTGCCCATACCCCCTGCACACAACACCACCTAAGGGATGGGCAAAACACCTAAGCTACCCCTCTGGTCCGACCCCTGGATACAGCCCTACCCTTGCCCCGTATAATGAACAAGCTTGCCCCCCCTCAGGGAGCAAGCAAGCAAGGGAACCTGTTGTTTGTTCTCAACTCCCCGCTGCTGCAGCAGAGACCCCAATAAAGCCTCGCCTGAATTTCTTGTCTAGCCTCTAGTAAATTTCTATTGCTCCGGGGAAGGCCAAGAACCCTGGTCAGTAACACTTGTAGTGGAGGATTGAGTTTGTGTGACTGAGAGTTTCATCAGATGGAAAAGGACAGAAGAAAAGTGTTATGTTACCAAAAGAAGGAGGAAGTGTGGTGAGGTAACTTAAGAAGAAGGAAATATTTAAAAATTGCCTAGAATTAGGCTTTCCTTCTATGTATACTTTTTAAATATGCTTTTCCCTAACAGTGTATCTATCCCATACAGCTAAGATTTACCCCTTCTATAAAAGGAGAGAGCTCACTCCCTGTATCTCGTTTTGAGTATAGGATCTCTGGGTGATATGCATTTTCCTTAAGTCTGGTTCAGCCAATGTGCATTAGTTCAGTTAGCCTCTTTGCTTGACTCAAGTTCTGTCTTCAGGGGTTATGCCCCTTATCCCTTGTCTTCACTGGGCACAGAGAATACTCTCTTTTGGGGGGCTGTGTCCTCAATTTTAATCTGACGTGGTTGCAAGGACCTGGAAATTGTATCAATTTTTTGTTTTTTTTGTTTATTTTTTTCTTTTTTCTCCTCACCAACCCAGGTCTTTGTCTGCTAGAAATTTTTCTGGAAATAGCTCTTAAAACATGGATATGGGGAAATATGAATTTTCTTGAATCTAAGATCTGATAAATAAACCTACCGAGGTAGTTTAGTTATGGTCTCCAAATCTGGACCCTGCCTTAAGGCTTTCTGCTTCAGCAGTATTTCTGAGAGTTTTGCTTATCCCTCAGCCCTCAGTTAAACCACTTCTATCTGGCATTTACCTCAGAAATGATAGTCTATAGTCATGAGACCCAGCTAATATTATTATAATCCCACACTGCCTTACAGAGATATAAATATTACCTTTGTTAGTACATGAAGAAAAGCATTTAGACAGAGCCTAGGGCATCTGGCTTTTACTCTGTTCTCTGGCTTTAGGTAGGTCCTAATACTTTATTCTCCCTGTTGTCTACAGGTCCCTATCCTTTCATCTTCCAATGTTAATTTGAAGACAGATAATATAGGACAATTAATTTGGAGACTTTTCCAACTGCACAAAGTACATAATTATTTGATTCTCAACCATTTGGACTGCTGACTCCAAGGAGACAGAACTTAACAAAACTGTATTTTCTTTCTTCTCATCTTTTACATGTGCAGCTTGAAAAAAAATTAGCTTTTTCTAGTAGGATGTTATTAAAGAAGGCAATAAGCACCAGTATCCCGATTTTTTTTCCTACCAAGTCCCCTAAAGCCCCAGTGTCAGTGGAAAAATCAGTAGTGGCTAAAAAAGACAAAACAGACAAGAATTTGTCCAGGAGCTTTGCTATTCATAATTTAACATCCTCAAACTTGAAGAATCTTTTTTGGTATTCCTTATTATTTTGTTGACAACTTAAGGTCTGTTAAATGCACAGATGACTTTTATATTTTTCAGGGCTTTTTCCTATTGCAATGGCAAAAAGCAAATTCAAAACAGCTTAAGGAAAAAGGGGAATTTACTGGCTTCTTTTTTAACTCTCCTATGTGAGTATGGTACCTTTATGCTGTATTTAAAAGGGTAATGGACTGTGTCATAGAAAATAAACATGTATACTTGAGCCAAAGGGATAATTTATCACAGCTGGACAGGGATTAAAGTAGCATAGCATATTGATCAATAATCTAAAGCACTTACACTTTCCCAGAAACTTTCTACAGTAAAGTGTCCTTACTGGATTACATTTACTTATATAGAAATGTAAAGGAAAGTTTAATGGAGTAGAGCAAGCAATTTGATGAGAGAGGGCAGATATCTACATATTTGGAGAGGAGGCGGGTTGTGGATGGAAGGAAAATTATTGGGCAATATCAGTGGAGGAAAAAAAGGTAGATAAGTCCTATGGTCATGGTGAAATCTGTTGACATTTCCTGTTATGCCAGAATTCAACGTGGTCAGCGAAGAATTTCTGAATAAATCTACTCCTGGGAATTGACAATGAGTCCTCCTATATACTCTCTATAGTACACTAGTCTCAAGCCAATCTCAGCATAAGCCTCAGAGGTATCACTTTTCATAGAATATAAAAGATTGTAGAGTTTTCAAAATTTCGTTTAGCCCAGAACTTCAATGTACAGACGATTAAACAGACTAAAAGAAAGACCTCCATAGCTTTCTTTTTTTAAATGATGGTAATTCCTCTGTTCAATTAAAAACAAAAACAAATACACTTGCTTTATGGGCCAAGGAAAGGAGGACTAATTCTACACAGTAGTGACTATAAAAAGTGCTCTTAAGTTATTGTAAGTCTATTAATATTATCTGTATTTTCATCTTCTAAGTCACCTTGGAATAAAAGGAAACATACTTCTCATTCCTAGGAAAGTATCATTTCATCTTCAGAGCAGTATCACTTAAGAAAAGCAAACCAACAATAAACCTGATACCTGAATAAAATTTGATACCTGTTGGGCTTCCCTGGTGGCACAGTGGTTGAGAGTCCGCCTGCCGATGCAGGGAACACAGGTTCGTGCCCCCGTCCAGGAAGATCTCACATGGCGCGGAGTGGCTGGGCCCGTGAGCCATGGCCGCTGAGCCTGTGCATCTGGAGCCTGTGCTCCACAACGGGAGAGGCCACATCAGTGAGAGGCCCACATACTGCAAAAAAAAAAAATTGATAGCTGTTATCAAAAAAAGTAATCTGGTAAACAAAATTAATCTAACAAGACTGAAGTGTATAATGATAGGGAGTAAGTGATTACACTTACAGTGTACTGCATTTAAATGTATTTATTGCAATTTATAATATGCAAATCTGAAAGTCATACAGAATCAATGAAAATTTTAACCATCCATTTTTTAGAGTTCTGCAACAAAGCAAGTAAAAAAAAAGTCAGATTTTGAAGAAATGACTTCACAGCATTTTTGAGAAATAAGGAATCTATTGATATTAAGAACGGCAAAGAGATTGCTTTAAAGTTTTAACTTTAGCCAAAAAGTGGCTTCATATAAAAGATTCATGACATTGAATTCGATTAATTCAATGTTTTATTGCCTTATACTTAGTTTAAGTTAAATCATCTGGTATTAAAAAAAAGTTTTACCCTAAGAGTAGCTTCCTTTTCATCTAGAAGTCAATTTAGCATCAATAAAATCTTTTCATCTACTGTTTCCCGTATTTAATCTTTGTTGTTACAATAGCAATATTTGGGTAACAAATGTGGTTGCCATCCACATTTTCAGTGTTTAGTGCTTGTCATAATAAATAAAAAATAATAATCTATAACAATTATCAATAGTACTGAAAAATTTCATCATCTTCCAGTTAATAATCATTGTTTTGATGAGTCTGCCCAATAATCTACAGTTTTATAAAATCAGATCCATAAATAATATTGGAAACGTCAATATTTTAAAATAAAAATGTAAAAATACTAACTCTTGCCAGGAGAATAGTATGCAAAGGGAGCTGACTCTTGAACATATGTGTCATACTGGAAATGGTTTGCATTAACTCATAGCTTAATGTACCACAATATCAAGAGACATAATTATCATTTGAAAAAAAATTTGGTAGAAGGTGATTGTTAAAAGTGGGTACTCTAGGGTCAAACTGAGTTAGTTCAAATCCTAGCTGATTTTTATTAAGTCTGTGACCTCCAGTAAGCTTTTTCACCTCCTGAACACCTCAGAATTTTCATCTGTAAAGGGGGATAAATGAAACCTACTAAATTATATAAGGCTTTTAGTAGAGCAGGTATATAAAAAGGTGTATAACATCACGAATTATCAGGGAAATGCAAATCAAAACCACAGTGAGATATCACCTCATACCTGTTAAAATGGCTATTATCAAAAATAAGAGAAAACAAGTGCTGACAAAGATGTGGAGAAAAGGAAACCATTGTGCAAAGTTGGTGGGAATGTAAATTGGTGCAGCCCCTATGGAAAACAGTACGGAGTTTCCTCAAAAAATTTCAAATAGAACTACCATACGATCCAGCAATCCCACTTCTGGGTATATATCCAAAGGAAATGAAAATAAGATATTGAAGAGACATCTTCATACCCTTGTTCATTGCAGCATTATTTACAATAGCGAAAAGGTGACAAAAGGTGACAAAAATGTCCATCCAGAGATGAATTAATAAAGAAAATGTGGTATATACATAAAATGGAATATTGTTCAGACAAGAGAAAGAAGGAAATCTTACCATTTGTGACAACATGAATGGGCCTTGAGGGCATTATGCTAAGTGAAATAAGCCAGACAGATGCAGACTAACACTGTGTGGTTATCACTTATATGTGGAATCTAAAAAAAAGTCAAACTCATAGAAACAGAGAGTAGAAAAGTGGTTGCCAATAGTTTGAGGGTAGAGAAATTAGGGAGAGATTGGTAAAAGGGTACAAATTTTCACCTATAAAATGAATAAAGTCTGAGGATATATTCTATAAGATGGTGACTACAGTTGATTAACACTATTATATAATTGAAATTTCCTAAGAGGGTAGAATATAAATGTTCTCATACACACATAAAATATAAATACGTGAAGTGATAGATTTGTTAATTAACTAGATGGGAAGAATCTTCTCATAATGTATATCAAATCATCACAATGTACATTTAAAATATTTTACAATTTTATATGTCAATTATACCTCAATAAAGCTGAACAAAATCTCAAAACTGCTCTAAATAACAAGTTAAAACATGGAATTGAAATAATCTGAATGATTCCTATTCTAATGGCTTGTAAGTATATTGGTCTCCCCAGCACATGACAATACAAAACATTTTTGAAAAACTATTATTTGTCTTGAGTTTAAAATATACCAAGCAATCTGATGTTCAATATATTTTAATTGGTGTGAGTGATGCAAACTGAAAAATACAAATGACATTTCCTCATTAATTTCAAATGAGAGTTGTTGACAATAAGTTAGCTATCCTAAATTTATATTCAGAAAATTAAAACACAACATATTCAAACAGTCAGCAGAAACATGCAGCTACCTTATGTTTCTGAGAAATGAGAATCATCCTAGCTAATTGATTCATCCCTTGTGCAACAAACAAGGGTGATAAGAAGAGATTAGGGGGACTTCCGTTAGGAATACTCATAGAATTCTAACTGTATTAAAAACATTCTGGGCATCATTTGGGTCATGACAGTAAAGTATAAAATAGAGTTATTTCAGATGAAAACAATCAGATTTGATGAAAAGTTTGGGCAACGGCCCCTATGAGATAAAGCAAATGAAATGCACTCCTTCAACCTGGAGGAAGAACGGGTGATTTTTGGATTTACTAAGAGACTTGAGTATATGAAATGGTCCTTAACAATAGACGAGGAGCAGATCTCATCTTCCTAGACACAAGAGTAAAAGGGCTCTAATTACATTATAAATCAGAGAGACAGTCTCTCCTATAACAGTTATAAGATCTTGGAAAGAATTATTTTTAAGGGTAAGAGTAGACTCCGATGCTCTCAATGAGAAGAGTCTATTTTAATGGTACTTGGAATAGCTCAGTCTGAGGGATGACTTAGCTGACCTTTCCATGGACACTAACTCTGTGACTTGGCACACAAGGCCTTAGTGCCATATTTCAAAGGCAAATTTCAAATGGCTCTCTATACTTCTTAATGGAAATGGAATCTGTTTAGCCAATTCCAAAGCAGTCTCTCCCAATTAACAGCTAAATTGTTTTTCAGGACAATGGAAAACATAATCCCAAAAGAAAAAATCCATCATTGTCTGCTAAATCACTAAAAGATCAAATTCTAACATCTTACAATAATTTAAATGCTAACATCTTGCAATAGCTTTAAAGACCAAAGGGCATAATGGAGGAGCATGGACTGTCAGCTGTTTTGTGTGTTTTGAAAGGTATAATCTGAATAATTTACTGTATGCAGGTATAAAAATAAACCAAGGTATCAGCTAAGAATTCAAATACGAATAATAGTTTTTAAAGTACTCTTCTCAGAACATGCAAAAAACAGGAAAGGAGAATGAAAAATCACAGTTTATAGGTGTCTATTAGAAACTGGGAATGGTACTACTCAAACATGTCTCAACCTACCCTATATCTGTATATCTTAAAACAGGATTGTGCAATTGTTCAGAGCAAAGAGAGTAGACCTTAAGAGAACACAGACACTTTACAGAAGAGAGCAATTTCATACAGACTTTGCTCCACTCAGGGATATGTAAAACAACACAACAACATTGGGCGTGTGAAGGAGGAAGCAGCTAGAACAAAGAAATCCCATACTCTTGAATGGGATACTTCCACAGAAAGATAAAGTGTTTGAAATTTTCATTATCCTGCAAAAACATACTGTTTTGGGACAGAAGAATCATAATACATAAACACAGGAAGTTAACATAATATAGGATATTTAGTCAAAAGAGAAATTGATAAGTTGAAAAAGTCATAAGCCAAAAAAAGTAAATCAACAATTAAAATACAATTTATAAGCAATCAAGTGCAATATGCAAACATGTTAAAGCTTTTTAGAACAAAACTGGTTAAAGACAAGCACCTCTAAAATGCAGAAGAAAAATATAAAACATAAAACTATTAGTCTAAAGAAGGAATAATAGAGAACAGAAATTCAGTGTATGATCTGATAAGATGATCAGAAAAAATACAATGGAAATACAAATATAAAACTAAACAGAACGATTATCTGTACTATACAAAAAGAAAAAGAAGGTCACAACCTTCCGAAAAATCAGAATAAATAGGTTTGTGACTAAATATACTCTAGCTTTGTTTTTCTTGTCTCAAAAGCAGAAAAAAATTTTTTTCCAGACTTCAAGCAGAAAAACAAGTAAATTTAATAAAACAGTCTTTTAACCAAGAAACAAAATTGTGCTAATTTCAGAGTTTTCACTGTAATAACAAACTCAGAAAGACCATGAAGCCCTAATGGTAGCATTTTTAAGGAAAAAATGTACACATGACAAATTTTATACCCAACATAAATGTCTATGATATATAATAGTGAACAAAAATACATTCTCATAATTCAAGAATTCTGAACATATCATATGTGCCAGTACAAAATAAAAAATATTTAACAGTACATATTAACCTAACAAGAGAAATAGAAAATCAAAAACCACAGAAAAGAAAATTCATGGTGTAAATATTTGGGACTAAGCAGTGAAAACACATGATATATTGAAGTGATAATTGCAGATGCTCTTATGAAAATAGAACCAGATCTATTTTGGGGGTAGAAATAAGTATACATATATGCTATATGAATAAACTGAGTTGGGTTAAATTAACCTTTTAAAAGATACAGTTTATAAGATTAGATTAAACCACAAAGTCCAAATACATGTTATCACTAAGTGTTTCACTTAAAAAAAAATTTAGTGAGTTTAAATAGAAAGATGAGACAAAATATATCAGAAAAGTACATATGTAGCAGAGGTAGATTTTATAAAAATAGTATTCAGGAAAAATTCTAGGTGGGAAGCATTTAACTATAAAAACTCTCCTTAATTTTAAATAATTGAAATTAAAAAGCAGAGTAGAATAATCACAAAACCATATTTATTGACTCAAAATGTTTAGAAAAAAATAGTAAAATAAGAAGAATTGAAAAACACAATGGTAAATGGTAATGGGATACCTATCTCAGTTGTTTTATGTTATTTAATCACGTTTTTAAAATATCTATGCATCAACATTGTACCTCTACCCCAAATAGCCATACTTCCCAATACCAATGGACTTTTAAAAATCAGACGGGTAATTTGTAATTTCATACTACTGGAACAATTTAAATGCCTATACCTAGGAAATAGGTTAAATAAACTCCAGCACATCTACAATGCAAATATTAGCCAGATGTAAAAACATAAGAGCTAAACTCCTATGAACTGATAATACATTGTTAAGTGAGGAGAAAAAATTGCAACATAAACATAAGTAGCATGTTAACTTTTTGGAAGAAAAAAGGTAATAATATATTATACTTATATTAATTTTTACAAAAATACATATAGGAAGGAAAACCAGAAGCTAATAGAACTGGTAGGTGAGAACTGGGCAAAAGGGATAAAGAAGGGGAAAGGACATTTTTTATCTATCTTTGCATAAAACTTTTAGTTTTGAGCCATGTTAATCTAATGTAGACATATAATAAAGTTTAAAAATGTAAGGATATCTTGATACTTAAGAGATTTTTTCTTGATAGTGGTATTGGTATAGCAATTAATAGATATATATATGTGAAATGATATATAAAATAACTATATATATATAAAGATATATAATCTACCTCTGCTACATTTGCATTTTTCTGATATATTTTGTCTTATCTCTCTCTATATATAATATATAGAGAGAGCACAAACAAGTGACTATATTGATGTTGTTAGAAACAAAGTTTCTTATTATGGGGGAAGAGTGAATCCATTTGGAAATATAAAAATGAACTTCAAAATGGCAGAGGAGTTAGGACATGGAGATCACCTTCCTCCCCACAAATACATCAAAAATATATCTACATGTGGGACAACTCCTACAGGACACTGACTGAATGCTGGCAGAAGACCTCAGCCTTCCCAAAAGGCATGAAAATACCCACGTACTTGGGCAGGGCAAAGGAAAAAAAAGAGACAAAAGAATAGGGATGGGACCTGCACCTCTGGGAGGGAGCTGTGAAGGAAGAAAGGTTTCCACACTAGGAAGCCCCTTCACTGGTGGAGATGGGAGTGGTGGGGGGGAAGCTTCGGAGCCACAGAGGACAGTGTAGCAACAGGGATGCAGAGGGCAAAGTGGAGAGATTCTGCACAGAGGATCGGTGCCAACCAGCACTCACCAGGCTGAGAGGCTTCTCTGCTCACCTGCCGGGGCAGGTGGGGGCTGGGAGCTAAGGCTCGGGCTTTGGAGTTCAAACCCCAGGGAGAGGACTGAGGTTGCCTGTGTGAACACAGCCTGAAGGGGGATAGTGCAACACAGCTAGCTGGGACGGAGTCCAGGAAAAAGTCTGGACCTGCCTAAGAGGGAAGAGACAATTGTTTCAGGGTGCAAGAGGAAGGGGGTTTCAGAGCACCGCCTAAATGAGCTTCAGAGACGGGTGCGAGCCACGGCTATCAGCTCAGACCCCAGAGATGGGCATGAAACGCTAACACTGCTGCTGCAGCCCCCAAGAATCCTGTGTGCAAGCACAGGTCACTATCCACACACACCGCCCAACCACCAACCCCGGGAGCCTGTGCAGCCAGCCACTGCCAGGGTCCTGTGATCCAGGGATAACTTCCCCAGGAGAACACACAGTGTACCCCAGACTGTTGCAACATCACCCCAAGAGCTGGGCAAACAAAGAAGAGAAAGGGAAATTTCTCCGTGCAGCCTCAGGAGCGGTGGACTAAATCCCCACAATCAACTTGATGTTCCCTGCCTCTGTGGAATACCTGAGAGGCAACAAATCATCCAAAATTGTGGCAATGGACTTTGGGAGCAACTGTAGACTTGGGGTTTGCTTTCTGCAATTGATTTGTTTCTGATTTTTATGTTTATCTTAGTTTAGTGTTGCTTGTTATCATTAGTGGATTTGTTTATTGGTTTGGTTGCTCTATTTTTCCTTTTATTATTATTTTTAATATTTTTATTTTAATAATTTTCTTTTCTTTTTTAATTTACCTTTTAAAAATTTTTTTTCTTCCTTTTCCCCTCCTTTTCTTCTAAGCCATGTTGCTGACAGGGTCTTGGTGTTCTGGGCTGGTGTAAGGCTTGAGCCTCTGAGGTGGGAGAGCTGAGATCAGGACATTGGACCACCAGAGACACCCTAGCCCCACCTAATATCAATCAGCAAGAGCTCTCCCAAAGATCTCTACCTCAATAAGACCCAGCTCCACCCAACGGCCAGCAAAATCCAGTGCTAGACACCCTAGGCCAAACAACTAGCAAGACAGGAACATAACCCCATGCATTAGCAGAGAGGCTGCCTAAAATCATACTAAGTTCACAGACACCCCAAAACACAGCACCCGAAGTGGCCCTGTACACCAGAAACACAAGATCCAGTCCCACCCACCAGAACACAGGCACCAGACCCCTCCACCAAGAAGACTACTCAAGCCACTGAACCAACCTCACCCACTGGGGGCAGACACCAAAAACAACAGGAACAAATCTGCAGTCTGTGAAAAGAACACCCCAAACACAGTAAGTTAAACAAAATGAGAACACAGAGAAATATGCAGCAGATGAAGGAGCAAGGTAAAAACCCACCAGACTAAACAAATGAAGAGGAAATAGGCAGTCTACCTGAAAAAGAGTTCAGAGGAATGATAGTAAAGATGATCCAAAATCTTGGAAATAGAATGGAGAAAATACAAGAAACGTTTAACAAGGATCTAGAAGAACTAAAGAGCAAACAAACAATGATAAGCAACACAATAAATGAAATTTAAAATTCTCTAGAAGGAATCAATAGCAGAATAACTGAGACAGAAGAACGGGTAAGTGATCTGGAAGATAAAATAGTGGACATAATACTGCAGAGCAAAATAAAGAAAAATGAATGAAAAGAACTGAGGACAGTCTCAGAGACTTCTGGAACAATATTAAACTCACCAACATTCGAATGATAGGGGTCACAGAAGAAGAAGTGAAAAAGAGTCTGAGAATATATTTGAAGAGATTGTAGTTGAAAAGTTCCCTAGCATGGGAAAGGAAATAATCATGTCCAGGAAGTGCTGAGAGTACCATACAAGATAAATCCAAGGAGAAACACACCAAGACACATATTAATCAAACTATCAAAAATTAAACACAAAGAAAAAAAATTAAAAGCAGCAAGGGAAAAACAACAAATAACATACAAGGGAATCCTCATAAGGTAAACAGCTGAACTTTCAGCAGAAACTATGCAAGCCAGAAGAGAGTGGCAGGACATATTTAAAGTGATGAAAAGGGAAAACCTGCAACCAAGATTACTCAACCCAGCAAGGATCTCATTCAGACTCAACAGAGAAATTAAAAACCTTTACAGACAAGCAAAAGCTAAGAGAATTCAGCACCACCAAACCAGCTCCACAACAAATGCTAAAGGAACTTCTCTAAGTGGGAAACACAAGAGAAGAAAAGGACCTACAAAAACAAACCCATAACAATAAAGAAAATGGTAATAGGACCATGCATACCGAAAGCTACCTTAAATGTAAATGGATTAAATGCTCCAACCAAAAGATACAGACTGGTTGAATGGATAAAAAAACAAGACCCATATATATGCTCTCTACAAGAGACCCATTTCAGACCTAGGGACACATACAGACTGAAAGTGAGGGGATAGAAAATGGTATTTCATGCAAATGGAAATCAAAAGGAAGCTGGAGTAGCCATTCTCATTTCAGACAAAATAGACTTTAAAATAAAGACTATTACAAGAGACAAAGAAGGACACTACGTACTGATCAAGGCATCAACCCAAGAAAAGATATAACAATTGTAAATATTTATACACCCAACACAGGAGCACCTCAATACATAAGGCAAATGCTAACAACCATGAAAGGGGAAATCAACAGTAACACAATAATAGTAGGGGACTTTAACACCCCACTTTCACCAATGGACAGGTCATCCAAAATGAAAATAAATGAGGATACACAAGCTTTAAATGACACATTAAACAAGATGGACTTAATTGATATTTACAGGAAATTCCATCCCAAAACAACAGAATACACTTTCTTCTCAAGTGCTCATGGAACATTCTCCAGGAGAGACCATATATTGGGCCACAAATCAAGCCTTTGGAAATTTAAGAAAATTGAAATCATATCAAGTATCTTTCCTGACCATGATGCTATGAGACTAGATATCAATTACACGAAAAAATCTGTAAAAAAAATACAAAGACGTGGAGGCTACTAAATAGCCAAGAGATCACTGAAGAAATCAAAGAGGAAATCAAAAATACCTAGAAAAAATGACAATGAAAACACACCAACCCAAAACCTATGGGATGCAGCAAAAGCAGTTCTAAGAAGGAAGTTTATAGCAATAAAACCGTACTTCAAGAAACAAGTAAAATCTCAAATAAACAACCTAATGTTACATCTAAAGCAATTAGAGACACAAGTACAAAAATAAACCCCAAGTTACCAGAAGGAAATAAATCATAAAGATGAGATCTGAAATACATGAAAAAGAAATTAAGGAAACAACAGGAAAGATCCATAAAACTAAAAGTTGGTTCTTTGAGAAGATAAACAAAATTGATAAACCATTAGCCAGACTCATCAAGGAAAAAAGGGAGAAGACTCAAATCAACAGAATTAGAAATGAAAAAGGGGAAGTAACAACTGACACTGCAGAAATACAAAGGATCATGAGAGATTACTACAAGCAACTATATGCCAATAAAATGGACAACCTGGAAGAAATGGACAATTTCTTAGAAAAGCACAACCTTCTGAGACTGAACCAGGAAGAAACAGAAATTATCAACAGACCAATCACAAGCACTGAAATTGAAACTGTGATTAAATATCTTCCAACGAACAACAGCCCAGGATGAGACGGATTCAGAGGCGAATTCTATCAAACATTTAGAGAAGAGCAAACACCTATCCTTCTCAAACTCTTCCAAAATCTAGCACAGAGACGAACACTCCCAAACTCATTCTACGAGGCCACCATCACCCTGATACCAAAACCAGACAAAGATGTCACAAGAAAAGAAAACTACAGGCCAATATCACTGATGAACATAGATGCAAAAATCCTCAACAAAATACTAGCAAACAGAATCCAACAGCACATTAAAAGGATCATACACCATGATCAAGTGGGGTTTATCCCAGGAATGCAAGGATTCTTCAATATACGCAAATCAATCAATGTGATACAACATATTAACAAATTGAAGGATAAAAACCACATGATAATCTCAATAGATGCAAGAAAAGCTTTTGACAAAATTCAACAGCCATTTATGATAAAAACTCTTAAGAAAGTAGGCATAGAGGGAACCTACCTCAACACAATAAAGGCCACAGAGACTTCCCTGGTGGCGCAGTGCTTAAGATTCCACCTGCCAATGCACAAGACATGGGTTTGATCCCTGTTTCTGGGAACATCCCACATGCCGTGGAGCAACTAATCCTGTGCACCATAACTCTTAAGTATGCGCTCTAGAACCCATAAGCCACAACTAATGAGCCTGCATGCCCTAGAGCCCGTGCTCCGCAACAAGAGAAGCCACTGCAATAAGAAGCCCACGCACAACAATGAAGAGTAGCCCTGGCTCGCCAAAACTAGAGAAAGCCCATGTGCAGCAACGAAGACCCAATGCAGCCAAAAATAAAAATAAATTAATTATTAAAAAATGTATGTATATCCAAAATCATTAAAAATAATAATAATAAAAATAAAGGCCATATATGACAAACCCACAGTCAACATCGTCCTCAATGGTGAAAAACTGAAACCTTTCCCACTAAGATCAGGAACAAGACCAGGTTGCCCACTCTCACCACTATTATTCAACATAGTTTTGAAAGTTTTAGCCACAGCAATCAGAGAAGAAAAAAAAATAAAAAGAATCTAAATCAGAAAAGCAGTAAAGCTGTCACGGTTTGCAGATGACATGATACTATACATAGAGAATCCTACAGACACTACCAGAAACCTACTAGAGCTAATCAATGAATTTGGTAAAGTAGCAGGATAAAAAATTAATGCACAGAAATCTCTGGCATTCCTATACACTAACAACAAAATATCTGAAAGAGAAATAGAGGAAACACTCACACTTATCATTGCAACAAAAAGAATAAAACACCTAGGAATAAATCTTCCTAGGAGAAAAAAGACCTGTATGCAGAAAACTATCAGACACTGATGAAAGAAATTAAAGATGATACAAACAGATGAAGAGATATACCATGTTCTTGGATTTGAAGAATCAACATTGTGAAAATGACTGTACTACCAAAGCAATCTACAGATTCAGTGCAATCCTTATCAAACTACTAATGGCATTTTTCACAGAACTAGAACCAAAAATTTCACAATTTGTATGGAAACACAAAAGACCCTGCATAGCCAAAGCAATCTTGAGAAAGAAAAATGGAGCTGCAGGAATCAGGCTCCCAGACTTCAGACTATATTACAAAGCTACAGCAATCAAGACAGTATGGTACTGTCACCAAAGCAAAAATATAGATCAATGGAACTGGATAGAAAGCCCAGAGATAATTCCATGAATATATGGTCACCTTATGTTTGATAAAGGAGGCAAGAATACACAGTGGAGAAAAGACAGCCTCTTCAATAAGTGGTGCTGAGAAAACTGGACAGCTACATGGAAAAGAATCAAATTAGAACATTTCCTAACATCATACACAAAAATAAACTCAAAATGGATTAAAAACCTAAATGTGGGGGCTTCCCTGGTGGCGCAGTGGTTGGGAGTCCTCCTGCTGATGCAGGGGACATGGGTTTGTGCCCCCGTCCGGGAGGATCCCACATGCCACGGAGCGGCTGGGCCCGTGAGCCATGGCCGCTGAGCCTGCGCGTCTGGAGCCTGTGCTCCGTGACGGGAGAGGCTGCAGCGGTGAGAGGCCCATGTACCGCAAAAAAAAAATAACCTAAATGTAAGGTCAGACACTATAAAACCCTTAGAAGAAAACATAGGCAGAACACTCTATGTCATAAATCACAGCAAGATCCTTTTTGACCCACCTCCTAGAGAAAAAGGAAATAAAAACAAAAAAACAAATGGGACCTAATGAAACTTAAAAGCTTTTGCACAGCAAAGGATACTATAAACAAGATGAAAAGAGAATCCTCAGAATGAGAGAAAATATTTGCAAACGAAGCAACTGATAAAGGATTAATTTCCAAAATACACAAGCAGCTCATGTAGCTCAATATCAAAAAAACAAACAACCCAATCCAAAAATAGGCAGAAGACCAATATAGACATTTCTTCAAAGAAGACATACAGATTGCCGACAAACACATGAAAGGATGCTCAACATCACAAATCATTAGAGAAATGTAAATCAAAACTGCAATGAGGTAGCACCTCACACCAGTCAGAATGGCCATCATCAAAAAATCTACAAGCAATAAATGCTGGAGAGGGTGTGGAGAAAAGGGAACACTCTTGCATTGTTGGTGAGAATGTAAATTGATAGAGCCACTATGGAGAACAGTATGGAGGTTCCTTAAAATACTAAAAATAGAACTACCATATGACCGTGCAATCTCACTACTGGGCATATACCCTGAGAAAACCATAATTCAAAAAGAGTCATGCACCCCAATGTTCATTGCAGCACTATTTACAATAGCCAGCTCATGGAAGCAACCTAAATGCCCATCGACAGACGAATGGATACAGAAGATGTGGTACATATATACAATGGAATATTAGCCATAAAAAGGAACGAAATTGAGTCATTTGTAGAGACATGGATGGACCTAGAGACTGTCATACAGAGTGAAGTAAGTCAGAAAGAGAAAAACAAATATCGTATATTAACGCATGTATGTGGAACCTAGAAAAATGGTAAAGATGAACCGGCTTGCAGGGCAGAAGTTGAGACACGGATGTAGAGAACAAACGTATGGACACCAAGAGGGGGAAACTGCGATGGGGTGGGGATGGTGGTGTGCTAAATTGGGCGGTTGGGATTGACATGTATACACTGATGTATATAAAACTGATAAGAACCTGCAGTATAAAACAAACAAACAAACAAAAACAACTAATACTAAACTTGCTTTGGGTTATTTATATTGTTTATATTATTTATATTGTTAATATTGTTAATAATATTAACAATTATAACAAATGTACCATAATAAAAGATGTTAATAATAGGGAAACAGTGCTGAGTTTATGGGAACTTTCTTTACTAACTTTGCAATTTTTCTGTAAATTAAAAACACTTCTATGTTAAAGTTCTTTAAAAATTATCTTAAAACAATTTTATTTATATTCAGAAATAATATTTCATATGGAGAAAAGAATTGCTAAGTATAATAATATGGCACATCTATACATTTGGTTTATACCTGTTTTCATTTGTGAAGGAGATATTATTACTAATTTTTAAATTCTAATTGGGACTATATATATGAAACTAGACTATGAGCACAAAATTATCAATAATGATTATTTCTGGGTGGTTGAATTGCGAAAAATGAAACTTCATCCAAAAAAATTTCTGATCTCATAAAATGAACAAAAATTACCTGCATAACTAGTAAACAACACACAAAAAGTTATTGTAAGGAAAAGGAAAAACAATGTATCTATCAAAATCATCCTTTTTCTAAGAATTATTTTGTGTTTAGCAATAACACAGTAGTTTTTTAAAGTAACCTTGTTTTACTCCTATCTTCAGTGGATTCAGTTCTATTGCTACATTATAATATTTCTAGGGACAGCCTTCCATTTCTACAGAAAATTTAATTACATACTAGCCCTGATAATTTCTCTGAAGATATATTTTCCCTGGGAGCTGTACAGAGTTTTCCATCATTCCCTATAGGGATTCTAAGGCACATAAGGCACACTGAACTTCCTCTTCTTCCCCTAGACCAATCATATGACTGCACATGTATGTGAGTGCACGCGTGCACACACACACACACACACACACACACACACACTCACTTTTCTTTTGTATGCTCTTCAAACAGTGCCAGAAATTCAGGATGGTCTTTTTAAATGATTCTGATATAAGTTAACTAGAGGATATCCACGACGGGAGTAGATAAGGCATCTAACAACTGCGTGGCTAGCAGCAGTCATTCAGGAGGCTGAAAATCTAAAAACCACAAGTCAGGGCTTGGTACTCCCAAGTGTAATAACTGCCAGGAGCAACTCATCTTTGGAAAAATCATTTCACTAGTAACAAGCTCAATTCTCAGTTACTGGATAAGTCAGTTTTGCTGAGTTAGCCATTTCTCCCTTTTCCTGATAGATATTATGTTTCATTGTTCTTCTGTGTTATTTGACAAGACCTTATTTCTAAATCATACTTTTAGAAGTTATGGTGGCTCTATTCCAAAGAAATAAATCTTTAATAATCACATTATTTTGGACTCACATTTCATATTCTGAAACTTTGAAATCTGATCAGTTTCCCAAGGCATATTCAGTAAATGTCTATTCTTCTAATTGAAAATTTTCAATGGATTTTTAACTTCATAAAAATCAATACCATTCTGAATATTCAATACTTATTAATAGTTACCCATTAGTATCTTTAAGAATGTTATCCATAAAAGTCAGACTAAAACAGGGGAGAAGGACTGTGGAGCTTTACTAAATAATTATTTTTCTCTTTCAGCTATCATGTATTGAGTGCTTACTATATGCCAAGCATAAGTGGTTTCTACTCATCATCTCATCTGACAAACACCCTATTCTGTAAAATATTAGTTTCATTTTACAAGTGAGGAAGCTGTGGGATATACAGGTTACAAACTCTGACTCAAGCTGTACATAGAGCAAATGAAACAGCCAGGGTTTGGACCTGGAAACTTTTATTTCAGAAATCAAACTCCATAATTTGAAGGCTACAATATTGGTAACATCAAACAGAAATATAAAATAATGAATTAAAGACTGATTTATTGAGTAGTCTTTGAAAATTTAAAAGCAATATTCAAAAGTTCCTTGGGATAGAGATCAAAGACAGGGATTATCCATATGGTGTGTAATCTATAAAAATGTCAAATTACTATGTTGCACATCTGAAACTAATATAATATTGTAAGTCAACTATACTTCAATAAATTTTAAATAAGGAACGCTGTAAAAAAAATAAAAGGGCAGTGATTATGCAATACTCATGAGTTTACGGTAAATGTTCTACATCAAGATAATAACAGATAATGCTAAGAGCTTTAATAGTTTTATTTTATTCAGTTTTCACAATGACCATGTGAGTAAGTTATATTTATTATATATACTCTATAGTTGCAGAAACCAAGGGTTAGAAGAGCTATGTGATTTCCCAAAGTCACACAGCTAGTAAGTGCCACAGACTGTAATTAAACTCTAGACAGAGATGGGAGCTCCCAACTTAATGCCTGTATTACACTGCAATCTCTCAAAGTTTAGTGCTATTGAAGGGATAGAGGCTATTTAGTGTATGTGTACAACTACCTGATAAGACTCTACACTTAGTGAATAGCCACAGAATTCTCCTATGGAGAAACTTACAAATCAGCAGCTTTTCTCTAGCAAGAGGAGTTGCTATAATATAAAGATCTCTCTGGCCTGGGTAGCTCAGCTGGGAGAGCATCAGACTTTTAATCTGAGGGCACAGGGTTCAAGTCCCTGTCCAGGCACCAAGAATAAATAATTAAACAGAATAAAATTTAGGGCTTCCCTGGTGGTGCAGTGGTTGAGAGTCCGCCTGCCGATGCAGGGGACACGGGTTCGTGCCCTGGTCTGGGAAGATCCCACATGCCGCGGAGCAGCTGGGCCCGTGAGCCATGGCCGCTGAGCCTGCGTGTCCAGAGCCTGTGCTCTGCAACGGGAGAGGCCACAACAGTGAGAGGCCCGCGTACCGCAAAAACAAACAAAAAAGATCTCTCTGAAAAGAAAATCACAAATCAAGCTAAATTTCAATATCAAGAATTTTCAGATTTTCAAAATTGTGTTGATCATTGCTCAAAACAAAAAAAAAAACAAACCCCCCAAACAAACAAAAAACCCTGATAACTAAGAAATTCAATTTAACTACCTATATTCATTAAAAAATAGTTGTGGAACTGTGTTTTCAGTTCCTTACCTCAAATGTAGTTTTAATGCTACTTTTTTCTTTCTTTTTCTTTTTTTTTTTTGTGGTACGCGGGCCTCTCACTGCTGTGGCCTCTCCCGTTGCGGAGCACAGGCTCCGGACGCGCAGGCTCAGCGGCCATGGCTCACGGGCCCAGCCGCTCCGCGGCATGTGGGATCTTCCCGGACCGGGGCACGAACCCATGTCCCCTGCATTGGCAGGCGGACTCTCAACCACTGCGCCACCAGGTAAGCCCCTTAATGCTACTTTTCAGTCATTAGTTCATTCATTTATTTACTCAACAAATAGTTTTAAACACTTAATAAATGTAAGGTACAGTGCTATCAGGGAGAAATGCCTTCAATGAGTTTATAATCTGGTAATAGTCTTTGACTAACAAAAATTAGGAAATAAAATTATATTTGTTGAGAAGACTGAGAAATATTCAGATTAATTAAAGTTGAATTTTAAAGAATAAATAGATCCTGAATAATTTAACACTATTATAGTTGAAACAAGATAGTACTGATTATTTCTTTGTTGTTATCGTTTATGCTTTTAACAAAGATATCAGCCTCTTAAATAAAGGCAGTTGTAAAATATGGTAGAATAAGGTAGTTTTACTCTGATAAATACTGTGGTAGAGATCTGTAGTAAAAAATAATTAGTTGTCTTTGGTAGAAACTTTTATTATATTTAAGTCTTTATTCTTCCAATAAAAGAAAAAAAAGCCCATTTGAAACTATATTTTTATTGCTAGCTAGTTACATATTTAGAGTTTATTTTTATCCACATAATGTAATAGTATTTCCAAATTTAACATGCATCTTTTGTTTACATAAAACAAATAACACTCCATTAACATGGTTTATACTCTAAATTATTTAGAATTATTAAATTATTAGCAGAAAGGAAAGCTAAGATAATTGGCTAGATTGCATTCTTTTGTTTTGATGGGACATCTTGCTGTGACTAGTCTGATGGTAAAGAATTCAAGAAACATCTCATAGGCAGAGGCAAGTATGGGAAAATGTTAAACTAAAAACAAAAACAAACTTAAAATTGGTCTACTGCTATCCAACCTGATCTTATGACAAAAATCAATTAAACAACCATATCCAATTTCTCATCCTGCTCAGTATAAGTATCTCATTATCTACTTTCCTACTAGAGTCTACTTGCATGTAAACTGTCAATATCAGAGAACTTCAGAGAAGGAAAAAAAAATAAATGGACCAAACTATGGTTTGCTAAAGGCATAGTTTTACGCTCATTCTCTGAAAAAGGCAGTATCTCAAGCACAGCAAATTTTTCCCTACACCAGTT
>NW_006795401.1:168835-193694 GCF_000442215.2 Lipotes vexillifer
TATATCTTCGGCTTACTGTTTTTTCTTATAGCCCCCTCCCAAATTTATAGAATATTATCAAAGGTTTCCATTTATTCAGCAAATTTTGAACAATCACTGTGTGCTAGGCACATTGCCATGCAGTGGGAATACAATTATGGGTACAGTATAATCTCTGCATCCATAGTATTTGGGTCAAGAGTGCTCATCAGGGTCACATTGTAAATGGGGGGTATCAGGAATTCATTCGCTCTAAAAATATGTGATTCCTCCATCCTGCCTAACTTTCTTCAGAAGAAGAAATACAGGGCTTTAAGTGATAGCTGATAATAAGGACAAAATTTCCCCTCTCTCTTTAACTTCCAAGTATTAGCTCAACTTCTAACAATTTAACTTCAGACATTCAGGGGATAAGGAAGGGGCAGTATACCTTGATTTATTCAGATCATAAATGAACCTTACACATTTTTCTTAACTGAAATATTTTTAAAGTATATTACCACAGAAGGAAATTCTCACATATGCTGCAACATGAATGACTTTGAAGACATTATGTTAAGTGAAATAAGTCAGTCACAAAAGGACAAACATTATATGATTCCACCTAGGTGAGATGTCTACAATAGTCCAATTTAGAGACAGAAAGTAGAATGACTGCCAGGGGCTGGGAGGAGGGAGGAACGGGGAGTGTTTAATGTGTACACAGTTTCAGTTTGAGAAGATGAAAAAGTTCTGGAGATGGATGGTACTGATGGTGCAGAACAATGTGAATGTACTTAGTTCCACAGAACTGTACACTTAAAAAAGATTAATGACTAGAAAACATATGAAAGAATAAATCTCACTGGAAAGGTAAATATATAGTAAAGGTAATGGATTAATCACTTATAAAGCCAGTATGGAGGTTAAAAGACAAAATAGTAGAAATTACTATGATTAAAATAATTAGTTAAGGGATACACAATACAAAATATGTAAAATGTGACATTAAAAACAAAACATGGGGGATAAAAACGTTGAGCTTTGGAATATGATCAAACTTAAGTTGTTATCAACTTAAAATAGACTGTTATAGATATAAGTTGTTATATGTAAGCCTCTTGGTAACCACAAAGCAAAAACTACAGTAAATACATAAAAGATTAAAAGAAGGGAATATAAGCATACCATACAGAAAGTTATCAAACCACAAGGGAAGAGAGCCAGAAAAGAAGAAAGAGAGAGGAAATACAAAAGCAGCCAGAAAACAATGAACATAATAACAATATGTACATACTATCAACAATTACTTTACATGTACATAGACTAAATGCTCCAATCAAAAGATACAGAGTGGCTGAATGGCTAAAAAATCTATGTGCTGCCTATAAGAGACTCATGTCAGACATTAAGAACACACATAGACTGAAAATGGAGGGATGGAAAAAGATATTCCATGCAAATAGAAACTAAAAGAAAGCTGGAGCAGCTATACTTATATCAGATAAAATTGCCTTTAAAATAAAGACTGTAACAAGAGACAAAGAAAGAGGTTGCCGCCTAACGAGAAAGGCATCAACCCAATGAGAGGATATAAGATTTATAAGTATATATGTACCCAACATAGGAGCACCTAAATATATAAAGCAAATATTACCAGACCTAAATGGAGAAATAGACAGTAATACAGAAATAGTAGGGGACTTCAAAGTCCCAATTACATCAATGGACAGATCCTCCAGGTGAAAATCAATCAGAAATCATTGGCCTTAAGTGACACATTAGACCAGGTTAACCTAACAGATACACACAGGACATTCCATCCAAAAGGAAAAGAACACATTCTTCTCAAGTGCACATGGAATATTCTCCAGGATAGGTCATATTTATTAAAACAAGTCTTAATAAATTTAAGAGTACTGAAATCCTATCAAGCATATTTTCTGACCACAATGGTATGAAACTAGAAATTACATGAAAAAACCTGCAAAATCAGCCAATATGTGGAGGTTAAACAACATGCTATTGAACAACTAATGGGTCAAAGAACAAATCAAAAGAGGAAAAAAATACCCTGAGACAAACAAAAATGGAAATTTGTATGGAACCACAAAACCCTGAGTAGCCAAAGCAATCTTGAGAAAGAAGAACAAAGCTGAAGGCAGCACCTTTCTGGATTTCAAACTATATAGCAAAGCTATAGTAATTAAAACAATGTGGTATAAGTATAAAAACAGACCCATAGATCAATGGAACAGAGTAGAGAGCCCAGAAATAAACCCATGTATATATGGTCAATTAGTTTATGACAAGGAACCAAGGATGTACAATGAGAAAAGGACAGTCTTGTCAATAAATGGTGTGGGGAAAACTGGACAGCCATATGCAAAAGAATGAAACCGGACCACTTTCTTACATTATACGCAAAAAATTAACTCAAAATGGATTAAAGACTTGAACATAAGACCTGTAACCATAAAACTCCCAGAAGAAAACGGGTGATAAGTCCTTAACATAGGTTAACAAAATGAAAAGGGAACCAGAATGGGAGAAAATAATTGCAAATAATATATCTGATAAGGGGTTAATATCCTAACTATATAAAGAATTCATACAAGTCAATAGCAAAAGAAAAACATCCAATTAAAAAATGGGCAGACTACCTGAATAGATATTTTTCTAAAGAAGACGTACAGATGCCCAACAGGTACACAAAAAGATGCTCAACATCATTAATCATCAGGGAAATGTAAATCAAAACCACAACAAGATATCACTTCACACCTGTCAGAATGGCTGCAGTCAAAAAGTCAAGAAATAAGTGTTGGTGAGGATGTGAAGTAAAGGGAACACTTATGCACTGTTGGTGGGAAAGTAAACTGGTGTAGCCACTATAGAAAATGGTATGGAGTTTCCTCAAAAAATTAAAAATAGAACTATTGTATGATCTAGTATTTCTACTTCTGGGTATTTATCCAAAGAAAATGAAAACACTAACTTGAAACAATACACGCATCCCCATGTTCACTGCAGTACTAGATACAATAGTCAAGATATGGGAACAATTACCTAAGTGTCCATCGACCGATGAATGAAGAAACTGTGATATATATTTACACAATGGAGTATTACTCATCCATAAAGAATAAAATGAAATCTTGCCATCTGCAACAACATGGGCAAACCTCAAGGGAAGCATGCTAAGTGAAATAAGTCAGAAAAAGACAAATACCACACGATTTCTCTTTATGTGGTGTGGATTCTTAAAAAAAAAAAAAACAACCTCATAGTTATAGAGAACAGATTGGTAGTTGCCTTAGGTGGGGAGGGGGGAGGTGGGGAGAAATGGATAAAGGAGGTCAAAGGTAAAAAGTGGATAAAATGGTAATATTTATGTTATGTATATTTGATCATAATAAAAAGTATATTATCACAAAATAATATACAATTTTCTGAAACCTCTGCAATGGTAAATGATAGTGTTCCATATTGTACATGGTTTTATGACAATGATCACAGGTGGTTACTCTGTTCCTCTGCCCTTGGTTCCCCAGGGCTTCTACTGACTTCAAGATCATATCTTATATCTCTTTAATATCTTTCTCACATCTTGGTAAATCTCATCTAGGGCATAATAAAGAAATTGAATTAATGGAGAAGTTTGGTTGGTTAGTACTCAAGAATATATACAATATTGAAGAAACCCACAAATCTAAACATGGACATATGCTACATATACTAGAGATCAAGTATCTGTGTGAAGAGAAGATGAAACAGGTGACAACCAACAGAGTTGGCACGTTCTCTGGTCCATTAAGTCAATGGAGAAAATAAACATGGTATTAATGACAGATCATAAAAGGAATGCTGGTGAAAGTTAGTGTAGTAATTACAAACTTCATCTGAAGACTCCTGATGGAAATATTAATCCACTAAAAGATGAAAATTCATTGTTTTCTGTCCTTCGGTTTGATTTTTTTGTTTGTGTTTTATCTTTAACTTGTCTAGTTGAATATTTCATCTTTAGGAAGAGAAAGAGGAAGAGGAAGAGAGCAATCAGGATACTTCTTGTTGGGAGTCAATCCTGTTCAAGAAGAAGGAAAGCACTGATGGAATGTAAATCACTAGGCACTTGCATCCTGGAACTTATTTATTTGCTCTTATGTCTGCGTTTATGCATATTTTTCCCCTTGATATGTATCTCCTATTTATTCCCATCTTACTTCATCAAATGGTTTCTCTGAACTTTCACACTCAACTGTCCAATTACATACTTAATGTCTTAAATTTTTCTGTCTTAGTAAAAGCTATCCATTCATTTTTTTTTTTTAATATATATATTTTTAACATCTTTATTGGGGTATAATTGCTTTACAATGATGTGTTAGTTTCTGCTTTATAACAGAGTGAGTCAGTTATACATATATATATGTTCCCATATCTCTTCCCTCTTTGTCTCCCTCCCTCCCACCCTCCCTATCCCACCCCTCCAGACAGCCACAAAGAACTGAGCCGGTTTCCCTGTGCCATGCGGCTGCTTCCCACTGGCTATCTACCTTACGTTTGTTAGTATATATATGTCCATGTCTCTCTCTCGCCCTAACACACCTCACCCTTCCCCCTCCCCATATCCTCAAGTCTGTTCTCCAGTAGGTCTCTGTCTTTATTCCTGTTTTACCCCTAGGTTCTTCATAACATTTTTTTTTCTTAAATTCCATATATATGTGTTAGCATACGGTATTTGTCCTTCTCTTTCTGACTTACTTCACTCCGTATGACAGACTCTAGATCTATCCACCTCATTACAAATAGCTCAATTTCGTTTCTTTTTATGGCTGAGTAATATTCCATTGTATATATGTGCCACATCTTCTTTATCCATTCATCCGACGACGGGCACTTAGGTTGTTTCCATCTCCGGGCTATTGTAAATAGAGCTGCAATGAACATTTTGGTACATGACTCTTTCTGAATTCTGGTTTCCTCAGGGTATATACCTAGTAGTGGGATTGCTGGGTCATATGGTAGTTCTATTTGTAGTTTTTTAAGGAACCTCCATACTGTTCTCCATAGTGGCTGAACCAATTCACATTCCCACCAGCAGTGCAAGAGTGTTCCCTTTTCTCCACACCCTCTCCAGCATTTATTGTTTCTAGATTTTTTGATGATGGCCATTCTGACTGGTGTGAGATGATATCTCATTGTAGTTTTGATTTGCATTTCTCTAATGATTAATGATGTTGAGCATTCTTTCATGTGTTTGTTGGCAGTCTGTATATCTTCTTTGGAGAAATGTCTATTTAGGTCTTCTGCCCATTTTTGGATTGGGTTGTTTATTTTTTTGTTATTGAGCTGCATGAGCTGCCTGTAAATTTTAGAGATTAATCCTTTGTCAGTTGATTCATTTGCAAATATTTTCTCCCATTCTGAGGGCTGTCTTTTGGTCTTGTTTATGGTTTCCTTTGCTGTGCAAAAGCTTTGAAGTTTCATTAGGTCCCATTTGTTTATTTTTGTTTTTATCTCCATTACTCTAGGAGATGGGTCAAGAAGGATCTTGCTGTGATTTATGTCATAGAGTGTTCTGCCTATGTTTTCCTCTAAGAGTTTGATAGTTTCTGGCCTTACATTTAGGTCTTTAATCCATTTTGAGCTTATTTTTGTGTATGGTGTTAGGGAGTGATCTAATCTCATACTTTTACATGTACCTATCCAATTTTCCCAGCACCACTTATTGAAGAGGCTGTCCTTTCTCCACTGTATATTCCTGCCACCTTTATCAAAGATAAGGTGACCATATGTGCATGGGTTTATCTCTGGGCTTTCTATCCTATTCCATTGATCTATCTTTCTGTTTTTGTGCCAGTACCATACTGTCTTGATTACTGTAGCTTTGTAGTATAGTCTGAAGTCAGGCAGCCTGATTCCTCCAGCTCCATTTTTTGTTCTCAAGATTGCTTTGGCTATTCGGGGTCTTTTGTGTTTCCATACAAATTGTGAAATTTTTTGTTCTAGTTCTGTGAAAAATGCCAGTGGTAGTTTGATAGGGATTGCATTGAATCTATAGATTGCTTTGGGAAGTAGAGTCATTTTCACAATGTTGATTCTTCCAATCCAAGAACATGGTATATCTCTCCATCTGTTTGTATCATCTTTAATTTCTTTCATCAGTGTCTTATAATTTTCTGCATACAGGTCTTTTGTCTCCTTAGGTAGGTTTATTCCTAGATATTTTATTCTTTTTGTTGCAATGGTAAATGGGAGTGTTTTCTTGATTTCACTTTCAGATTTTTCATCATTAGTATATAGGAATGCCAGAGATTTCTGTGCATTAATTTTGTATCCTGCTACTTTACCAAATTCATTGATTAGCTCTAGTAGTTTTCTGGTAGCATCTTTAGGATTCTCTATGTATAGTATCATGTCATCTGCAAACAGTGACAGCTTTACTTCTTCTTTTCCGATTTGGATTCCTTTTATTTCCTTTTCTTCTCTGATTGCTGTGGCTAAAACTTCCAAAACTATGTTGAATAAGAGTGGTGAGAGTGGGCAACCTTGTCTTGTTCCTGACCTTAGTGGAAATGCTTTCAGTTTTTCGCCATTGAGGATGATGTTGGCTGTGGGCTTGTCATATACGGCCTTTATTATATTGAGGAAAGTTCCCTCTACACCTACTTTCTGCAGGGTTTTTATCATAAATGGGTGTTGAATTTTGTCAAAAGCTTTCTCTGCATCTATTGAGATGATCATATGGTTTTTCTCCTTCAATTTGTTAATATGGTTAATCACATTGATAGATTTGCGTATATTGAAGAATCCTTGCATTCCTGGAATAAACCCCACTTGATCATGGTGTATGATCCTTTTAATGTGCTGTTGGATTCTGTTTGCTAGTATTTTGTTGAGGATTTTTGCATCTATGTTCATCAGTGATATTGGCCTGTAGTTTTCTTTCTTTGTGACATCCTTGTCTGGTTTTGGTATCAAGGTGATGGTGGCCTCGTAGAATGAGTTTGGGAGTGTTCCTCCCTCTGCTATATTTTGGAAGAGTTTGAGAAGAATAGGTGTTAGCTCTTCTCTAAATGTTTGATAGAATTCGCCTGTGAAGCCATCTGGTCCTGGGCTTTTGTTTGTTGGAAGATTTTTAATCACAGTTTCAATTTCAGTGTTTGTGATTGGTCTGTTCATATTTTCTATTTCTTCCTGATTCAGTCTTGGCAGTTTGTGCATTTCTAAGAATTTGTCCATTTCTTCCAGATTGTCCATTTTATTGGCATAGAGTTGCTTGTAGTAATCCCTCATGATTTTTTGTATTTCTGCAGTGTCAGTTGTTACTTCTCCTTTTTCATTTCTGATTCTATTGATTTGAGTCTTCTCCCTTATTTTCTTGATGAGTCTGGCTAATGGTTTATCAATTTTGTTAATCTTCTCAAAGAACCAGCTTTTAGTTTTATTGATCTTTGCTATTGTTTCCTTCATTTCTTTTTCATTTATTTCTGATCTGATTTTTATGATTTCTTTCCTTCTGCTAACTCTGGGGTTTTTTTGTTCTTCTTTCTCTAATTGCTTGAGGTGCAAGGTTAGGTTGTTTATTCGAGATGTTTCCTGCTTCTTAAGGTGGGCTTGTATTGCTATAAACTTCCCTCTTAGAACTGCTTTTGCTGCATCCCATAGGTTTTGGGTCGTTGTATCTCCATTGTCATTTGTTTCTAGGTATTTTTTAATTTCCTCTTTGATTTCTTCAGTGATCACTTCGTTACTAAGTAGTGTATTGTTTAGCCTCCATGTGTTTGTATTTTTTACTGCTCTTTTCCTATAATTGATATCTAATCTCATGGCGTTGTGGTCGGAAAAGATACTTGATATAATTTCAATTTTCTTAAATTTACCAAGGCTTGATTTGTGACCCAAGATATGATCTATCCTGGAGAATGTTCCATGAGCACTTGAGAAAAATGTGTATTCTGTTGTTTTTGGATGGAGTGTCCTATAAATATCAATTAAGTCCATCCTGTTTAATGTATCATTTAAAGCTTGTGTTTCCTTATTTATTTTCATTTTGGATGATCTGTCCATTGGTGAAAGTGGGGTGTTGAAGTCCCCTACTATGAATGTGTTACTGTCGATTTCCCCTTTTATGGCTGCTAGTTTTTGCCTTATGTATTGAGGTGCTCCTATGTTGGGTGCATAAATATTTACAATTGTTATATCTTCTTCTTGGATCGATCCCTTAATCATTATGTAGTGTCCTTCTTTGTCTCTTCTGATAGTCCTTATTTTAAAGTCTATTTTGTCTGATATGAGAATTGCTACTCCAGCTTTCTTTTGGTTTCCATTTGCATGGAATATCTTTTTCCATCCCCTTACTTTCAGTCTGTATGTGTCTCTAGGTCTGAAGTGGGTCTCTTGTAGACAGCATATATATGGGTCTTGTTTTTGTATCCATTCAGCCAATCTGTGTCTTTTGGTGGGAGCATTTAGTCCATTTACATTTAAGGTAATTATCGATATGTATGTTCCTATTCCCATTTTCTAAATTGTTTTGGGTTCGTTATTATAGGACTTTTCCTTCTCTTGTGTTTTTGTCTAGAGAAGTTCCTTTAGCATTTGTTGTAAAGCTGGTTTGGTGGTGCTGAACTCTCTCAGCTTTTGCTTGTCTGTAAAGGTTTTAATTTCTCCATCAAATCTGAATGAGATCCTTGCTGGGTAGAGTAATCTTGGTTGCAGGTTTTTCTCCTTCATCACTTTCAGTATGTCCTGCCACTCCCTTCTGGCTTGTAGAGTTTCTGCTGAGAGATCAGCTGTTAACCTTATGGGGATTCCCTTGTGTGTTATTTGTTGTTTTTCCCTTGCTGCTTTTAATATGCTTTCTTTGTATTTAGTTTTTGACAGTTTGATTAATATGTGTCTTGGCGTATTTCTCCTTGAATTTATCCTGTATGGGACTCTCTGTGCTTCCTGGACTTGATTAACGATTTCCTTTCCCATATTAGGGAAGTTTTCAACTATAATCTCTTCAAATATTTTCTCAGTCCCTTTCTTTTTCTCTTCTTCTTCTGGAACCCCTATAATTCGAATGTTGGTGCGTTTAATGTTGTCCCAGAGGTCTCTGAGACTGTCCTCAGTTCTTTTCATTCTTTTTTCTTTATTCTGCTCTGCAGTAGTTATTTCCACTATTTTATCTTCCAGGTCACTTATCCGTTCTTCTGCCTCATTTATTCTGCTATTGATCCCATCTAGAGTATTTTTCATTTCATTTATTGTGTTGTTCATCATTGTCTGTTTCATCTTTATTTCTTCTAGGTCCTTGTTAACTGCTTCTTGCATTTTGTCCATTCTATTTCCAAGATTTTGGATCATCTTTACTATCATTATTCTGAACTCTTTTTCAGGTAGACTGCCTATTTCCTCTTCATTTGTTAGGTCTGGTGGGTTTTTATCCTGCTCCTTCATCTGCTGTGTGTTTTTCTGTCTTCTCATTTTGCTTATCTTACTGTGATTGGGTTCACCTTTTTGCAGGCTGCAAGTTCGTAGCTCCCGTTGTTTTTGATGTCTGTCTCCAGTGGCTAAGGTTGGTTCAGTGGGTTGTGTAGGCTTCCTGGTGGAGGGGACTAGTGCCTGTGTTGTGGTGTATGAGGCTAGATCTTGTCTCTCTAGTGGGCAGGTCCACGTCTGGTGGTGTGTTTTGGGGTGTCTGTGGACTTATTATGATTTTAGGCAGCCTCTCTGCTAGTGGGTGGGGTTGTGTTCCTGTTTTGCTATATGGTTGGCATAGGTTGTCCAGCAGTGTAGCTTGCTGGTCGTTGAGTGAAGCTGGGTGCTGGTGTTGAGATGGAGATCTCTGGGAGATTTTCGCCGTTTGATATTATGTGGGGCTGGGAGGTCTCTTCTTGACGAGTGTTCTGAAGTTGGCTCTCCCACCTCAGAGGCAGAGTCCTGACTCCTGGCTGGAGCAGCAAGAGCCTTTCATCCACTCGGCCAGATACGTGGGGAGTTTCTTGCCTTTTGTGAGGTCTGAGGTCTTCTGCCAGCATTCAGTAGGTGTTGTGTAGGAATTGTTCCACATGTAGATGTATTTCTGGTGTATTTGTGGGAAGGAAGGTGATCTCCGCGTCTTACTCCTCCGCCATCTTTCCACCCAAGCCTCTATCCATTCATTTTTATATTACTTGATATCTGAGTTCCTAAAACATAGCAAAAACTGCTACTATAAGGAGAGCAATGCATAGCTAAAATATTCCACTTGTTTTTGAGTAACTTGCAATCAAGAGGAAAATGTCATTCTTTCATCCATTTATCCAACAAATATTTATTGAGTATCTCCTTCATCCAAGACATTATTCTAGAATCTGCGGTGACAAAATTCCTGATTTTATGGAGCTTAAAAGGTAGTGGAGGCATGGAAATAGATAAAAATGGATTGCATTTATAAAATTGCAATAAATTCTTTGAAGAAAAATAAGTCAGGATAAAATATATAGAATAATAGGTTAATGTGATGGAAAGGAATTGATTGAAAGTGATAAATTTTCTGTTTTCTAATTCAATTTCTGCTTACCGAAATCTAACAAATGAGAATCTCCTAATTTTGCTTTATAAATTCAATATTTCCTTTTTTCACAGATTACTTCCCTAATTAGACATTTTGAAGGAAGCATCCTTGCAAAGTATTCTTACAGCTTCTTAAATTAAACATGCTTTCATATGCATATCAAATTTAAAGTAACTTAATTTACCAGAATTACCATTGATTTGGTCTACATTTGTAACACACAAACAGTAAAACAACCTGTTAGATGTGCATACATTTGTTTTATTAAGTTTTATGATTCTTGTGCAACCCTTCATTCCTCAAATTACACTGGTCTGGAAGTGACAGTAAGATCATAACAATAATAATGACAGTAACAATAAATACCCAGACTCATGCACACATTTATATTGAGAACAGAAGCCATTTACTACCATGCAGCTTACTCTTACAGTAATTGGGCTTTAATATACCAGAGAAATGTTCTCCAGGAGGATAAAAGATGTAAAGAATGTCATTGTTTCTTCTAGGAACTTCCCCCAAATCCTATTTAGATAAATAGCAAACCATTAGACTTTTCAGTAAATGTTATCAAAAACAGTTTACTCTGTAAGACTCTTCAAAATCTTTACATTACCTTATTCTGGAGTAAGAGTAAAAATTGATGAAGTGGGTTAACATTTCCAGAGAGTAAAAATAGTAAGTGCAAATGTATATAGGCAGAAATACACACACACACACACACACACACACACACACACACACAATTTCCTCATTGAGAGTGCAGAGTGGTTAGTTAATAATGATAGAAACATGGACCAAGTTTATGAAGTCATTGTCTTATAAATAAGGATGTATTTTATTTTATTATGTGGGGTAAAAATCAAATGATGTATTTAAACCAGGATTTTGCTACAGGCTATGTAAAAATTGGTTTGTGGGCTGGGCTGAAGAGGAAAAGAGACTGGAAGAAAGATGATAGTTAAGGAAAAGAGATTCTGCTGGAATTCAGGCCCAAAATGATGAAGTTTCTATTTAGATATGAAGGAAATATGATACATCTGAGCAATAATTATGTGATTTTAGGTCAAGGTGGATGTGCATTAGGAGGAGAAGGGAGATCATTTTTAGTCTAAAGTTTCTAATTCCAGAATTTTTTGGATTGTAGTCTCAATAACCAATACAGGAGGCATAGGAGATAAACTAATTCTTATGAGAAAACAGTTTAATTCTTGACCCATTATGTTTCAATTGTTCATTATGTTCAGTTTAGTCAGAAACACTAGGTAGCAGTTACATAGGTTAGGAGAGGATGTATTGTTACATACACAGAACAGACAATAATTCATATATATTGACAAAGAAATTCTCTCCTTGATCAAACTAGCGAGACTCCCCTCAGCCCTCTTCTTGACTAGGCCAAAACCGTGGCTTATAAAGACTTGAACAGACACTTAACACAGTTTCTAGTAGCATCCCCAGGGTGCAGCCCTATTCCCTTTAAATGCCTGCCTGAGAAAAGGCTGCCTCAAGTATTTACGGTTTATTCCAGCCAACATCTGAAGAAAGGGCCCCTCTGCCTTCCAGCCTCTACGGAAGGGTAGGAGCCTAACTTTGATAAGCAACAGTTAGCAAACTCAGATAGGTTTCACATAGACAAACAACATCTTTTGAGTTTTTGTAATTTTTCACTTCCCTGACTCTAGAAAAGGCTCTGCCATCCTTCCTCTATATTCCCTCATTCTAGCTTTAAAACAATCACCTCTCCAAAAATCAGAAGAGCTCAGTTCTTTCCCCCTCAATTTAAATACTGTGATGCCTTGCATTGATAATATTCTCAGGGCAAGTAGTTAAAACACACTAATCTAGCATTTTGAAGATGGCTGCATTATCATTTGATTAGGTACATTCTCTTAAAGGAGGTCACTAAGACAATTTGAACTATAGCTAATCTCTTGGATTTTTAATTTTCTTGGTCTTCCTTTTATTTAGCCTTGCTCATCTCTAGTTTCTTGCCTTCCCAGTTTCTCTAGCATCTAATGCAATTTTTTTTTTTTTTTTGTATCCCGGTTCATAGATCGCTTCCTCACTCTTAGATAAGACTAATAACCTAAGGTTTTAATTTCTTTGATGTACTCAAAAAACATCTTTTATGAGTTGGATCCAGGGTCCACAACATGTAAGTGGTGTGGTATGACCTGGATCTGACACTTTACCTGATTCAGAGATAGTCAGGTGTTACTGGTGCCTGCTATTGGGCAACATATAAATATCATAACTATTTGTAGTTTATTAGGGGGAAAAAACCAACAAAAACTGCAACTATTATACAGGATAGCATTATTATAAATTGTGAGTGTGTGTATGTGTGTGTGTCTAATATCTACTTCAAAATCATCTATGAGCTTGACAAGCAAGACTCAGAGTTTTATTTAGAGGAAGAATGAAGTAACTCTTTGGGGATTTAAAAACAATGTAGGTCTCAACTCTAACATAATAGAAAATCCACAGATACAATGAGTCATTTTAACCTTTATGCACAGACTCCACAGCATTATTCTTCTCTTTTCTTTTGTTTTGTCTTTTGGTTTTCTTTCCAATCTGATGAATTTTCACTTTTATCCTCCATATTTTTAATTTTATTTTCTTCATGGGTTTTTTCCCTTATTTCCTCTAATGCACTTTAGTTCACTTACAAATTTATCTACCCACTTACATCTTAATTTAATTCTGTTATTTTTTTATGTCAGCCAATTCAATCATCATAGCTTTCTTTTACTGAGAAAGTGCAACTTTCCTAGGATTTCAATCTGCTTTGTACAATAATTCATTGGGGGAATGTTTTTACCTTTAAGCCTGTAGCTTAGTGGTCCCTTTTTCTTTGGTCTGAATTATTTTTCATAACCTGTATACTTTTGTTATATGTTCTCTAGTTATTTTCAAATGAAATATCCAAATATCCACATTTGTGTATGTTTTATTCCTCTCATTGTGCATGCAGGCATTGGCTGGACTCTTTTATTCAGATTAGCAACTAGGGAACAGGTTAGTGTTTATAATAGTTTTCAGACAAATTCTGATTTCTAGCCCAGAGCTGCCACACCTGCCTCGCTTTCTAATTCTCTGATGCCCTAAATAACATAATTCATTAGAATCTATATAATTCCCAAGATTTCATGCTCTAATCCTCTTCCTGACTCTGCTCTCACAAACATCAATGGAAGTTATCCTTTCTAGGCAGTAATGTTTGTCAGCCTCTCTTCTACTGTCAATTGTTAAAGACATAAGGGGTACTATTAAACTCTGACATCAGTGGTGTCTTATAAGGGGAGACCACACAAAGGTCATGAAGTCAAAATTCAAATGCAAAATTCACTACTAGTTTAACTTATCTGAATAAGGAGCAAAGACATGACTCTCATACAAAAAGACTGTACATATAGAAGGTTAGGTATAAGAAGGATTATCCCTATTACCTTACATCTACCTAGATGTTAGTGAACACATCTACTTGAGGTTCCCAGGTGAGCTGACTCTCTGGGCCCAAAAGCAAAGGAGATGCGTGTAGGAAGAGAAAAAGAATGAAGAGAATAACTTTCTGTTTCATCCTGGTCTAGAAAAGAGAAAGCTGGTTTTCAGGCACAGTAAATTAATTACCTGGTGGTAAATGTATCTCTTAGAATTGAAGGAGAGCTAAGCTATCTCTTTTTCAATTAACAGAAAAAGGGGTTTTGTTTATTTGGCTTCCTGAAACTCTGGCATCATAGAAAATATAGCAAACATTTATGTCAAGAAATGTTGTTTATATTTTAAAAAAGTTGCGTGCTGATATTATTCTAAGTCATTAATGCCTAAGAAATGTTAATTTTCTAATCTTTCTCTTAAATGAAGAAATTGGTTATCCTTCCGTTTTCTTCATTGGTCAGATAAATGGGTATTCTAACTCTTTACCAGATGAATCCACTGCAGATATTATGGAACTAATGCTAAAATATGAAAGACATCTCCCTGGAAATAAATGGTTCAGGCACATATTGTCTGTATTTCTATGGTGATATAATAATTTTATAACACTGAATCAGCTCATCAGCAGCCAGTATTTTATTCATTGCAAAGAAGTGCATGCTGTAGATCTATGTGTGAACAACCAATTTGTTGGTATAGATTATCTCACAGGAGAACAAAATTGTACACTAGCAAAATGAAAGATTTTTTCCTCATTTTTGTGTCTTCACAAGAGATAGTTTTACCACTAATAATTATAATCACTAAAAATGATTTTTTCTTCATACAGTCTTGAAAAGCAAAATATTACATTAATTTGCTTAATTTTAGAATTCAGATATTTACATTCTTTACAAAGTATTTAGATTCTTCTACTACTATGGATTTATTTTTGGTATTACTTATTCATTCATTCAGAAACATTGATAAGTACCTACTCTGAGGCAATGTACTTGCAAGAATAGGTAAGTTAGAGTAGCTGCCCCCATGGAGCTCATTTTCTATATTTTACAAAATTGGTATCATAATACTTACACTATTTTTTACAGTTCTTTTTAACATGATACATTGTTTTAAATTATTTATACTGTAAAATATTACTTGAAAATATCATTATATAATATTTGTATAATGTTGCATTTGTAGGTAAGTCACAGCATACTTAACCAATTTCTTATTTCTGGACAGTTTGGCTGCTCTCAATTTTTCACAGTTACAATGGTGTTGCCAAGACAAACTATATGCAATCACTTTAAAGTATATCTGTTTTGTTTTGTTTTGTTTTTTAGGATACATTTTAGAGTCTAAGTTTTTAATCATTTAAAAACCATGTTATAGGGACTTCCCTGGTGGTGCAGTGGTTAAGAATCTGCCTACCAATGCAGGGGACATGGGCTCAATCCCTGGTCTGGGAAGATCCCACATGCTGTGGAGCAAGTAAGCCTGTGTGCCACAACTACCGAGCCTGCACTCTAGAGCCCACAAGCCACAACTACTGAGCCCGCTTGCCACAACTACTGGGTCCGTGCGCCTAGCGCCCATGCTTCTCAACAAGAGAAGTCACCACAATAAGAAGCCCAGGCACCACAATGAAGAGTAGCTCCCACTCACCACAACTAGAGAATGCCCGCGCACAGCAACGAAGACCCAACACAGCCAAAAAAGAAAAAAAAAAACATTTTATAAACGTTGACAAGTGTACCTGATTGTCTAACTCAATTATTCTCTATATTTCTTGGTTGACTTAGTGCAAAAAAAGTGTTATATGTGTCATATTACATATATACAATTTTAATAATAAAATTGCACTGGGCAATTTAAATAAATCCTATAACATAATCACCTTAAGTTGTTTCTAGATATTTAAGATATTTTTATTCTCCCAGCTGAAAAAGAAATCTAGATGATCCAACTTTAGGTAAACGTTAATGTATGTAATTAGTTTCTAATCTATACCTTCACAGCCCAGTAGTTCCTGAAGGTATGACAGTTATTAGAGCACAGCAATCAATGTTCATAACAATTGCCCAACTGAATGATAAAATTGTTTTCAGTTTATTTGATGTTAAGTTATGGATTATTCCAAAGCTAATTACTTGTATTAGCAGGCTATTAAATATTTGCTGATTGTTTATAAAAGATTATTTTCATTCAAGACATTTTTCTGTCATCTCCATCATATCTTACTAATGATTTGGAGAGTATGGGAGTACACTTTCCTAAATGTGATTTTTTACACCTAACCCATGTGGATCAGAGTCTTCAAAGTCTTCAAAAAGACACAACAGGTGTGAAAGAATGAAACACGGAGAGTGTAGCTCTAACCTCTGAATTATTAGCTAAAATTACTAATAGATTATAACTTTCATCTTTTTACTCATAGAAGGGGAAAACAATACCATTCTACCATCTGAATTACACTGCTAGCTCAGGTCAGATCAATGGCAAATTTGAATGGAATATTTTATAATTGTTTCCATATTTGAATAGTTTCCAATAGTTTAGAACTTTGAATGTTAAATTATTCCTAAATAATAAAAATGACAAAAACTCCGCTCTAAAATGACCCAAATTCATTAAAAATATGTTCATTCTGTTTAGTAAATGAAAATTTGAAGTGTTCACTAATGGTTTTACCTACCAAGACAAATTTATTCTTTGGCCTGGGTAATCATGGATTTATTAATTTAGGTGACATAGGCTAAAATTACCTGAGTTATGTAAACGATCTCAATCTTTATGTGTGTATATAATATTTGATCTCAAATATTAATTGTAGTATTCAAAACTGTGAACTGTTTTTCATCAAATAATTACACTAAAAAATTATTTAACTTTTTTTGTTCTTATAAACTCATTTTTAATTAGACAGTAATTATCTCTACGGTTTTAATATTATTGAATACTCACAAAATGTATTGGCCATTACACATTTCATCCTTTAAGGATAAACGGCTATCTGGGTAATTAAATGAGTAACTGATTTAATGGATTTCTACACTAACAAAATTAAATAACTATCTGGCCCTTAATTTCTTTATTTTTTAAAGATCACACACACACAAAACTAGAACTAGCACCCAGGTATGAAGGATTCACAGCAATTCTCAAATAGTGATGACAGCTTGAGTGCTTATTATTCACCAGGCACTATTTAATTTTAACTCATACCTCTCCTTTAGGAAGATGAAGATGTGCTCCCCATGTTACGCATGATGAAATTTTGAACACTGAAAAATTACATAACTTGTTTCAGTTCTTTACATCTTGTATGGCAAAGCCAGGATTTAAGTCCAGGCAATTAGACTTATAAATTCACTCTATTAAACGTCATATTAAATAGTATACTGTCTTATATAATGTATACAAACTATAAGAGGAATAGTAACAGAAGCTCAGAAGAAGAGATAATTCTTGGCTTAAATTAAAATTCTCCTGACAAAACAGGAGCCTCATCTAACATGTACTGCATACCATCCAGGTTTAGGACAATTTTGAATTCATTATCTTATATAAGCCTCAAAAAATTCTATAATAATTGTTTCTTCAAAATTAATAAAACTGGTAACTGGGATTTGAACCCAGGCTCTCTCCAGGATAATAGGTCATCTTCTCTCTGCTACAATATTTCTCCTTATTAAACATAGTAAAGAAAGTGCTTGAGACTGAATTTTTTCCATGTGATGTCCCTCAAAAATATGCCCTAAGTTATTATGAAATTAACAAAGAAAAAACACTGTGTTTTCTTTACTAGTGTTTCAGTGTTTAATATATATGTTATTAAAATACAGCTTTAACTGAATAAAATTTATAAGTATTATTAAGCACTGGTTGAATTCTATGCTGTGTTTTACGGTATCAGCAAAAGCTTTTAATTTAACATATGGTGACAGCTATTCTCCTATTTTATCATGCATGTTGCAATATTATTCATAAAACAATCAGCACTTCTCTGATTAAAGATAACATAACTATTTACCAAAACTTCACTGTTTCTTAACTACTTTATAAAAGTTAAGCTGGAGTTGTACACTCTGTTATTATTACAGCAAACCAATGTGTCAAATGACGATAAAATAGGGACAAAAGTATAAAAAGATAAATTTTTATTACTGATTAGATGAGAAAATTCTGATTTAAAATAGTTTCAGACAATAAGTAACATTATCAGTAGTACAATTTAACTCATTTTGGAATTATAAGTGTCATTATATTTAATACATAGTATTAACTCATTTCAAATAAATGTTTTAAGTAAACATCATGCACATAAATCTAATGTTAATGGCAAGATTTTAGGCAATTTACATTTTTAATGATTAGTAAATAATTGCAATACATTCTACCACTCTGCATAATAGGAAAAGTTGATCAATAGAAATGGCAAACTAATAACTATATTTTCCAGCATTCTGCTAATAAAATACATTGGTAGAATAGTCTTTCTTATTGTAACAAAATGCATTGAATCTTATGAAAGTATTCACTTTATTTAATCAAGCAATTGTTACTGACAATGAAGAATAAAATAATGAAATAAGAACCCTAATTCAAAAAGATTCACTACTATTTTTGCGAACACCTAATAGGAAGTACAAAAACATTATGAATGGCTTCTCTGAAGTCTAGGCTCAGTTAAGAAAACAGTCTTCGATAAGGGAAGGTTTGCCAATTATTTTGAAATCCATATTAAGGAAAACTGTCTTAGAATATCAGATGGACACTGAGTTAGCTCTAAGCATCATGCGAGGTAGCCAGATGTGTTGCTAACCATTCTCTCATCAACACAAGATAACGTTTCCAGCTTGCTAAGTGCAGCAGAATTTGATGTGAGTAGGCATGGCAATGACCTGACTTAATTATGATTTTGTTGGATATAGTGCAGACCTCTTAATGCACCATTAGTTCCTTTTATATTCTTGTCCCAGAATTTCTTTGCTTTCAGTCACACACTTTTTCCAATTCCAGATCAACATGCCCTTGTGAACTTCTAATGCCTCTCAGAGATTGAGTCCTGAACTTCCAATATAATTTTATTGTTAAATCTGTTTTTTTATTATTGGAGTATAGTTGCTTTACAATGTTGTGTTAGTTTCTACTGTACAGCAAAGTGAATCAGCTACATGTATACATATATCCCCTCTTTCTTTGGATTTCCTTCCCATTTAGGTCATCACAGAGCCCTGAGTAGAGTTCCCTGTGCTATACAGTAAGTTCTCATTAGTTATCAACTTTCTTCATTATACACTTCTACCTTTGCAAAATAACCAACCAAAATTTAAACTAAAAGCACTCACAAGTATCAGTGTCCATAATGATTATAAACTGCTATACATTTAATGATTTAAGTGTTCATATTTTCCTACACATTTACTCCAATAATATATATATAGTGAATTCAAGCATTTTTCTAACATTTCTGATATTTAAAAATAGAACGAAACTCCTGATAGGGTAATTATCTAAGGCACATGGTCTATTTTTTTCCTGAGAATTCGTGGAAGAAATATTCAAATTATCAAAAATGTGTTGCACTTTTATTTCATGTCCATAGAGGTCGTAACTTCCCCCACTGTACAGAGGAGGCCAAGGGTAGTTAAGTAACTTACCTAAGGAAATGGAAGAGCTCAGATTCAAGCCAGTGCTGCCTAACTGCTGAGCCAGAGCTCGTCAATGTGTATATTACATGAAAAAGCTCAAAAGATCCCATTACCAATTTTCAGTTTAATTTCTGGCCAGTGATTTTAAGTCTAAAAGATTGTATTTAGTTTCTCTTTTAACATGGCCCCATAAGCTTTTTCTTCAGATCACAAAGACTTCATCTCCTCTCCCCTGCCTCTCTAATATATATATATAATATATATAATTTCTAATAACTCATTTACAACAGAAAAAATATATTTTTCTAACATCATTTTACCACACTTACAGTTAATGTGTTGATGGATATAATTCAGAGAAAACTGCAAAATATTAAAGAAATTGTCTGAATCAGAGATATATAAGAAACTAAAGTAAAATAATCTCTGAAGTATTTTGACTAATCTAGTTAAATTTCAACTCTATAGTATAAAGTTTCCTAGGCAGTATTGCCGCTATTATCACAAATTACTACCGATGAATACATCTTTCATTTGGAAGGTAGAAGTAAAATGATTTGCAAGAGAAATAACTGGGGAGAGGACAAAGACAGAGAATACTGAGAAGATGAAAATTATAGAGCAAGTAACTGGCAGTTAATTTGAAAACTCCACTCTTTGATGCTTGATATCATTTACATTTTATACTGCAATACTTAATATTATGCATCAAACAGCCAACCAACCATAGCTAGCCTAACATGGTCAGATGGCTGAAGAAATAGGGCAAACAATTAAATAAATTAAGAAAATTATGTGATGTTTTACGTGTATGTCTGCATGTGTGTCTTGTCTATACTTCTGATTCATCAAATGCTGAAAAACAAATTAGCCATAAAATATGGATTAAGCTTAGCAGTTGTGATTTGAATGGAGCATGACCACAGTATTAACAATTAAAAATTTCAATAACTATTTCTTTAATCATTATATCTACTAAGGGAAATGTTTGGTGGAAGTTGAACTAACAAGGGTATTCCAAAACTTGAGATTCTGTGGGACTACTGCTAGACTCTATTTTATTCTCTCACAAAGGAACTATGTGGCAGGTTAATAAAACTTGCAAAGTCAGCTTGTTTTGCAAAATATCTATGCTTTAGGGCATGATAATAAAATAAATCCCTATCAATGTACTACATGTAAGTAGCTACTGAACTTATTTAATACAACTGTACTTCACAATTGTTGTCATCTTAAAATTTGTTATATTTTCTTCCTCTCACGTATTAGCGTCTATTGACCTGAAGTCTTACACTGATTTTTGGTTCAGACATTTTCCAGTTTTTATAACTGGTCTCCTTTTTCTTTTGGAAGGCAACATATACCCTTTGAGTCAGAGATGCATCCAAATATATACTATTGTACTTTAGTATCTTTTGTTTTCACTCAAACACTTAGTGATTTTATGTTCATTTCATTCTTTAAAAATGTTTCCAGGACTGTTTTTTTTTTACCTGTATTTACTTTTAAAGCTTTTATGGCTTTATTTTTGTTTTGATCTTTCATTTGTGGAGATTATTTTGTTTAATATTCAAGTTAGGGTATACTTTCTCTACAAAATGTTTACCTGTTATTCCTACACAATAATCTGAAGCAGACCTTATGTTTTCTTCCTCAGTGATTTAATATTCCGCGTCTTCCATGTACAAAATTATCTTTTGGGGAACCACTTTTTAGCTTACCACACAATGCTAGCACAGTTTAATTATTTCTGTCCATCATTCTTAATTTCCATATATACTTTTGTCTATTGTATTTCCTCCAGCTGATGAATTTGGGCATTTATATTTCCACTTCTTTCTTTTTTTTTTTTTTTTTTGATTACCATTGGCATAGCAGATCTTGAGCCATCCTTATTTTTTCTCAACCTGGTTAGTTTTTACTTTTGTGGCTCTATTCTTTCTTTCCTTTTAGAGTATCCACCAAAAGAGAAGGGGGGGTGTCTCTCTTTCAAAAATTTATATTCTGCTGTAACAATGAAAAAAGTCTTTCAACTAGCAATTACTAATATTTTATTAAGGGCATTTAGGTAAATGCATGCACGTATATACAAACATGTTTGCAAACAACCATTAATGTCTTATTTACTGTATATCTTTCATCCTAAAATAATATGTTGAAAATAAATGTAAGATATAATATTATCATACTAATGCACTAGAGACAAAAAATTTCTCTTGATTTCTTTTAAAACTGAAAGTAGCTGACTGTACTATTGATGCATGGGTAACAGAGAATATATAAATAAAATTTATTGCTGATAAATAGAATTTAAGAAAAAAATTAATCTGACATACATTAATGATGCAAATGATAATACTGTGCTTCTTATAAGTGGAAGGTGAATCTCATAAGGTCTGTAATTATATATATATTTTTTAACATCTTTATTGGGGTATAATTGCTTTACAATGGTCTGTTAGTTTCTGCTTTATAACAAAGTGAATCAGTTAAACATATACATATGTTCCCATATCTCTTCCCTCTTGCGTCTCCCTCCCTCCCACCCTCCCTATCCCACCCCTCCAGGCAGGTCACAAAGCACCGAGCTGATCTCCCTGTGCTATGCGGCTGCTTCCCACTAGCTATCTACCTTATGTTTGGTAGTTATATTTCTTTTATATGAACAAGTCACATTTTTTTTCAATGTATGTGTGAGTTTCTAACAGTCTATAAACAGTATGTATATTGGTAAGTTTCCCTGACAGTAAATGCAATTAAGTCTCTCTCTCTCTCTATCTTTCACACACACAAACACACACTTTTCAATAGTTCATGTGCAACAAAATTACAAAGTAACTCATTTTTACATGGTAAGAGGAAGAATATTGAAAATGTAAGATTTTTCTGATAAAAGGTTGTAAAATTGAGGAATTCATACCACAAGCCTTCCATGAATAGTAATTTTCCATGACACAGAGACTTTAGAAAAGAGTGTTTGTGTATAGAGATTCTCAAGCCAAAGAGTGCATCAGATTCAGGGGGCCAGCTGCTGACATTTACAAGGTGTGAGTTAGATCTTCTGAATAAGGTACTCAGGCCTTGAGGGTAGAAGTAATGAAAGCTTCAAAATAATCCCTTAATTAATTGAGCATACGTATAAGTTTTTAAATAAACACACATGATTATCTCCAGAATCTGACTAAATGGTCTAGAGTGAGTTGTGAGTATAAGTACTATTTAAAGCTCCCCAGGAAATTCTGCTTCCAGAAAGATGGAGTAGAAATACTTTCCCCTATTTCTCCTGCTAATTATATCTAAAAACCTTGAACATTTTACATAAAATATACGTAAGAAGACTCTGATATATATAGAGAAGGTGGCAGAACAGCTAGGGACATCAGGACTTGAGGACAGAAAAACATGGTGAGTTTGTTTTTCCGTTTTTGTCTTTGGATTTTGAGGGGTTTTTTTGCCTCTGGAGAAACAAAACAGGAAACCCATAAACACCAATGCAAAAAAAGCTCTAATAAAATATGCTCTCTTTAGCTAAAGGACCAGAAAAAGAGCAGCTTAGCAAAAGAGACAATTTTTAGATGGCTCCACTCCTACTTCTGCCAGCAACAGCTGAGTGGGAATCAAGACATCCTCCCTCACTAGGGTGTAACTCCTGAGGAGCCTTAGAAAATGTGTCTCAGAACTATTTCCCCATGAGCTGAAAGGGACCGATATTTATCCCTTTATAATTATGTCCCATTAGTCATGGGTAGCTCCCTGGGCATTGGCTTTCTTATGTCTAGACTGCACGTGCATGCATTCCAAGTAGGTTCACAAAGTGAGGTATTTCTGCTTGTGATAGTACTAAGGTATTTGAAACCTACATGGAACAGACTGACATATATGGACTTGAGTAGAGATGGAGTCAAAAAGTATCTAAAGTAATATTTGAAATGTGTCTAATATATTATACAACCTATCAGACTTAAACACATTAACTGATGGGTTAAAATAGAGAGCATTTTCTGTGCTGTCCTCACAACTCCAATTCTTATGACATAGTGTTAAGGTAGGTGAAAAGAGAATGAGTTTTCAGTCAGAAGACCTGATTCTTCCATTTACTAGATACGTTATGGTGAACGAGTTACATGACCTCTCTTAATACCATCTTTCTCATTTCTAAAATAAAGATTAACAGAAGCCCATGAGATAATATATGTTAACTGCTTAATACCACATTTGGTAATAAACAAATATTAATTCCTTTCACTTTACCTCTATTAATTTAGCAGCTAATAATAATCATATATTCCTATAATGCTTTTTAGTTTATGAAAATTTAAACATATCATTCCATTTAATAACTATAATAATTCTGTGATGTTTCCAGAACAGACATCATGTTTTATAAATGAAGACACAATGTAGTTAGTGAATGAACATTTGTAACTCAAATTCACATTTTTTCTCTTCAGATACAGTGTCCTTTCCACTACATGATGCTGCCTCCTAAGAATACATTTTAGTTAATCTAAAATTTTGTTTATACTAAATTAAATTTTATAAAGCCTCTTTGGGACAGTAAGAATACATGCTGGAATAAGTCACTGATCTCATTCTTAGAGTATTAAAGAGTCAGAAATGATTCCAGGAACTGCAGTCTTTTTTTGTTTTTGTTTTTGTGTTTTCTCTCGAGGAAGGATGGTGCTTAAACCACGTGTAAATGAAATAGCCAATTGCCATGATGTTTATATTCTACAAGGGAACAAACTGTCACATTCTTCACTCTGACTTTAGAGCTCTAAAAGACCAACTAACTATATAGTGTCCAGCTACTTATGAATATTATAAATGTGATTCTGTATAAGCTCAGTGATACAACCCAACTTATATTCTGTCTTCATATTTCATACAGATAATACCATATTTCACAAAGATCTGGTAATTATTCTTCAAAATGTCACATCACCTCACCTTCAAAGGTGAGAGATGGAAAAAAATCACCCCTTCACTCAATTTATAACCTATTACAAGGTTGATTTTTCTTTTCTTTGTTCCTGTTCCTTTTTGATTTGGGTAGAAATAGACTGTACTTTGACACTTTCATCAAAAAGATTCTCTTCAACCTCCTCCATCAGTTATAAAATTGTACTTCTATCTTTCTTAAAGAGTGATATTTTCCAATACTGTTGCAAGAGCAGTCCTGATTTAGATACAGAAGGCCCTCTTCTCCTTTCCTTTGGAAATTCTGCTGTGAAATTACCTCCCCAGTTCTCTATTAATTGGTTCAGCA